>NW_016107491.1:2918930-2977240 GCF_001604975.1 Cebus imitator
TTTTTTGGTGGTATAAACACTTTAAAGGACTGCCAGAATTTCTGCTTGATCTCTGCAACCTCAAAGTTTCTCTATTATGTCTTTTCCATCTCAAAGAGATTTGGGATTTTTATTTTTATATTTTCAGTCATTTTGGGCCACTTGGTAGTAATAGAACAGGTTTGGAATCTTGGTTTTGTGGTAAAATTATATGATTTCTCTCTTACATAAGTCCAAAGCAAGTCTGATTAAACCAGTACTTAGACATCTATGTGAGGTCCTAATGCTGTGTCATGAAACAGAAAAAAATGGAAGAGGCTTAAACTATATGAATTATTGACAGAGTGACATGGGAAGTTAGACTCTGCAGAGTCCAGATTCAAATGCACAGATTTATTTGGCTACTATTCTGTGAGCACTGGGTAGTGAATAAAATGACATGTTAAAATACACGTGTGAATTTACTCATGAGTCTATTAGAGGAGAAAATATTAATTAAATTACCAATATTGGATTTTTCTGTGGCTTGAATATTTGTCCTGTCTGAAGCTCATGTTAAAACTTAATCCCTATGTTAATAGTTAAGAGAGTAGGAACTCTAACTATGGTATTTGAGAGCTTGGATCTTTGGGAGGTAACTAGGATTAGATGAAGTCATAGTGTGGGGCATTGGTGGCTTTATAAGAAGAGGGAGACCTGAGCCAGTATGCTCAGCCCCCTTGCTTTGCAATATCCTGTGCCACCTCAAGATTCTGCAGAGAGTTCTTACTGGCCCTTACCAGACACAGACTCTCAACCTTGGACTTAGTATGTGAATTTAGTATGTGAAATCATCTTAAATGCTTGTGACTTTGGTTCAGCATCTTACATTTACACAGGTTTTTTATCTTACACATGATATTTCTGTATTTCAGTAGCACTCTGGCTTATATTCAGTAAGTGTCATGATTTTTCTGTAGTCTGTTCATGTTTCTCATTGATCATAGGCTTAAAATCAGTATAATTCTAACCAAAGGATCTAATATGGTATACTTATCTACTTAAGCAAACATTATTCTTTCCATTTCTCACTTTGCTGTAGCATTTGCCACCCTGGCTGATATTCATTGATTAGACAAAAGACATTTCCACCTCAGAAACTTCCCACTTTCTGTTCCCTCTGTCTAGAATGCATTTGTTTCTTTCTTTGTTTTTTTCATCTCTGTCACTTTAGGTCTGTGCTCAAATATGTTCCCATTGAAGATGCTTTTCCAAACTACCTTAGCTAAAATAATTCTGTTTCCTCACTGCCACCTGAGCATGGTATCTCTGTCTCCTGCATATTTTTCAGCAAAGTATTCATTATAGCTGCTAGTATGTTACATATTTGTTGTTCATTTCTTGTCTTTTTCTCTTAAGAGATTTTAATTTTCAAGAAAATAGATAAAATGTCTTCCTCCCCACACACACGCACTATTTAATTTCTGGTGGGTATGACAGTTCTTATTACATAGTAAATTCTTAATAAAAATGTATTGAGTGAATGAATGAATTACCTTGGTTGTTCTATGACGTAAGAAATTGCTGAAAAGTTTAAAGGATGCCTTCTAACATGATTCAAGGAAAATGTTAAAACTGAAATAAAATAAAAACATGAATAAGACACAATGAAATGGTAAATGGGTAGAAATTTGAAAACAATTGAATCCTCTTAGGACAGAGAGCCTCTAAGACTAAATAATATTCTACTTAAATATATCAGAGAATCAAGTTATTGAAATATGCAGCCAATGAAAATATTTCGGCCTTAGCACTTGAAAACTTCCATATCATGTTTCCTCAAAATAAGGCTTGCATATGTAAAACTGAGTTTTAAGTAGAATTTGCCTGTTACTAAAAACAAACAAAAAATGATAAAGTATTAATAAAAGAATGAAAGAGGAGGAAAGAAATAGAGAGATGATTTTATTATTCTAAATATACTACTTGACTAGTGGTCTTTGTGAAGCCATATTTTTGTCTTTGAACTGGACTTGACCACTGCTACAGATCCAAAGTCCAAGGCCTATATTCTAGCTGTGTTTGTTAACTCTCTGTCTAACACAGGCAGACTGGAGAAAATTGCCTCATTGTGCTGTAGTACTCATGACCTTGAAATGTAAGACTACCTATTTAGAATCTTGTCAAGATAAATGTTGACTCTTTTCATTGGCTAGATCTAAATAATTTATTACTTCTTTTATAAAGTAGAGAAGACTTAAGAACACCTAGAGACAATGAAAACATACACACAAAAGGTTTTCTTTAGTCCCTTTATTTCTACACAAATTAGTTTTGAGTAAGAATCAAATGTAACCAGCACCAGTTTTCAAAATACTTTGAAATATTTCATAATGTTTTTTTTTTAATAATGGCAGGATATAAAGTAAAAGTCTTCACAAGTAAAGGAAGAATAATTCTGTGGCAAACTTCCAAAATACCTCATATGTTTAAAATAGGATTCTCAGTTCTCTTACATACCATCAGTAAATGGAAAAAAATTGCAAAATATCTGTAAGTAAGCCCATGTTTTGTTTGTGCAGAAAAGCTTTCCTCAGTGTCCTTAATGTATCTTGTTTGTTCTTTTAATGACAACATCTCTAAGCCTGTAGATCCCAAGATGACTTTGAAAATGTTCAACTCTCAATATTATACAAAGCAGCTCACCCCTCCCCTTTTACAAGCAATTGGTATACACGTTTTGTGCTGCAGCTGTTATGTGTAAACAGCATTTGGCTTGTCATCCTTAGACCTGCATTCAAATGGCAACTGTCCACATTACTGCTAGCTGTATGACCTTGGTCAAACCATATTATGACTGTACCTCTGAGCTTCATTTTCTTCTTACAGAAAGTGGGCTAAGATTTCAAAAAGTTAATGGGAAGCCTGAAGGTGATAAAGTATTTGGAAGCATAAAATACATTTTCTCTCTCACTGTAGATACTCAATAATAGTTAGTTGAATTATTTAGCTGCTTTTTGTCTACATTAAAATGCTAGTTTACATTCTAAAATTCATCTTTTTAAAATAAAGATTTCCGTGTAATAATCTCTCTTCAACACAACCATCATTTATTTCATCAAAAGTGTTTCTCCTAACTTTATTCAACGTCAATTCAGCATAGAAACAATTTTAATATATTAAAATAAAAAGAAGTCTAGACTTAAATAAGCTAAGACACCATGTAAAAGATTATTACAAAAGGAGAATGCTGTAATCATA
Organism: Cebus imitator; assembly: GCF_001604975.1. Taxonomy (NCBI): domain Eukaryota; kingdom Metazoa; phylum Chordata; class Mammalia; order Primates; family Cebidae; genus Cebus; species Cebus imitator. Next base: position 2,922,150 of record NW_016107491.1, read on the forward strand.
ATATCCCAAAGTGTCTCCAAATAAAGGAGAAAAGGACTTAACGCCTTTTACCTAGGTAAGTAAGAACAAGACAGAAAAGAACTGCATATGGAGGAGTCGGGTAGTAGGGGGCATGACAGAGGAACTGAAGATAAATGCTTTTTTGCAGTCAGCTGATTCTCAGCAGAGGCTGTGAATAGGGCATTGTTCTACCTTTCAGTGCTCAAGCTTAAAGATGGGACAAAGTTCAGTGGCCTAGGAAAAGGAGAGAGAACCTTCATTAAGGTTCTATCAAGTCACGTTAGCAGGTATTTGGTGGGCATTTGGCCACACGTGTAATAATAATATTACTTTTTGTAATACCAAATATCTAGAATATCATTTAACATGCAGTGTTTTCCTTGTGAAATAATAATGCATACAATGAAGCATAAACAAATAAACACGAATAATCTAATTTCAAAATATGCTAATAACATATAGTAAAAGTTAGATTTTTCAAAAGGCATAGGCATTTTAGAAACTGGCAATCTAAATATGTCCTACCTGCACTTCCTCCCCAAATTCTCATTTAGCTATCCCCCACTCTTGTCTCTTCAGTAGTCAGGTCAAATCTGGGGAATGTAACCAAGAGAGCTGCTGCAGGATACTTTCCCCTCTGATCCTGACGAGAGACTGGAGAACAGGGTAGAAGACTGATAGAACTAGGATTAGAGAGTAATAAATCCTCCTGGAGAGGACCAGAGAGATCTTGCACACTTTAGGAAGGTCAGCTGTGGCTTCTTTAGATGTACTCTTTCCTCCCCTGATTCCCAAAAGCCTGGGTATTTGCCAAAAAAAATGTGATGGGTAATCTCACTTCCTGCAGCTGGAAAGGTGGGAGGAGAGCATGGAGCAAAGAAGTCTCCTGGTGATTTAGTAGGCACTGAAGAATTCCCTCCAGCTATAATGCTATCCTAGGAGTCAAGTCAACCGAGCCTTGAATCACTCTGTGAAGTTCTGCACCTTAAGAACAGTAGCCACGGAAACTAAACCCCAAAGAGCAGATACAGAAAAGGCATTCAGTAGCGACCTAGAGAATATTGAACACACCAATCAGAAAAGGACTTTAAGTAAATAGATCTATTGGGAGTTGTTATTGTGGAAAAATAGCAAGAGCCCTTAAGGAGATTAATATGCAAACCAACCTAACAAAAACACCAGATAAACACAATGTTTTATAAAACTTAAAAATGTTTATAACTTTTCAGAATTTTAGAAGATTATCTAAAGAAAAGAACAGTTATTGCTGAGACATGAATAAATGTCATGGAGGACAAATGGAATGAAATTCCCCAAATTGCTCATTGACAATGCAAATATATATTGTTATACAAAAAGAAACTTTGTAAACAAGGTTGCAAACAGAAATAAAGTTAGCCATTAAAAAAAAAAAAGCATTGAGTTTGTCATCTTGCCACACTAGAAGACAGAACACAGTAGACTGACATGTAGAGATCACCTAGAGAATAAAACATCAGTGGGAGAATTATTAACCGATATACATCATTATTCACTCGTTAGGGTAGAAGACATTTGCTCAGATAAACGGTTTCAATTAATCTATTGCCCATCTACACCAACCAAAAAGGGTACTTTAAGAAACAATTTAAACAACAAAAAACAAAGGCCTTTACATGGGCAATTGAAGTGAAAGTAGGCGTATTGAGCAATGAACCTTGCAGATATAAATATGTAAATGTAACTGAACTGACTTTGCGAAAATTGAAGGCTAAGAAGTATTCTTGAAATAAAAGGAATTCATAAACAAAAAGATATTAAAATGCCTTAAAGGATTAAGCTGTTTCCTCAAAAGTGAAATAAGGGTAGGTAGATAATTAAAGTATTTCAAAGTTTAGCCCAGAGTCAGGGTAAGAGATAGCAGAAGTAAAAATATTGTGAAGATCTCACAGATAGAATATATAAGATGTTATATAAATTGTGTACCCCAAAGTGCATAACTTGAAGCCATTATATTTATGTGGAGATAGAAACTGTAAGGTAGTAATTAGAGTTAAATGAGGTGATAAGGGTGGGGGTCCTAATCCAACAGGCCTGATGTCCTAAAAAGAAAAAGAGACACCAAAAACTCATTTATACAGGGAAAAGTCTGCATGAGGACGTGAGAAAGCAGCCAAGAAGAAAGGCCTCAGGAGGAATCACCCTGTTGGCATTTTGATCTTGGACTTCCAGCCTCCGAAAATGTGAGAAATGAATTTATATTGTTTAAGCCACCCAGTCCACATAATTTTGTTTTGGCAGCTCTAGCAAGCTAATACAGGTGAACAGGGATGGAAAAAAATATGAAGGAAGAGAAAAGTATTAGATTATGAACACTAGGAAAGGGAAGGACATTGGAAATGAAATTAAAAGATATAAAATGAAAGTTCATTTTAACAAACAAGAGAAAAAGTTAATTAGCTACTTGATTAATTTAGGAAAATAAAGATGAGAAAAAGGAACAATTAACTAAAATTAATAAAATGTGTATAGAATTAAGAAGGGATTTTAATAAGGGCTATAAGTTAATCTATGTGTATAGACAATGTATAAATAAAACTAGCTACCAAATTTGGCCATCTATATATATATATACACACATACATATTTAGACTGGTCAGCTTCTCAGAGCTTCTGTTATCTCCACATGTTCATCATCCATAATTATGCTCAAGAGTAAAGAGGTATAATAATGAATCAAGAATGTTATGTTTATTATTGTGAATATTTCTAATTTATTCTTCATATATATAAATGCTCTCTGTTTTCATTTGCAGTTATGATTAGAGTCTTTATTACATTTTTCATGCTTCAATTATAGGTAAGATGCTTTTAAACCCGAAAAACAAAACGACTGAAATTGTATGCAGGAATAAAATTACACCTTTTATTTCAGATAAAGGGGATTGTGTGTGTACTTGTCTTGTGAAAGCTATTGATCTACCTGGAGTTCTTTAAAAAAAAAAAAATACTAGACCAAGAGCAGTGGCTCAGGCCTGTAATCCCAGCACTCTGGGAGGCCATGGCAGGCAGATCACCTGAGGTCAGCAGTTCCAGACCAGCTTGGCCAACATGGTGAAATCCCGTCTCTACTAAAAATACAAAAATTAGCTGGGCATGGTGGTGCATGCCTGTAAATTCAGCTACTCGGGAAGAAGAGGCTGGGGAATTGCTCTAACCCAGGAGGCGGAGGTTGAAGTGAGCTGAGATGAGGCCACTGCACTCCGGCCTGGGCGACAGAGTGAGACTCTGTCTCTAATAATAGTAATAATAATAATAATAATAATGTAATTTACCTAAGATATTACCCAAGTTCTGTTTTATTTTACCCTGAGCTTAAAGCATATAAACAAACAAAAACCCTTTCCATTGTGAACAGTACTTGTTTTTAGGATGAATCTATATAACAGTTGGTCTGCATTACATATGATATTGAAACTGCTCTTGCTGAAGTCAGCAATAACTATATCTGTCACATTGCCAGAGGCAGTGTCCTGTTTTCCCTCTTGCCCTTCATCTCTCTTGCATTTGACACTGTTTACTCAGCCTTCTTTCCTGAATTTTTTTCTTTTTCTGGGGCTCTGTGAAACTTATCTTTATAAGCTCATTTTTATCCTTTTCTGTCATCTATGGACCACTCCGATGAATTTGCTGTTTGTGTTCTGTATTTTTTTTTTTTTTTTTCTTCTTCTTAGAGGAACCTTACCTACTTATGTAGCTTCAAGATCTATCATCAAAATTTCTATTAGGGAGAAAGAGCTTGTGCTTAGAATATGATGATGTAATGTCCTACCTGAATACACCCACACAAACATGCTAAACCAGCTTGTTAGATTTCTCTACTTTTTACTTTCTTTTTCTTTTTCTTTTTCTTTTTTTAGTGATAAAGTCTTGCTCTGTCACCCAGGCTACAGTATGGTGGCAGGATATCAGCTCCTCACTGCAGCCTCATGTTCCTGGGCTCAAGCCATCCTCCCACTTCAGCTTCTTGAGCAGTTGGGACTACAGGCATGCACCACTCTGTCTGGCTAATATTTTAAAATTAATTTTTGTAAAGACAGGGTCTCCCTATGTTGCCCAGGCTGGTCTCTAACTCCTAGGCTCAGGTGATCCTCCCACTTTGGCCTGCTCCTCGGCTTTCAAACTGGCAGGAAAATAGGGGTGCTGGGGAAGAAACGAAGAAAGGAGAGAGGGAAAGAACAGACAGTGGGGTATAGTAAGGACACAGTGAACAATGGTTGAAGAATCTTTAAGGACAAAAATGTATAATACTTAACATTGCTCATTTTGTTTTGAGTTAACTCTTCTCTTCCTCTTCTCTTAGTTACGATGTTATACATTCAGGATTAGGATGGCAATTGTGTTTAATTGTTTGGAGTTATATAAAGAAAAAACTGGGTTTTTTATTTGCGTCATTGAAAAACACAATGTTGTCAAGGTGCTGAACAAAGAAACAGTCATGGCCTTGGAGCCAGAGATGACCATGAGAAGATTTTTTTCCCTGGAAATTGGCAGAAATCTGCAGCAAGCATTAGACTTTTCTTCCATAGCCTTCCCTGAACACCTTCCCTTCATATTAATCACATTCTCCAGAAACTCTTCATCTGTGTTGTCCCTCTAGACTCCAAACAGCTTTAGCACAGAAAGTATGCCCTTTAATGCTAAAATAACACCCAACTTATAGAAGCTGCTTAAAAATCAGTAACTGCAATACAGAAAAGTAGGTTTTAATGTTGGCTGACACAGGCTTTCTAGGTTTAAAGGAGAGACTCAAGTAGGGCCAATAGTATGAACCTAGTTAATGAACTGGACCCAGGAGGTGGGCCACGCTGCAAATTACCATGCCCAAGAAATTGTTAAAATCCCAGTTTCCTGGCAGGCAATGTGATAAAAAGACAAGAACGCATCTTTTGGAGTTATTCAGGTTTGTGTTTAAGCACTGAGTCTACCATTTACTGATCGCGCAATAGGTTACCACATACTTTCCTGAATTAAAATTTCTGGTTTAGCTAATCTTATTTCATAAAGTTATGATGAGAATTAAATTATCTAACATCTGCAAAATAAGTCAATGTTCAAGTAAAGTAAATTTAATGCCTGGAACATTTTTACAGAAGTGAAACAATATTACAACAGCTGTAGAAAGGTTTTGCTTACTTTACAGTTTCACCTGGAGCCAGTTGTGCCATGATGCAGCCGCTTTTTATTTATGTCTGCAAAGTGTAGTGCTGAAGAACTGAAAGCAAGTTTTATTTTTGTTTGAAGAACCAAACTTTTGTTGCCAAGGGCGAAAAGCCAAATCATGTGGGCAAGCGGGAACCATACAGTTGTGCTTACTGGGCTGTGCTTGGTAGGAGTTGTAGATTCTAGGTGAGTACAACCTTGGATTCAGCAGAAATGCTTGAAAGTACTACTCCCCCAAGACTTCATGAAATCAACTATTCATGAGAAAAAATAGAATGGGGAAAACAACTAAATTCATTTTCTTAAAAACATTTACTTTATATTACCTTATCCTCTAACTTACAAGAGATGGTAAAAAAAAAAGCCTAAAATGTGCCTGAACTGCAGTGTTTGATTGCTGTTGGTAAGAGAAGAAATATATCTATAATTCACTTTGTAAAGCGCATTTCCTGTTACTTGCTACAGAGATAGCTGCCACATCTAATTGTGTTTGTGTAGTTCCTTAATTTGCATGAAAGAAGATAACATAAATGAAAACTCAGGAGAAAGACTAATTCAGACTACTAGCCCAGGCAAGATAATTTGTTATTCATTAAATGCTAATGAACCCAGCACCCTTGTTTTATTTGTCTCTTTCTATTTGAAATTTGAAAGGTCTTGTAACACAGTTAAAGTCTACAATAAACAGATATGTGAAAATAATGCGCTGTTTTCCCTCTTTCTTCTGTTTGGTAGATACACAATTATTCCTGTAGTAGGCAAACTAAATAAATCACTAAGGAAAAGTGTATTTTCTTTCTGTTTTAAAAGCTAAATTTAATCAAAATGAAGCTCTTCTCATTGTATATTGCCTTCAGTTTCCCTATTACATAGACATTTCATTTGTCTTTCTTGTAGTCCAGACCATTTTTAAAAAATCCAAAAATGAGATTAAGTTTAGGTAAATTGAAACCTATTATATTTATATCTTTTTTCTTACCATTCAAATGTTATTTTTAACAGGGTTTTTCAAAACATATTTTCTATGATTGTTTTCTACAAAATGCAGCAGGTAGAAGGTGATAGCATATGTAATCAGGGTAAGTTTGTTTTTTTTTTTTCATTGTTTATTTGCTTTTTTAACCTAGTTATTACTAGATTATTTATTGATGAACTTGGCCATCTTGTAGAACTACTGAATTTGCTTACTTTTATATATCACTTATTTACTACAAATACTATATGCTGCTCTGGCTGTTACATTACAATACTCCATACAGTGAATACAGGATCAGAATTAAATTTAGTCATCACTGCTCATCTACAGTCAGTATCTCTTGCATTCGTACTTCTTGTTAGCAATTTTTTTTTATTTTTAGAAACTCTAATTCATAAAGAGAATTAAGAAAAGAAATTAAACTTCCTTTTCTTTGTATAGTGTGTAGAATAAAATCAAATAAAAACAATAAGTTCATGTCTTTTGTAGGGACATGGATGAATTTGGAAACCATCATTCTCAGCAAACTGACACAAAAGCAGAAAATCAAACACGGCATATTCTCACTCATAGGCAAGTATTGAACAATAAGAACACATGGACACAGGGAGGGGAGCATCACACTCTGGGGTCTGTTGATGGGGACTAGGGGAGGAACAGTGGGGGGTAGGGAGATTGGGGAGGGATAACATGTAGGGAAATGCCAGATATAGGTGATGGAGGGATGGAGGCAGCAAACCACATTGCCATGTATATACCTTTGCAACAAACCTGCATGATCTGCACATGTACTCCAGAACCTAAAGTACAATAAAAAAAATTAAAAAACAAATTTAAGACTAAAAAAAAAAGTTAGTTTGTCAAATATAGTGGGTACCCAATGTACACGTTTATTTTCCACTTTTGGCAAAAAAAAAAAAAAAATTCTGAACACGTGCATAATTCAAAGTCCATGCATGAGAATAAACTTATAATGCCTAAGTACCTATTTATTAATACTTACATATGTCATCTTTTATTATTATAATAAATAGGGGCTCCTCTGATACCTAAATAAGAGGAAAATAAATATACAGAGTCACGAAATACTCTTTTTTTGGTTAAAAACCAATGAACAACTTAGCCCTCATTAAATAACCAAATTATGTAACAATTTAAAACATTTTTAGAAAAAGTCTAAATGTATGCAAAAAATGGCATACATATATATGTGCTTTGATTACATCTCTATTAAAGATATTTGCAAATATATAAGAGATTGAATAATAATATTTTGAACAATTATTTTTAAAGATATATTTTGACATATCTTTCTAAGGGTATCATAAATTTTAAAATAAAAAGTCTTAATGAAGTATTTGTAATGGACAATTTTATTGCATGGCTTCCTTTAAGAGAGTCTCTAAAACCAGAACCATAAAAAATACTGTAAAACTATATGAACACATAAATCTCCTTGACAAAAAATAAGTTTATAAGAACATGTATATGGGCACATCACTCATATAATGTTTGCATTCCTAAGAAAGTTGAGAAATTTGTGAATCTGAAAAATGAGACTGATGCAAGTAATTTCTCTTGACATTCATTTTTATTTGTAATTAACATATTTTAATTTCATTACTGTAAGCCACCCATGTTTCTTTGCTCTGTTTATATTCTAAATAGCTTGGCCAACACAGAATGAAGACACAAGTGAAGTGTGGGGCAAGAAATGCACTATTCACTTACATTGTTATTTTGTTGGCTTATAATACAAAAGAGAATAGAACATAGCAAGGTCCTGGCATCAAAGGAATAAGAAAAAAACGTTATTTACCTTTGTCTAATTAGAAATAATGGCTCAAAATCCAGATAGCATAATTTATAAAGAAGGTATACATTTATTCATTTCAACTTCCAGGATCAGGTTAGCAGCAATTACAGTTCAAAGAATGCTGAAGACAGAAATTACAAAGGTTAGCCTTTTGGCATGCAAAGATCCTTTTGCAAAGATCCTTTTATCACATTACATATTTAAGTAAAGAACATTGACTCTGTCTACACTTAGACGATATTTTAAAAATTTAAATAAATAGCTTTCTTTTATTGTCTTTTAATGAGCTAAATTGTTCTCCAGTGTTGTTTGGGCATTAGAAGTACTTCTCCATATGACACTTTTTGCTTTTTCTTAAGGAATTATTTTTCTCCTGCTTTGCTTATTAATTAAGAAGGAAAATTTTAACCACCAAACAATGATAAATAGATTTTCTTCTTTTATTGTTATTTGTGAAGTGATTAAAACTCTTATTTTTGCATTGCCCAGGAGTAAGGAGAATGAGTTCTGGGTTCTTATTTGATTAGCCCTATGTGAATACGACTTAAATGTCAAAGGATATTTAGGATCACTAGTGCATCATATAATATCATTTTGTACATAAAATGTAATCATTGTGATATCTTAAAAAAAGGTTTTATTCCTTAAAATTTTCCTTACATTATTGTCACCTGGAGATATTTTAGAATTAAATAGGAAGTGGTTTCACTTAAAATGAACAAAACATTCCAGCACATCAAGAATATAGAATGTGCTTGGCAACCATTGTCAAATGGTGCAAATTGCAACTATTGTAGGATCATACAGTATTATAATTCCTCTTTGACAAAAGCAAAAAAAAAAAATGAAGTGTAGTATGCTTTTTGGTAAATGAATGTTTGGTAGACATATACACATATACACATAAACACACACACACACACACACACACACACACACACACACACACAGAGAGAGAGAGAGAGAGAGAGAGAGAGCAATTGCTCTATATTCGAATAGAAGAGAAAAACATGAAAATTAAGATGTTCCAATGAGATAGAAAATAAAATTGGTAATAAAACTTTTTCTACCTTAAAAGTTTAGACTATAGACAAAAGTTATTTGCTTCATACAGTTAGTTGAGTTTCTCCTGTTTTATTTTGTTTGTTTTTACAGCTTTTAAATAAAGATAAAATATTCTGAAGTCTCTCACAACTGTTCTTCACAGCCCTGTGCATGTGTTGAGGCCCCCTAGTGGTTACTGTGGTCTTGTTGCAGTCATCCACAATTTAAAGCCCAAGAAGACTTCCTGTAATTTCTCTAGTTGTTCTCAGGTTTGCTTGTCCAGATTCGCACAAAGCGTAGTGGCATGACCTTTATGGGTATTTGTTGGTAGTTTCCGGGTTCTGTGATTCACAAGACCCTGTGCCATTAACACTTTATTGTCCCATACTTATCTTGATGCTGTGACAATATATAGGCTACTCTTGATGTATTTTGGGTATGAATATATGTAATAAGTTGTCTTGCTACCAAGTTTTAATGAGGATGTTGCTGGTGGGATTTTCTGTGTTATGCTGATTGACTCTGCCTCCATCCCTCTTTTCAGGGATTTGAGGAATACAAATACCATATTCTTGCTATCAAAAATGATTCAGAATGCTTTTTCTTTATTTTTCTATGTTAATAATTTTTAGTTTTGTATTAGATATATATTTTAGGTTCTGCTGATCTGAAATTATACGTTTTTTTCTCTTCTACTAGAGCTTGCTCTTAAAATTTTCTTATATAAATTTAATTTTAAATTATAAAGATAATCAGGAGATATAGCCTCATCCCAAACAATATTAGAACTTTAGAACACTGATAAACATTTTACATGTTGCCGCGATATAATGTTTTTGTTGTGCTTATTTTTATGTTTTTATATTTTTTATTGTTTTATACACTCTACACTCTTGGAATTTTTTTAGTCTCCTCCTTCTATATCTAATTCTCCATTTTTTAAAAGTACGTATACAATTTTTTATTGGAAAGTTACCAGTGATAAACACATTATGATAGAAAAAATATTTATTTTTGCCTTATTTTTTTCCCTAGAGCTTTAAAGTCCAGTTGGATTCTAGTTGTTCGTGGAAACTTGGCTATATATCTAATTTTTATTTCATACCTATGATTGTTTTTAAGATCTTTATTTTTAGTATTCTAAAATTTCACTAAGACATTGAGACAGCCAGGTGGAAAGGGGTCCCCAGGGAAATTTCAACAGGCCTGCGTACTGGGAAGAATGCATACTGGGGTGATGCCATAGAAGTTTGTGCCATTTGCAGCAGGGAGGAGCCTGGCACCACCTCTTCCTAGGTGGTACCTGGGATTCAACATCAAGGCAGGAAGCTCACTAGCAGGGACTCTGGCTTTGTGGAGGATCCCTATTTCCCTTTTCATCCAATGAAAACCTGCCTTGCGATTCAAACTGTCTGTGAGACTAATTTTTCATAGCCCTGTGACAAGAGCCCCATCTTTAGCTGAACTAAGAAAATGTCCTGCAACATTTTTGGTGCCCAACATGGGGCTCAGGAAGCAGTGACTGAAGCTGCAAACCAAGCAGTATTTTTTCCTCTTGTTTCCAAGTCTTTTCATCCCTGGACTTCCATGGGTAGGTGAAGCCATGCCTTCATCCCATCACTCCTGAGGGTCAGAAAGGTCGATCTCAGTCTCTATGACTCTCTCTTCCTTTACAGGACAGACCAGTGAGCTGTGCTTCCCTCGCTGCCAGAGCTGGGATGCATGACCCAAGGTGCCCCAGGCAGTTGGCTGGAATTTTCTGCCACATGCCCATGGAATTTCCCTCTCCCTGGGCCAGAGAGGCCAGTTCCATCCCACAGCAACTAAATTTCTCTCCCTCGTGGAGGGACAACTTCCATAAGAATAAGAAGTTCTTCCCCAGGCATTTTAAACATTTTTCTTTCTTCTTTTTCACCCTATCAGCAGTTAAATTTTAATTGAGGTTTTACAGTTTAGGAGACATTTTACTAGGTAAGGAATGATAGGGATCCCTGTTTATATTCTCTGTAAAGTTTTGGTTGTACAAAAGGATTTATGAGGCTAGTCTTAAGCTGTAGCCAACCTAGTGTGCTTTGCATGTCTGTATGGTTCATAGCAAACTTCACTCCAAGCCTCCATCTTGTTTTACATCCTGGGGTCATGACCGGTAACCTTGTGGCAAGGCTTGGTTTAGCAATTGTGTCTTAAAGAATGAGTTCCTTTCTCGATTAATAGCTGCAGGTTTTCCTAGGCCTGTCTCTTAAAACACTCCACCCAGCAACTGGGTTTTCTCCTGCCTTTCGATGTAGTTATATGTATATGCATGTGATGTCTATAAAAAGAGCTTCAATTAATTTGGCCTAAAGAAAGACAAGCACTTGGATCAAATATTTTTTAAAGGAAAGAGAAAAACTGTGATATATTTGAATTCATTGTGATTTTAATATTTGAGAAATAAAAATAGCCTTCAAGGTTATTGGTAAAATGTAGATGCCATCAAAATGCAAATAGGTGAACTAAATTATGCAGGTCAGGTGCAAGGTTTGCTAAGTCTTTTAAGGTTATAAACTGCTTTTTGGGTTTTGAGAACAATCTGACTTGCCTGCTTCACAATTGGTAAGGCCTGGAGACATATGAAATAAACCACACTCTTAATTATGGTCAAAGGATTGTGGAAATTAATCTTGCAGAAGAGGTCCTCCATGTAAATATATTGACTAAATTAAAAAAAGGTATTATGTATTTTTTCTGTAAATTGACCATTAAAATAAAACAACTTCAAGGTTTTCTAATCTGCTCTTTGGCAAAATTATGAAGGATTACAACGGTTTTTGCTTCTTTAAAATTTTGGAGTCATCATTTTGGCAAAATAAATAAATATGATAATCTGGAATTCTATTCCATAATATCGAGTGTTTTAAACTTTGAACATATTTAACAGCCTTCCTAAAATCAAACTTTAGTCTCAAAATTGTCTCTCCTGATATCTGGCTTTTTGGATGGGTCAGAGAGCCCTGAAATATCCAGAAAAGAGGTAAACAGGACTATTTAACATATTTAGGTATGTTGGACTGCTGAGATGATGTTCAATCTTCTTTAGGTTATATTTTTGTTGAATAATGCTAATATATGTTCCAAAATTGTATGGGATTTCTAAAATTCTAATGTCTAGGTATATGTTATCTAAGTATCTTTATCACTTGAAGAGCTGATAAAAGCCCAATGGGGAGACAGGCCTCATACTTCACAATTAAGATTGTTATGTTAAGTTACTGTAAACTACAGAGATAACCAAACTTCTGATAACTTTGGAGATTGTAACACTGAAATGAAGGAAAATGTATAGGAATCATGAGAGCAAAAATGTTCAAGAATGTCAAGCAAAAGACAAGTTAACTAAATGGACTGAACTAAGAAACTTTAAGCAAACTTTTTGTCTTTTGCTTGGAATATTGCTGATCCTTGTTTTGTTTTTCAGAGTCAAGGAAACCTATTGTAAAGTATTTATGGCCTCTAATAATAATTCAGTAAGGTATACCCCTGTGAAAAAAATCTGGAGCACATTTGTTTCTCTCTGCCTGGTTCCTCTAGAATTTGGAAATTATCTGCAAGTGTTCTTAACCTATGGCAATATAGTTGTTTGCATCAGTGCAAAAAGAATTCATTTTTCTTTTGCAACAGGATGCAATTGGAAAAACTGGTTATTTTACCAAGGCTTAAACTGGAAGGGTATGCTTCCATTTATGGAGTCAAGCTTGACTTGCAAACCTGATGAAAGCCCAGTGGGGAGGCTGGCCTCATACCTTTGTCTACACAGCCCGTGTACTGACCTGTAGTCAGTAAAGAATGCCACTTTTCAGCAGGCTTAGAAGCTCCAAGTTTATCTTGGGATCTTCAAAGGAGAGGATCACCCAACTCATAGGTATTTGAGGATATAAACCCATGGCTGAGCTTGCCTTTAAAATGTCTCATCTGAGATTCCTTGAGGAACAGAGTTCCATCAAAGCCAGTACAAAAGGCCTATGTAGAAATAGTTATTCCTGCTGCACTTTATGCAAATAATCAGGCCAACTATAAGACTAAAATCTATTTTGCAAACAACTTGGTCCTATTATGATTTGTTATTTTAACAAAAATAAGCACTGGAGAGGGAGAAATTACGTTTCAGAAGTTACACATTTGGCATTAAATTCTATATTTATTACTTGTTTTTAAGTTTTTGCCTACACTTTTAGACTAACCTTGATTATTCTTGTGAACCAACCAGCATCACTGGCTAAAGCTCAGAAAGAACAAAAGGGATGGGTAATCTAGACATCTGGATCAATTTTCTAGTTCTGAGCAATTATCCTGCAAATCCTCACAGGTGATGGGAATGAATAGGTTGCCCATCACTCAGAGATTTCCTTTTTGGGAAAATAAGACCAAAGGAGCTAACCAAACCCAAGCACCATGCGCCCAAATCCTAGCAAGCATAACTATAGCTACAAGTTATCTGGGGATGCCACAAGACATCCTTTTCTCTCCTTTGTTGAGGGAGAACTCACTTCCACAGCTTAACCTTAACATTTGGCATGTAATAAGGAGTCCAGGCAACCCCTCTGAGACACATTCCTTTTCCAAACTCAATTTCAAGCTTTAAGTCAAAGCCCTAGGAAAGAAAGCTGGATCTGAGGGATCCAGAGGCAGACAATAACGGAATTTAAAAGGCACAGTGCAGGTAAGCGTCGTGATTCCTGCTGATCAAGTCAAGCTTCCTCCTTCGTGGGTAAAGACCATATTAGTATCCATGGCATAAACGAGGTCTAGGGAATACAAGGCTACTGACAGGGGAGATAGGATGTACATGGATAAAGTGGGTAATTCCCACTCCCTATGGCCCCTGCTTCATGGAAGCAAGCCACTTTGGTACCCAAGGCAATTCCTGCCAAGTTTGCCGAGAATCGGAAATACAAGGGCAGAAAAGGAAATAAGGATGTTCTTCCTTCTGTCCCTCATGTATCCTGGGTGTCTACCAGAAAGAAAAAGAATACTTGCTCCTCTCTTTATCTTCAGTCTGTTTTTGCATCCTGAACCCCCGAGACTCCTTTAAAAAAAGCCTTCGTTTTTCCTTTCTCCTCTTCTGTTCTATCTTCACAGTTAGGTAATTATGTTTCTGTACTACAGGACACTCCCCTCAGATGCATCCTCCAAATTGGAAAGAGTTAATTTCCCAAAGCATAAACTGGTTGGCTTAAGATTGAAGTCAGGGGAAGGGAATCCAGAAGCCCAACATGCTAGCAAAGGGGTAAAGGTTTTTGTTTTTTTTTTCCCAGTCAGGCTTTTGGCCTCCTTCTCTCTGTGCAAACTAGTAAAAGGCTCAGGATTTTTGAGCTGTCCTTACATCTTCCTTTGTTTCATTTTGATAACCTGTTATCTAATGACCCAGTTTGTCTTTTCTTGTTAGGTCATGAAACTCCAAAAGGATCATGCAGCCCGAACCACTGATGATAGCCTCTTCTGCTGGGAACCCTTAGAGAGGCCTCTGATAGAGAGCTCTGATTGCCATTTTCCCCAAAACAGCGCCCCCTGTCATCAGGAAGCAGTTAAGATCTGTCTTTGGACTTATCCTTATTTTAAAGGCCATTAGGTGTACTTCTTCAGAAGGGGGAATTAGCCACATGGGAGGGGATCCCCAGAGAAACTCCCAAACCAGCCTGCACACTGGGAGAAATGTGCACTGGGGTGGAGACACAGAAGTCTGCACCATTTGCAGTGGGGAGGAGCCTGGACCCTCCTCTTCCTGGATGGTACCTGGGGTTCAAACTGCGAGGCAAGAAGCTCACCAGCAGGGACTCTGGCTTTGTGGAGGGTCTCTGTTTCCCATTTTTCCCCATTTCATCCAGTATAAATTTGCCTTACTCACCCTTCAAATTGTCTGCAAGCCTAATCTTTCGTGGCCCTGTGACAAGGACCCTGTCTTTAGCTGAACTAAGGAAAAGTCCCACGACAATATGTTCAGATGTCGACTTTCATGAATTTATTCTATTTGAAGCTTTTTATGCATTTTTACATTGAAAAACATTGTCTTTAATTCTGGTAAATTCTTTGTCATTATCTCTGAAAATTGTGTTCTTCTTTTACTATAACTGTGAACATTATATTACATATATATTTTAAATACATAACTGTATTTTTGAACTAAGACAAATCAGATTTACATTTGTATTTGTCTTATTTCATTTTGTGTTGCTATAAAGGAACACCTAAGGCTGTTCCTTTTTATTTATTTATTTATTTTATAAAAAGGTTTATTCGGCACGTAATTTCAAATGGATGGATATTTCAAGTGTGAACATCTGCATCTGGTGAAGGCCTCAGGCTTCTTCCATTTATGGCAGAAGGAAAAGGGGATTCAGTATGTGCAGAGACCACATGGTGAGAGAGGAAGCAACGAAGAGACAGGGAAGTTATGCTAGCCTCTTTTTTACAACCTGCTGTCATGGAAACTAATAGAGTGAGAACATTGACCGTTTTTCCCCTATTCCAGGGAGAGCATTAATCTATTCATGTGGGATCGTCCCTCAGGATCTAAACACCTTCCATTAGAGCCCACTTTCAACACTAAGGAGGCCAAATTTCTACATGGAATTTGGTGGGGACAAATAAATTATATTCAACCTATAGCAGAATTGTATCATTCTAGCCACTATTTCTGCTAACCTGTGTTTTTATATATTCCAGAACTTTATCTCATGATCTTATTTGGGAAAGTCATTTGAGAAGTATTTTAGTTCAGTATTTATTTTTGAATCTTCTCCTTATCTATTTTTGTCTTTTTAACTAAATTATTTACTTCCCATTTGAGATTTTTCCCTTCATTATCCACTCCACTTAACTGAGTATTATGATTAGAATAAGACAAGAATTATTTTTTTGTCATAGTGCCTTCTATTTTCTATGAGTAGGTCTTTCTGTGTCTTCCTAACATTGTCTGCAACTTGACAAAATTATGAAATTATGGGGAGTAATTTAAATTTAAAGGAAATGCCTAACAGGATAAAGGTTGGCTATATTTTACTTAATTAATAGGAAGTGCTTCATGAAAGTTTCTTTCTGGAAGTGCGATGACAGCTTCAGTGTATACATTTTAAAAAGATGTTTCAGAAAATGTTTGTTCACTTTCACAGATACCTTTGCTTGTTTTTCATTGATTACTAATCTTTACTTCATATACATGTACTTAAAATATTCATTTTGTCATTCCTAGTAGATTAATGATTAATATAAGAATAGTAATACTTGAGAGTAAATTATTCTCTTAGTTGTTTCTGATGCTTCCTGCTCATGTGGTCTTGTTATCTTACATGTTTGTAATATTTTCTTATGAAATCCTTCTATTAAACTTTATCTGGGAGAAACCTGTGATGATGTGGGTTAAGAATTGGAATGTATCTCCATAGTAGATTGTAGTTTAATTTCATCAGACACCTTAGAAGTTCAAAGCCAATGACCAATTTTTATGTTAATTTCATGGCTTGAATGTGCTCAAAGCATGTCAAGGCCAAACTTGAAGTAAAAGCTGAGTAGAAATTTGGAGTTCTCTGAGAAGCCTACATTTGCTTGTTCTCACCTAGAGCCTATGCAGGTACAGAGCGGTTTACAGTCTCTCTGCACTTACAGCCTACCTACTTTTCAAGGTTTACAGACACTTGAGGTTCCTAGTTTATATTCAGTGATCTTGTTCTCTACCTTCTGTCCTAGATAGGGACAAGAACTAGTCTCCTGGATCTTGGAGGTATGTAATCTCCTTCTAATATGTATTCTTATCCCCTGACACCAGGGACATAACAGGATAAGCTTATAAGCTTTTCTGCGTAGGTTTAGTTTTCACATTATTTCTGGATCTAGAAACTTACTTTTCTTTGAGGCCAAAGCAGATTTGAATTTAAAATTGATTTGTTAGATATTATGTAGGGTTTCTAAATGTTCATGTCAGGAAAATATTTAGATTTCTTTAATCCACTGTTACAATAACCACAAAATATTCTATAACACAATCTCTTTAAGCAGTTCAGAAAAGTTTTCTACTCAGTTCACATAAGAGACATTTCACAGTTTAAATTCACAGAAGAAAAGGAAACAATAGTTGCAATAAATCATTATTTAAAAACCCTACCTACCGACTTTGAAAAATATTTTGTGTTTTAATCACATACACATAAATGCCTAGCTCAGTCCTTGGCAATGGCAGACAATAAGCACTTTTTGAGCAAAAGAAGAATGGATACCATAGGTATATTCCCCATGACCCTAGCAGCAAAAATAATTATGCTGATTCTGTGGCTGCTACAGCTGTACATATGTGATGAAAATATTCATTGCTACTTATTATTTATTAAACAATGCCTTCTTCCTACCATATGTTGTATATAAGTGAGGGCATCATGCTGTAATTTTTAAAATTTATATGCTCAAGCTGCCTTGCACTTCCAGGAAGACACTTCCATCAGGTGCTTCCTATTAGTTAAGTACAATATGGCCAACTTATTCTGGAAGGCATTTCCTTTAAATATAAATTGGTGCCCACAATTTCATCATTGTGTCAAGTTACAGACAATATTCAGAGGTTACAGAAAGACCTACTCATAGGTAATAGAAATCACTATGACAAAAAGGAAGTGTTGTCTTATTGTAATCATAATACTCATTTAAGCAGAGTGGATAATGGATGGGAGAATCTCTATTTCAAACCAATGTTACTTTCTGTCATAAAACATTTTAGTTCTAAAATGTGTTATTTTGATTTTTTTTTCCTTAAAAGTAATTCACCTGACTGAATTAAATCGAGTGATATATTTATGGATGCTGCTTTATCTGTGCTTCTAAATCTATTGTAAAAATAAAGTTAGAAAATAATTCTTCATATGTGGAAAAGTTGAACATAAGTTTTAATGTGACTGAAACATATTTTCTCTTTAAAAGACTTAGAAAAACTACTTAAGAAATGCTAAAAAGGTAATGGAGCACATTAACTCACATAATTCACTCTATAATTTGAGGGATTCAAAATGGGTCATTAACTACAGTTTGACAATGCCATTCTGAGTGGGAAAAGCAGAAATGGTATTACAAAGTTTGATACTGTGTTTCATTTGAAAATGTATAGTTATCAAACTAATACAAGCATTTAAATGGCTTTTTCCTTTGACTGTGAAATGTAATTATATATGGCATCCTTCATAAAAAAGTTCAGTGAGACCTATTAGGCAATTCGTACTTTTAGTTCAGTACATTCATCTGTTACATCAATTTTCTATTACTTGAAATTATATTATTAATTGAAAGCTAAAGATATTCAGTTGCAATTTCTTTAGGAAAAGAGAATACTGATGTTTTTAAAGACTACTTCTACTAAATGTTAAATCCAAAATAAAGTTTTTCTTTTTAGCTATAGTAAAGTCTGTTTTATCAGAACTCACTAATACCTCGTTTTCTGGGTATAAGTAATGATAAAAAGTGATTTACACATATAAAAACCAGTTTATTATTATTTAGATATGTACTTCAATTCAACAAAACTACTTTCAACATGATAGCTCTGTACAGAGTCCATCATTCTCGTGGCTATGTGGTGGTATTTCATTAAGTTTCAATTTGTGTTTCTGAATCATGAGATTGAACATCCTTTCACATATTTATCAGTTATTTGAACATTTTTATGACATATCTATTCAAAGTTTCACTTAGTTCTTTATACACTTTTTAAAATATGTGTATATACATATTTTTTCAGAATATAAGTTATTTATGCCTTTCATGCCATGTAAATGTCTTTTCAACGTTTATAGTTTCTCCTTCATTCTATATGCTATTTATTGGTTACTTAAAATTTTATTTATTCTTTAAAAATAACTTTCTATGTGACCTATTTGGAAGGCATTCTTTGTCTACCCTATGTTTAGGAAAATATTATTTTCTGTAACCATCTAGAAGTATTATTAGTATGCTGTAGGTATTCTGAAATGTACTAATGGGATATATGGGAAGCAATAAAGGATCTCATTGTTGTGTCATTCATCATGTTCAGAGGCTCCAAGTTAACTTTCTTCTTTCTACAGCCTACCATAGTCTTCCTATACTTGTTTGTTGATCGTGGCCACGGTGTCTTAGTTGTGCATGGGAGAACCTGGATGGAATAATCTCTCTTGCTAGGACAAGAAATCTTTCAGTATTCTTTAAAATGTTTTTGTTTTGTTTTTCTGATTTATTTGTACCTATACCACTGAAATATTGAGTTATATTTCTTATAAGAGTTGTGTTTTGCCAATATTCCTTTCTTAAAGATATTTATCTCAATATGTGAGTATTTTCTTACACTGAACTTAGTTGTTAAGTATTAGAATCCGTATACCTGCTTTCTCAGGCTCTGTTGTGGTACATATGTATATCAATTTTAGAATTAATTTTCTTGTAATGAATGCAATGTCCTAAATTTTGGCATTCACATTTGGTTGGAATTTAAATGATTTATTTTATGTTATTATAAAGAGATGCAAATAAATAAACATCTACAGTGTGGTGTGAACATTTTATAAAATAAGTCTATGTATTTTCCATAAGAGGGCTACCAATTATTCTTTTTATTTCTACAAAATATAATCCTGGAAGTCTGTACTTAGCTATGGAAGATATCTCATAGATAGGGGAACTTTACCTACGAACCAGCTGAATTGTTGAGAGCAGAACAATACTGAGAACAGATGTTTCAGTATTCACTTTTAAAAACCTTACCATTTAATTTCCATCTGGTCAAAAAAAGGCCACTGAGGACTTGGCTATTGCTTCTCTCCAGGGAAAGTAGCCACTAAGTATAGAGAATGAGTTAAGAATAGAATAAAATGCCGTATCAGTCAATAGTAGACACTCAGGTTAATTTTATTAAGAGATCAAAAATGCCATTTAATTATGTGATATATCAATGGTAAATATCTTACAGAATATATTTTATGGAGTGGACACTTTTTATTGATAAACTTCTCACATGTTAATGCTCAATGCTGGATAATTTTGCTTGACTGCAGTGCCATCTGTTTTCAGATCCATGTACTATAATTGACTGATGGGAATTTTAAAAGAGAAAATCCAGCTGTTCTGCATTTGTCCTCTTTGACCAGAAGATAAATTATCATATTACAGATCTACATAATTACATTCATTTCCACTAGAGTGTGACCTTGTAGATGGTGGTGTGTTCAGTAATCAGATAACACAAAATTGTATTTATGAAAACTTCCTGTTAATAATAGGATATCACACTACAAACAAAACAATGACACAGATTTAAATCTAAAAGCAGTCCAATTTTAGATCAATCAAGACTGCTGAAGTCATTAACAACATTGAATACTTGAAACTAATTTGACAGTAAGGGAGGTTTCACCTGCCTTGATGGCAGTATATGCAGTTAACAAGGTATGCCTATAGGATGTGTCTCACGTTCTGTTTTTATCCATGTTTATATTAAGCATATGGTATGTTTAAAAATACATAGGAAGTGATTCTTTTTGTCTTTGTGGGTACAGTGTATGACTTTCTTCGAAATAATTTAGATACAAGTAGTAAAATATTTATTTTACTTGATTCATTTATGTACCTGTATACTCAAAATAATATTATAATTGCATTTTTGATATCTCCCTAGATGTGTTATTATTGAGTAATTTGAAATTTCAGCTATACATTTTTAGATTATTTCGATGATAAAATTAGGCATAGTTAGGAATAATACCTCCATGAATGTATTTTCCCAACATAGTATATATACTACTATTAGCAACAAGTACTGCATAATAACATGCTTATATATATAATGAAAAAGTGAAAAAGCAAATTTGTACTATATGAAGTCATACTTTATCCCTGTTCTTTGATTTTTGTTCTAATGCAAAGAGACTATCAAAGTTTTAAAACAAGTTCTAAGTTCTTTTTGAGACAATGCCAATGTTAGCATTTTGTATATAAGTGGTTGTTTTTGTTAAGAAATAGTGAATATGTACAGAAATATTAGACCATTATGATTTTTGTATTTGTCATGATTTATCAGGCTTTTTATTATGTAATTATATAAATACCTTATAAGTATAAAATGTTAATACACAAATATAACACATCTTTGCATCTGAAACTGGAGACAAGTATATAAAAAATGTGATGCATGCTCTTCTGGTTGATGTAAATATTAATTAACATATAGCACAAAAATAATTTTGAAAGGCCTGCTTTTTATACCCAACAATATAAGGTGGCATTTAGTAATTCTAAATGATTTTTTACAATGTAATTTACTTATTTATTCAACAAACATTTATTAAGCACTTCTAAGAAACTAGCCTAGGTATAGGGGCTGCCCTTGTGTACAAAACAGTAGGCCATGTGTCTCCATTCATGGACCTTATGTTATAATGAAAAGAAACAGAGAGTACAAATAAATATGCAAAGTATTATGTGATGATAAGCATTGGAAAGAATAATAAAGCAGTGGAAGATGGATAAATTTAAGTGAAATGTGTGATTATATATAGTGTGGTCTCAGAGGGACAATTGTATAAGGCACAGCTGAGCAGAGGCTTGAGTGAAGTAGAAGGAAGTAACCATCATTCTCAGCAAACTGACATAAGAACAGAAAACCAAATACTGCATGTTCTCATTTGTAAGTGGGTGATGAACAGTGAGAAGACATGGACACAGGGAGGGGAACATCACACACTGGGGTCTGTTGTGGGGTGGGGGGCTGGGGGAGGGATAACAGGAGGTAGGGAGATTGGGGAGGGATAATGTTAGGAAAAATAGCTAATGTAGGTGACGGGGGATGGAAGCAGCAAACCATCCATGGCATGTGTATACCTATGTAACAATCCTGCACGATCTACACATGTACCCCAGAACTTAAAGCATAGTAATAAAAAGAGTAAAAAAAAATAATAAAATAAAGCATACACTGGGCAAGAGCATTCCAGGAATAGGCAATTTTTAGTGGTAAGAATCTCAGAGAACTGTGTGCCTTAACCATTTGCATAGCAAGTGTTACTGAAACACCAGGGATAAAGTCTAGGTCCTGTTGCTTACCACAAAACAAACAAACGAACAAAAAAAGAAAAAAAAAAAGCCAATCACTAAAACAACAAGTATTTCCAAGGAGGAAGGCTTTATTTGGATCCCTTAGCTGAGAAGATGGGAAATCAGCCTTAAATTCATCTCCTTAACCTACTAAATATAGTGGTTCATATAGCAAGGAAAAAATGGAACTATGCATGAAAAAACAGGAATTTTGGAGGTAAGAAAGAGGAGGTGGTCAATAGGAAGCAGGTGGTTAAATAGGCAGTCACAGTGGATGAGGAGTCTGGCATCTCATTGTTCAAATGTGGTGATCTGCTAAGTGTCAGTTCCTTGATGCTATCTGGGATGATGGATGGTTAGTTCCCTGAGAAAGAAACTCGAATAAAACAAATTTAAGTTTCTCAATTTTAAGGCTGGGTGTGTCAATTGTTATGTGTCTTCAAAAGAAACCATAAACATGAGTTCTGTGGGATAATTATGTTGGTTTTATAAGACCAGTATGGCAAGAGAAAGTGACCCAGTGGAAGAAGGGAGGAGATGTGATAATAAAAATAATAAAAAAAACATGGGCTAAATAATGTAGCAATTGATATATCAAAAGGGCTTTTGATTTTATTGTAAGTGACACTGCAAAACATTGGAGACATTGGAACAGAGGAATGTAATAATCTGAATCTTTTTAAACAAAAGTACTCTGGGTTGAGAGTACTAGATTAAGAATAAACCTACAAAGAAGCAAGAAGATAGTTAAGAAAACTAATTCTCAGGCTATTGCAATAGTTTTGGCAAATTATCAGATCCTATCATGGATCATGGTGATTTGGAAGAGAGTGATAGTGATGAAGAAACTTAAAGTTTTCATAGTCTCGATATTCTTTTTCAACGGTAGAGAAATAACTTTGGTGATGAGTTGTAGTGAATAAAGGACAGGGAAGAGTGAAAGGTAACTTCCAGGTTGGAGGCTTGAGAAATTCAAATATCTGTTATTCAGCTGCAATTTAACTCCAGCTGCTTAAGTAAATCAAGTGACTATGTTCATAGAGATGAAAGACACAGATCTTGAGCTAAAGAAGCTTATAATCTACTCAAGAAACCAAAATACAACAAAATACCCTCTGTTTGTTTATCCAATTGGATAAAACTGACACAAAAAAGTTTTTAATATATATGGGATGAATGTGTGCTCTGATAGAAGTATGCACAAGGGGATGGAATTTTAAAAATAGTGGATAAATCTACTTTAAACTGCAGTGAGAAGGTGGGGTGCATTTTTTTCCTATTGTGGCTGTAACAAATTACAACAAACTTAATGACTTAAAATAGCACAAACAAATTATCCAATAATTCTGGATTTCAGCAGTTCAAAACAAGTTTTACTGGGCAACCTTCAGAATGTTAGAAGGCCTATATTTCTCTGAAGGCGCTAGGGAATAATCTGTTTCTTTGCCTTTTCTAGCTTCTAGAGACTGCCTAAATTATTTGGCTCATAGCCTCTTCTTCATTTTGAAATCTAGCAGCAGAAAATATTCAAACCTCTCTCTGACCCTCCTGATTTTCTTTTTCGGTTATAACAAACCTTGGGATTATATTGGATTCATTAGGGCAGTCCAGAATAATCATGCCATATCAAGAGTCTTAATGCAATCATATCTGCTAACTCCTGAACATGGACTCAGTCTTGAGTCTAGATTTGTGGCTTCTACTCAAGGTAGGGAGGAGACTCCACTCTCAGAAGACTAAGAAGGGTGAGACACTTGGGCTCATGGGTGAGTGCAGAAGCATGGTATACCTCTCTCTTCAGGGGTCTTCCAGGAAGGGTGTAGCCTGTCTGCCAGCCATAGCCTCTGCTTGAGGGAGGCTTGCATCCTGGAACACTGCCACCAATGATAGGAAGGAGATATTATTGATGGCTGAGCTCATAATTTGAACTCAGAGTGTGGTGTTTCCTTCTAACTCACTCGGTTATTACACTAGCAAAACAGGCCAACATGCAAATTCAGGAAACACAGAGAACACCATTAAGATACTCCATGAGAAGATCAACTCCAAGGCGTAATCATCAGATTCTCCAAGGTTAAAATGAAAGAAAAACTATTAAGGAGAGCCAGAAACAAAGGCCAAGTCACCTACTAATAGAATCCCATCAGGCTAAGAATGGACTACTCAGCAGAAACTCTACAAGCCAGAAGCGATTGTGGGTCAGTATTCCACATCCTTAAAGAAAAGAATTTTCAACCCAGAATTTCAAATCCAGCCAAACCAAGCTTCATAAGTGAAATAAAATCCTTCCCAGCCAAGCAAATGCTGAGGGATTTTGTTACCACCAGGCCTCCCTGCAAGAGCTTTTTAAAGATGTAATAAATGTGGAAAGGAAAACCTGGTAACATCACTGCCAAAATGCACCAAAGTATAAAGACCAGTGACACTATGAAGGAACTGCATCAACTAGTGTGCAAAATAACCAGCTAGCATCATGATGACAGGATCAAATTCACACATAGTAATACTAAAATTAAATGGGTGAAATGCCCCAATTAAAAGACACAGACTGGCAAATTAGATAAAGAGGGAAGACCCATCAGTGTGCTCTATTCAGGAGACTCTTCTCAAGTACAAGACACACATAGGCTCAAAATAAAGGGATGGAGGAAAATTCACCAAGCAAATGGAAAGCAAAAAGAATCAGGGGTTGTAATCCTAGTTTTTGATGAAACAGACTTTAAACCAACAAAGATCTAAAATGGCAAAGAAGGATGTTACATAATGGTAAAGGGAATAATTCAACAAGAAGAGATAACTATTCTAAATACATATGCACCCAATACGGGAGCAACCAAATTCACAAAACAAGTTCTTAGAGACCTACAAAGAAACTTAGACTCTCATGCAGTAATAGTAGTAGAGTTTAACTCCCACTGTCAGTGTTAGATCAACAAGATAGAAAATTAGCAAGGACATTCAGAATTAAACTCAGCTCTGGATCAAGTGGACCTAATAGACATCTGCAGAACTTTATCTCCCAAATCAAGAGAAGATACATTCTTTTTAGTGCCAAATGGCACTTATTCTAAAATCAACTACATAATTGGAAGTAAATCACACCTCAGCAAATGCAAAAGAACTGAAATCATAACAGTCTCTCAGACCATGGTGCAATCAAATTAGAACTCAGGATTAAGAAACTCACTCAAAACCACACAACTACATGGAAGTTGAACAATGTGCTCCTGAATGACTCCTGGGTAAATAATGAAACTAAGGCATAAATCAAGAAGTTCTTTGAAACCAACAAGAACAAACAGACAACATACTAGAATCTCTGGGACACAGCTAAGCAGAGTTAAGAGAGAAATTTCTGCACTAAATGCCCACGTCAGAAAGCTAGAAAGATATGAAATCAACATGCTAACATCACAGTTAAAAGACCTGGAGAGGCAAGAACAAACTAATCCAAAAAATTGCAGAGGACAAGAAATAGATCAGAGAAGAATTAGGAGGTAGAGACACCAAAAATCCTCCAAAAAAACAAATCCAGGAGCTAGTTTTTTGAAAGAATAAACAAAATAACAATATAGATCACCAGCTAGGCAAATAAAGAATAGAGAGAAGAATCAAATAGGTACAATACAAAATGTTAAATGGGATATCATCACTGACTCCACAGAAATACAAACTGTCATCGAAGAATACTATAAACACCTCTACTCAAATGAACAAAAGAATCTATAAGAAATGGATAAATTCCTAGACACATATACCTCCCAAGATAAAGCAGAAAGAAGTTGAATCCCTGAATAGACTAATATTAAATTCTGAAACTGAAGCAGTAATTTGTAGCCTACCAACCAAAAAAAGCCCATGACTAGAGGGATTCACAGCTGAATTCTACCAGAAATACAAAGAGGAGCTGGTACCATTCCTTCTGAAACTAGTCAAACAATTGAAAATGAGAGACTCTTCTCTAACATATTTTATGAAGCCAGCATTATACTGATACCCAAATTGGAAGAGACACAACAATAAAAAAAATTTCAAACCAATATCCCTGGTGAACATCAATGCAAAAATCCTCCATGAAATACTGGCAAACCTAATACAGCAACACATCAAAAACTTATCCCCCGTGATCAAGTCGGCTTCATCCCTGGCATGCAAGGTTGGTTCAAAATACACAAAGTAATAAACATAATCTATCACATAAACAGAACCAAAGACAAAATCCACATGATTATCTCAACAGATGCAGAGAAGGCCTTTGACAAAATTCAACAACTCTTTATGCTAAAAACTCTCAATAAACTAGATATTAGTGGACTGTATCTCAAAATAATATGAGCTGTTTATGACAAACACAGCCAATATCATATTGAATGGGTGAAAGCTGGAAGCATTCCTTTTGAAATCCAGTACAAGTCAAGGAGGCCCTCTTTCACTGCTCTTAGTCAATGCAATATTAGAAGTTATAGCCAGGGCGATCAGGCAAGGGAACATAATAAAGGGTATTCAAATAGGTATAGAGAAAGTCAAGTTGTCTCTGTTTGCAGACAATATGATTTTATATTTAGAAAACCCCATCATCTCAGTTCCCCAAACTCCCTAAACTGATAAGCAGCTAAAGTCTCAGGATACATAATCAATGTGCAAAAATCACAATTGCATTACACCAACAATAAGCAAGCAGAGTGTCAAATCATGAATGAACTCCCATTCACAATTGCTACAAAGTATATGAAATACTTAGGAATACAGCTAAGAAAGGGGGTGAAAGACCTCTTCAAGGAGAACTACAAACCTCAGGCCAAGGAAATAAGTGAGGATGCAAACAAATGTAAAAACATTTTATCCTCATGGATAAGAAGAATTACGATCATGAAAATGTCCATACTGCACAAAGTAATTTATAGATTCAATGCTATTCCCACCAGACTACAATTGACATTCTTCATGGAATTAGAAAAAAACCCACTATTTTAAATTTCATGTGGAAGCTTCCAGCTTCACCCATGTTCCTGCAAAGGACATGGTCTCATTTCTTTTTCTGGCTGTATAGTATTCCATAGTGTATATGTACCACATTTTCTTTATCCAGTCTATCATTAATGGGTATTTGGGTTGGTTCTATGTCTCTGTTATTGTAAATAGCACTGCAATAACATATGTGTACATGTATCTTTATAGTAGAATGATTTATATTCCTTTGAGTATATACCCAACAATGGGATTGCTGGATCAAATGGTGATTTTGATTCTAAATCCTCGAGAAATCACCACACTGTCTTCCATAATGGCTGAACTAATTTACATTCCCACCAATAGTGTCAAAATACTCATGTTTCTCCACAGTCTCCACAGCATCTGTTGTTTCCTGACATTTTAATAATCACCATTCTGACTTGCATGAGATAGTATCTCACTGTGATTTTGATTTGCATTTCTCTGATAATCAGTGATGTTGAGCTTTTTTTTCCATATGTTTGTTGGCTGTGTAAATGTATTCTTTTCAGATGTGTCTGTTCATATACTTTGCCTACATTTCGATGGGGTTGTTTGTGTTTTTTTCATAAATATGTTTAAGTTTCCTGTAAATTCTGGATATTATACCTTTGTCAGATGGGAAGATGGCAAAGTTTTTTTCCCCCATTCTGTAGGTTTCCTGTCCATTCTGGTGATAGTTTATTTTGCTGTGCAGAAGCTCTTCAGTTGACTAGATCCCATTTGCCAATTCTGGCTTTTGTTGTAATTGCTTTTGGAGATTTCATCATCAAATCTTTGCCCATGCCTATGTCCTGAAAGGTATTGCCTAGATTTTTTTCTAGGGTTTTTATGGTTTGGGGTCTTACATTCAAGTCTTTAATCCAGCTCAGTTAATTTTTGCATAAGGCATAAGGAAGGGATCCAGTTTCAGTTTTCTGCATATGGCTAGCCAGTTTTCCCAACACCATTTATTAAATAGGGAATCCTTTCCCCATTGCTTATTTTTGTCAGATTTGTTGAAGATCACATGGTTGCAGATGTGTAACCTGATTTCTGAGGTCCATATTCTGTTACATTTGTCTATATGGCTGTTTTGGTATCAGTACCATGATGTTTTCATTCCTATAGTGTTGTAGTATTGTTTGAAGTCAGGTAGTGTGATGCCTCCACCTTTTTTCTTTTGTTTAGGATTGCCTTGGCTACACAGGTTCTTTTTTGGTTCCATAGAAATTTTAAAGCAGTTTTTTTTCCTGATTTTGTGAAGAATGTCAATGGTAGTTTGATAGGAATAACATTGAATCTATAAATTACTTTGGGCAGTATGGCCATTTTCATGATATTGGTAATTTTTTCTCCATCCTTTTAGTTGCAGCCTGTGTGTGTCTTTGCAGATAAGATGGGTCTCCTGAATATAACACACTGATGGGTCTTGACTATCCAATATACCAGTCTGTGTCTTTTAATTGGGGCATTTAGTCCATTTACATTTAAGGTTAAATTTAAATGCTGCAGCAAGTGTTTTGGGCTTTGGAGATAAGTCTTCATACCAAGCCATCCAGCCTCCTTGGCTGCAGCAGGGAAAAGCACACCCTGGAGCTATAATTTCTATTATAGGGCAGAGAATGAAGGAAGGGTGCTGTTCTTCTCCCACCCAGGGAGCTTAGCATGTTAGGCATACAATTCTCCACAAATTCAAAAAAGCAGAAATTATATAAAGTATTTTTTTCTGACAACAATAAAGGAAAACTAAAAAACAGTAACATGGAAACTAGAAAACTACAAAAACGTAAAAATTAGATAATATGCTTCTGAACGAGCAATGAATCAATAAAGAAATTAAGAAGACAATTTAATTTTCTTGAAACAAATGAAAATGGAAATACAACATAGGCATATCTATGGAATATAGCAAAAGCAGTGCTAAGAGGAATGTTTTAGCATGTAAATGCCTACACCAAAAAACTAGAAAGAGGTCAGGGTGGTGGCTTATGCTTGTAATATCAACACTTTGGGATGCCAAGGCAGACAGACCACTTGAGCCTAGGAGTTCAAGACCAGTCTTGGCAACATGGTGAAACCCTGTCTCTACAGAAATACAAAAAATATTAGCCAGGTGTGGTGTCGTGCACCTGTAGTCCCAGGGACTCAGGAGGGTGAGACAAGAGGATCACTTAAGCCCAGGAGGTCCAGGCTCTGCAGTGAGCTGTGATCATCCAACTGTACTCCAGCCTAGGCAAAAGAGTGAGAACATCTCTCAAAAAATAAATAAATAAATAAATAAAATGAAATGAAACAAAAAAACTTGAAATAAATCACCTAATTTTGCACCTCAAGGAGCTAAAACTACAAGAACAAAGCAATCCCCAAATTAGTAGAAGAAAAGAAAGTCAAAGCAGAGATAAGCAATATTGAGACAAAAAAAAAAAAAAAAAAAAAAAAAAAAAAAAAAAAAAAAAAAAAAAAAAAAAAAAAAAAAAAAAAAAAAAAGAATACCCAAATGAATAAAATTGAAACAAAGGAGACATGACAACTGAAGCTACAGAAATATAAAAAGTTAGAAACTATTAGGAAAAACTGTTTATTAACAAATTGGAAAATCTAGAAGAAGCCAATAAATTTTTGGACACATATAATCTACCAAGATTGAACCACCAGGAAGCAGTAAACCCAACAAACCAATAGTAAGTAATGAGATCAAAGCTGTACAAAAGTCTCCAATGAAACAAAAACCCACAAGTGACGATACTTTTGCTGGATTCTACCAAATACTTAAAGAAGAACTAATACCAGTTCTACTTAAATTTTTCAAAAAAAATAATAATAAAGAGAAGGGAATACTTCTAAACTCATTATTCATGGCCAGCATTAGGCTGATACCAAAATCAGAAAAAACAAACAAACAAACAAACAAAAAAAACACAAAAAAAGAAAACCACAGATCAATATCACAAATGAACATAGATAAAAAAGTTCTCAACAAAATACTAGTAAACTAAATTCAACAACGTTAAGAAGATCATTCACATAGTCAAAGATTTATTCTAAAAATGCATAGAAGAGTCAACATACACAAGTTAATTAAGTTATACATCATATTAACCGAACCAAGAACAAAAACCATGTGATTATTTCAATAGATGATGAAGAAACATTTGATAAATTTCAACATTCCTTTATGACAAAAACCCTCAACAAACAATTATAGAAGAAACATATCTAAAGTAATAAAGGCCATATATCACAACATCACAGTCAATATTATAATAAATGAAAAAAAATCCTTTTCTATCAGAACCTGAACAAGACAAAGACGTCCACTTTCAACAACTTTTAGATTTAACATAATTTTGAGAACGCTGGTCAGCAATTTGACAAGAGAAAGAAATGGAGAGTATTCAAACTGGAGATTACAAAGTAAAATTAGACTTAAATGCAAGTAATATAATTTTATATTTAGAATAACCTTCAGACTAGTTATTGGAACTATTGAATCAAAAAACTATTGGAACTAATGAATAGATTCAGGAAAGTTACAGTATGCCAAATTAACGTACAACAATCAGTAGCATGTATATACACCAACAGCAAACAACATGAAAAAGAAATCAAGAAAGCAATTCATTTACATTAGCTGCAAAAATATAAAATACTGAAGGATCAGTTTATCTAAAAATATGAAAGATCTATACAAGAAATACTATAAAAAATGTATAAAATGAATTGAAGAAGAGACAAAAAATAAAATGATATTCCATGCTCAACTGAAAATATTAATATTGTTAAAATGACAATACTACTCAAAGCAATTTACAGATTCAATACAATCCCTGTCAAAATACCAATGATATTATTCATATAAATATGAAAAACATTTCTAAAATTTATTTGGAACAACAAAGAGCCTGACTAGCCAAAGCAATTCTGGGCAAAAAGAACAAAGCTGGAGGCATCACACTACCTAAATTCTAAATATATTACAAAGCTTAATAAACAAATCAGCATGGTACTGACATAAAAGCAGACACAGAGACAAAGGGAACAGAATAGAAAACCCAAATATAAATCCACACACTTACAACCAATCATTATTTGACAAAGGTGCAAAAACATACAATGGGGAAAGGACAGTTTCTTTAATAAATGGTGCCAGAAAAGCTGGATAACAATATGCGCAATAATAAAACTTGATCCTTATCTCCTACCATACACAAAAATAAAATTAAAATTGAATAAAGACTTAACTCTAAGATCTAACACTATGAAACTAGTAGAAGAAACCATTTGGGAAATTCTCTAGGACATTGGTCTATGTAACAATGTTTTATGTGACTTCAAAAGCAAAGGCAACCAAAGCAAAAATAGTCAGCAAAGATAACAGAGTAATACTGACCTCATAAATAAATTGGAAATTGTTATTTCTTTAATTTTTTAAATTTTTCTTTAAGTTGTGGGATACATGTAGTGAATGTGGAGGTTTGTTAAATAGGTACACATGTGCTATGGTGGTTTGCTGCACCTATCAGCCTGTCATCTAGGTTTTAAGCCCTGCATGCATTAGGTATTTGTCCTAATTCAATCCCTCCCCTTTCCCACCCCCGCGACGAAAGATCCTGGTGTGTGATGTTTTCCTCTTTGTGTCCATGTGTTCTTATTGTTCAACTCCCACTTAAGAGTGAGAACATGCAGTGTTTGTTTTTCTCTTGTTGTGTTAGTTTGCTGAGGATGATGATTTCCAGCTTCATTCATGTACCTGCAAAGGACATGAACTCATTTTTTAATGACTGCATAGCATTCTATGGTGTATATGTGCCACATTTTTTTTTTAACCAGTAAATCATTGATGGGCATCTGGGATGGTTCCAAGTCTTTGCTATTGTAAGTAATGCTGCAATAAACATACATGTGCATGTGTCTTTATAATAGAATAATTTATAATCCTTTGAGTATATACCTAGCAATGAGATTGCTGGGTC
This sequence comes from Cebus imitator, assembly GCF_001604975.1. Taxonomy (NCBI): domain Eukaryota; kingdom Metazoa; phylum Chordata; class Mammalia; order Primates; family Cebidae; genus Cebus; species Cebus imitator. The sequence continues at coordinate 2,954,212 of NW_016107491.1, forward strand.
AAATGGTATTTCTGGTTCTAGATCCTTGAGGAATCACCACATTGTCTTTCACAATAATTGAACTAATTTACACTCCCATCAACAGTATAAAAGCATTCCTATTTTTCCACATCCTCGCCAACATCTGTTCTTCTATTTTCTAAAAGAATTTGTATAGATTAGTATTGGCTTTTTATTTAATGTCGTATAGAATTTACATGTGAATTCCTCAAGGCTTGAAGTTTTCTTTATGAGAAATTTTTGTTTACAAATTCAATTTTTCTAAATATAAGGCTATTAAGACTTTCTGTTTCTTTTGAGGCATATTTGATAACATTTTTAACGCATTTTTCCACTTTGCCTAACTTGTCAAATACATTGGGGTAAAACTTTAATACATACACCTGTATTTGTATATATACACACATTTTTTCTTTCTAATATCTGTGGAATACATAGTGATGTAGTATTTTTCATTTCTTACCTATACAATATATAGTGGTAATGCTTTCTCATTTCTGATACAGATAATTTGTGTTCTTCCTCTTTCTCTCTGAGTCTACCTATAGGTTTATCAATTCTATTGACGTTTGCAAAACATCTGCTTTTGAAGTGTTTTATTACATTGTGTCTTTTTTCATTTATTTTCACTTCTATTGTTTCTTTCTTTCTTCATATTTTGATAATATTTTCACTTTTTTCTAGCTTCTAATGATCGAAGCCCATATTCTTTATTTTCAATATTTCTTTCTTTTTAAATATACATATTTAATGCTATATATTTATTCCTAAGTATAGTTTACATGTATGAAATGAATAAAAGTTGTGCTTTCATTATCATTAAAGTTCAAGTATTTAAAAAAATCCTTTGTAGCTTCTTTAACACATTAGCTGTTTAGCATTAAGTTATTTTATTTCTAGATATTCACTCTTTTGGAGATGATTTATTGATGCTATTTTAATCTATTTGCATTCTGATCACACAGTATATGTGTGAGATTTTAATCTTTTGAAATCTATTTTGTTTCCTTTATGTCCATTTTACAAGAAAATTTAGAATATATGTTATTCCATAAGTATGAAAATGAATTGAGTTAAAGGAATTGAGCTATATTTCTTCAGTGAAACAATTCCCACCAAGAGTGCCCATGAAAATCGTGTAGTGTCGGTTAAATAATTTACTGTGCATTTGCATTTTATGTTGTAAGGAAGGTCACTTTCTGCCAGGCCAAGAACCTTACCAGTTTTGCAGCACTTCAGAGACAGACAGAAATGCAGCCTATTTTATAAGTAGTATAAGTGAAAAAGTGGACACAATCTTGTTCAGTTAAACTTCTTAATATCAAAAGAAAAAGAGTAAAGAATGATAGTAATAATATAAAAAGATCCCTGGTGTGAGACAAGTTAACTAAAATATATCCCTATCTCACTTATAAAAAGTTCCTAAGAGAAGTTAATTCCTTGACCTTAGTAGTTGCTTTATTCCATAAAGACATAAAGGCATATACGAGTTAAAACCTCTTGTTGTACCCCTTTAAGAAAAGAATAAACTATATTATCCAGTCCTTTTTGTGATCAAGAATAATCATTGGAGATTATTTATGATTGCAAGAACCACTGTTAGTTAAAAAAATGCTCAAAAATTGGTAAGAGATAAGAAAAATTACTGTGTGCTCCTTCAGAGTCGGGTAGATATATCTAGTAGGCCCATCTATGATTATCTGATTCTTTACAAGTGTGTATATCTTTGATTTACTCTTTAGTGCCGATGAGTGCATTTTATAATGTTGTAAGGATAGATGTTATCTTGTAGAAAACTGGTATTTATGCAAATAGATTTTGCTTGAAGAAAGCAAAGAAAACTATTTTTTTATAGAGATATTAATAGTTTCTGTGTTTTGTTCAGTGTAGTAAATTACAAGCTCAAATATATGGTTTTCTTTTGAATATAAATTGGAAACTTTACTCAAATATTCTTTCCTTCGAATACCATGTCTACTTCCCTCAATTTATTTTCCTTTGAAGTAAATTTACCATCCTGCTTGTTCCTTTATTAGTTAGTTAATACATTTTTTGGCATAGTTTATTCTAAAAAAACTAAAAGTATGGTATTTTGATAAACAACCTATAGAGAATCCTAAAAAGAATTCAGGAGAAAACAATAACAAATAGATTTTAGGCAAATGGAAAGAAATTTAATTTTGCTAGATAACAAAGTGTCAGAATAAGTTATATTTCCTGAACATTGTGCTTATAAGCAAAGCTTTAAAAAAAAATACTGAATGCTAATAATCGCTATTTTGAATGTCTTATTTTGGATACTTATTTTCAATTGTTTTCTGCAGTTTCCAATTTTCTATTATAAAAATACGTTCTTTACATAATCATAAAATATGTTAAATAAAATATATGGGGAAAATGGCCTTTGGGACATAATGGAAATTTATCTTTGAGATTTTTTTTGTGATATTATATATGTAATTAAAAACAGCTTAAAAGAATTTATGCTTTTCTTCTAGGTTTTCAAATTTGTTGGCATATAGTTCATACACTTAAAAAATATTTATTTAAGGCCAGGCATGGTGGCTCACACCTGTAATCTCAGCACTTTGAGAAGCCAAAGTGGGCAGATCATCTGAGGTCAGGAGTTTGGGACCCGCCTGGCCAATATGGTGAAACCCTTTCTCTATTAAAATAATAATAATAATAAAAAAATAAAAATTAGCCAGGTGTGGTGGTGGATGCCTGTAATCCTAGCTACTAGGGAGGCTGAGGCAGGAGAATCACTTGAACCCAGGAGGCGGAGGTTACAGTGAGACAGTGAGCCAAGTTCACACCATTGCACTCCAGCCTGGGCAACAAGAGCAAAACTCCACCTCAAAAATAATAATAATAATAATAATTCTTTAAAAAATAAAAAAAGTAATGTAGAGAAGTGAGGTAAGTCTAGAGTTTATAAGGCTTACAGAGAAATACTCCTGTAAATACGACTGATCAGACTTTTATTGAAATTTTATTGTCATCCTGGACAACTTGGAAACTTAAGAGCGGAGTGAAGATGATTGATCAAAAGTTAGGAGAAGACACCCTCTGTGAAGATTTTATAGTTTCCAGCTTGATATAATGGAATACTTTAAGTAAATAATGTCTTATATGGAATGTCATAGCCAGCTATTTTATTATAGCCATGTGATTGCATGGATGCCTATTTACAGACAAAGAGACTGCAGGTTGGAGTGTGTGCTAAGAACATAGAGCAAGTGAGTGGCTGATTAGTTTTCACACATTTTATGAAAAATTTACTTATTCTACATAATTTTAATTTTCATGTGCTTTTGAATAAAATGGAAATATGTTTACAGTTATATCTAATTTCAAAGGGGAGCTATATGTTACGTGATTTCTGTATCATTTAGTTGACTATCAAGCCTCTAGTGAAATCTAGGTTACTTATGAAATTCCAGTAAACAATGGCTCCCATCCCCACCTGGCTTTGGCAATCTGGTAGTTACCCAAGGTAGGGCAGGGTGTGAAAACAGTTGCTTTGCTGCTGCTGTCAGGAGAGGCTTCTGTGATTTGGAGAAGTCTAATGCACAGAAGAGACTAGAGCAGACCCAAGCAATTCACCCAATTTGGGTCAGCAGAAGCTATGTGTACAAAGATGTGACAGAGCTCTATGAGAAACAAAAGCTCATGGAAAATTGAAAATAACCTATAAATATTTTCTCCAAATTATTTAGAGTGAAATATTTTTATGAATGTGTATGGCTATTCCAAAATTAGGTTGAGAATATTTTGCCTCCCCAAAGGGTTACATGTGAAATGATTGGTTATGAAACAACGAATCTTTATAAGAAGTTAGCTGTTTTTTCCTTGACTTGAAATGAAAGTGATATGTGTGGTTAATTAATTACATAAAACAAAAATGTATTCATTATATATTAAAGTAAGCATAACCCATACAAAAACATTAGTTTCATTCACTTACTTGACTTTAACCTTTTATGTTAGATTTTAAGCATTTATGGAAGAATGACATTAACTGTGGTCGACAGTTCAAAAAGTGCTGCTCACAATGCCTTCATTAACTCTGACAAGAGAGGAAATGCTGGTTGTAAATAGTTGTACCATTAATTCATTACTGTTTTGAACATCTATTTTAAAGGTCATCTCTGATTCAAACTGAGGCTACCAATTATTGGCATTAAAGAACAAGTGGGACTGGGAGAACCCAGCAAGTGCCAAGAATTGGTAGTAGAGAAAGTAGCCAATTACTTCATTGGTTAGATCGTAAGCAGCTTGAAGATGAGAATAATGTATTTTTGACATTTACATTTGTGCCGTTTTTCTAGTGCCCAGGAGTGCCTTCCCAATAATTCAGTATTAAAATATAATTAGTGTAGTAGGAGTTATGCTATGTATGTGGAACAAAAATAGCTGTAAAAAGGGCAATAGGAAAATAAGTCATCAAATTAGATAACAACATAGAATTAGAAATGATACATTTATATATATATAAATGGATGAATTATGCAAACAATTCTTATTCCAATTCTGAACATTTATTGTTTCATTCAGTTTTATCTTCAATATACGTCTGTACTTGATATTTATCTGTTTTTTTTTTCCACTGGAAGGTTTTTCACTTTTGCTCGTCCTGAACAATTTTTAACCTACCACTCAAAACTCAGTTCAAGGTTAAAAAATGTAAAATTGAGAATAAAGCTGACTAAAGTTAAAAAATTAACTTTTTACTATAGCATTGTAGTTCAAATAAATTTTGTTTTATGTTTTTTAACATAAGGCAATGTATGAAAAAAAATCCAATACTAAAAAATAAAAACAATGCATTAAAAACTCTAGTAACAGAAAATTTACAAAGTTACTTCTTTAAAATTTTGACGAACCATCCTCAGTGAATAAATACATGTGTAAATAAAGGCCATTTTTTGTTTTTCTCTTTATTTTTTTGACTTCTACAAAGATACAAAAGAGAGTTGCTATATGTCATTTAAAATCTCTGTAGAAAAAGGATGGTAGAATAAGGATAATAAACTTAAACTGAAATTCAAACTCAGGATTAATGATATCAGGGTCAAAAGTTTGCAAAACTCATCTTGCATTGCCATTTAATGTTTATTATTTCCTCACTTTTATACATTTTTCCTTCAAAGTACAATGAAGGCAACACAGCCTAACTTTAGAAAAACTGTTAATCTTATGAAATAGTTGCTTTAAAATGATTCAAATGATTCTGAGATCTAAATACAGAAATTTTACTCCCTTGTTATGTCTGTTTGCATATGTAGATAGGAGGATCTAAACAAATACCATGGGGTTATTCAATTTTCATTCCTGTTATGTAAATATTTTACCAGGATTTTATTTAATAAGCTTCATTACCTTTGTATTTCAATATGAAATTACCATAATAGCATATTTAAAGTGATAAAATAGGAAAATAAAACTAAATACAACAGAAATATAGTAGACAGTGAAAAATACTGTGACAAATAACTAAATGCTTTCTGCCATAAACATACGTTGCATAAGAGGAAAAATAACATATATTTGTCTTAATCTGGGTCAAATCATAGACTGCTACCATCAGCACATCACTTTCAATATTTGTCTGAATCATTGCAGTGATTTCTCAGTTAACTGTATGTGAAGGGGTATGCCCTCCTGTGGTACACAGTTGAGGAACATTAGATGAATATTAACTATGACGTTTAAAAAGTTATAAGAGCAGAAGCAAGGTTTGTCAGTTTGTCAGCACACTAGTATAACAACCTTTCCTTTGTCAAAACAAATAAAAAAATGGAATTTAGCAGGAAGTGCTGTACAAATCCCCAAACTGTTAACCATTTGTGCTGTGCGCTAATAAAAAACATGTATGCTGATCTTAATATAATTGGAAGAAGAAATGCCAAAAAACCCCACGGTTGCAATTACTCTCCTGTTAATGACAAACCAATTATTGGGTTTATAGATAACAAAATGTAGTCTGGAAAACTAAGGTAATAAGATGAATGTACTGGTGAAGGATTTAAGACTATATTTTGGATATAAATGTGTATTTTTAATTAAAAAGTTATGTTTACTGATAGGACAAGTGTAACAATATTTGAAGAAATGTATAAGCACTTTAAACTTCAACTAATATTATTCCATTTTTAGGCATTTGTTACAGCAGCATCCCACTTCTACCAAAATCTCAGGAAGGAAGGAAGGAAGGGAAGGAGGGAGGGAGGGAGGCAGGGAGGAAGGGAGGGAAATAAATATTGTTTAAAAGCCATGAAGGACAAAACAGGAAGGCCCAGCACTTGCTTGGAAAAAGAAGCCCAGGCATGGTGGTGGCTCACAACTATAATCCCAGCAATTTGGGAGGCTGAGGTGGGAGGATTGCTTGAACCCAGGAGTTTGAGACCAACCTGAACAACATAGCAGACCCTGTCTCTATTAACAAAAATAAAAACCATATAAACAAAAAAATTAAAATGAAGAAAATAGGAGATTTAGGGATGGGAGCAGAGGCACAGCTTGATATTCAGGGAATCAGTGTTGTTAAAAATGACAAAAACGAGGATATAACTTCTCAGAAACAACCTATGCAGCCTCAAGTAGCACAGGTAGAACTATTTCTATGCTTATTCACATCTTAGTGCATCTACAAAATCCAAAAGCAAATAGAAAATGCAAGCAGTTGTCGGGAAAAAACACATATTTCTTATAGAGATATGACACTTACAATTACAGCATGATTTTCATCAGTCACAACATGTAACAGAAGAAATTCGTCAACATTTCAGACCTAGATAAACTCAAATTGAAGATTGGAGATAAAGGTATTACAGACATATAAATAAATTTGACCTAAAAGATATATGAAATAATAAACGTCAAAAAAATGTCAACATTAACCAGGAGGTCATATACTAATACAAGTACGACTGTCATTAAATTTAAATTCATATTGAATATAAACAATGTAAGTAATAATTATGACTAATGAGGAATTATTTTGAGAAAAAAGACTAGACTTCATTTGTAGAACACCATGAGAGAAAGTTGCAGAAGATAGAGTGGGGCAGGAAGAAAATGGAATTTATAAATTTCATTGAGCTTAATCTACTGAGATAGATAGTGATATCTAAGTCTACAAGTAAAATTTAAAAGATGATTACTAAATCAATAAAAATTAATCTTCACCGGAGGAGAGGAAATAAACAGAATAATCCCAGAGAAAGAAGAAAAGAAATTTTAAATCACCCTTCAAAAAGTGTCATAGACAGAATACATAACATAAAACCGAATAAAGCCCAACATGCGCTATTTACATGAGGCATATTTACTGCTAGATGACATACCAAGATTAAAAATAAAAAATGAGAACAAATACATCAGGAAAACGTAACTAAAATGCAGATTGTATGCTCTTATTTCTGTTTAGTGAATTTGAATACAGATCTTCCTTGACTTACAATGGAGGTATATACTAATAAACACTTTGTAAGTTGAAAGTATCATACATCAAAAATTCATTTAATATACCGAATCTACCAAACATCATAACTTAACCTAGTGTACTTTAAACATGTTGAGAACACTTAGAGTAGCATATAGTTGAGCAAAATCATATAACATGAAGTATCCAACATCTCATGCAATTTATTGAATACTGTATTGAAAGTAAAAAACAGAATGGTTGTCTAGGTACTTAAAAAAATTTCTGCTGAAAGCATGTCACTTTTGCAATGTCAGAAAGTAAAAAAAAATTAAGCTGAGCCATTCTAAGTAGGGGTCTTACTAGATAGAGCAAAATCTTTGATAATGTTATTCACTGAATAATACAAAATGGTAACCTTATTAGACTACATAACAATACTGATTTTGTAAATTCTGAATTACATAATAATATATCATTTAAAACTCTCTTAGTCTGCTTGGGCTGCTCGAACAAAATACCATGCTGGAGAGCTTATACACAACAGAAATTTATTTCTCACAGTTCTGGAAGCTGAGAAGTCCAAGATGAAGATGCCAACACATTTGGTGTCTGGTAAAGTCTTCTTGTTTTATAGAATGAACTTCTTTCTCTGTGTTCAAATGGTGGAAGGAACAAAGCAGCTCTCTGGGGCATCATTTATATGAGCATAAACACCATTCATAAGAATTTGGTCCTTACGGCCTATTAACCTCCCAAAGGCCCTACTTCATAATACTCTCACATTGGTGATTAGATTTTAGCATAAGAATTTGAGGGAAGAGACAAAAAAGTTAAGATCATAGTAGTAACTAATCTTAAATAAAATCTACTGTACTCATAAATCTACTGTGACATACTAGCTAAAATATGAAAAAGTCTTCATGGGAAAATAAAATTATAAAATAATCTAATAAATGTGGAAATCTCAAATAAAGCATTAGCAAGTAGAATAGTAAATATCACAAAAAAGTATAGCTTGATTAAGAATTTAAAATAAGGTTTAGTATAGTAACTCCATGAAAGTAATTCTTTAACAATAACATAAGGAGAAAATATTTTACAAATATAGCTCACAGAATATACATCTGATTAAATTCACATCTTAGTGCGATAATTGAGCAATAAAATATATTAAAATGGTATAACTGTGATGAAACGTGAATTTCACTCAATTTTTCAAATATATCTAGTAATACCTTCTTTGCTAATTAGAGAATAACAAACTGGTTCTAAAATAGCATAATTACTGGTTTTATTCAACCAAGTACCTGAAAAAGTAATTACTTCTGTTATTTGAAATATTATTTAATGATTATAAAAGGGTATGTTACGTATCCTTGAGTTTAACAATTTTTTCTTTTTTTGCTTTTTGTTTGGTCATATGTTTGGTTATGCAGAAATACATTATGAATATGTTTAGCCAAATACTATATTATAGCATTTGAAAATATTTTATTATTTATTCAACTGATCTTAAAATATTAAGTGAAAAATTCCAAACATTGTCTGCTCCTGACAGTCAATCATAGACATTGTTATTGTTCAATGATCCAAGATTAACCAAAGCAGATGTGTGTGTCCTGACGTATAATCGGAAGTTCCATAGCAGCCTAACATTATGTCACAATGCCTATGCCATTCACTTCACCTTATCTTATCACATAGACATTTAATCATCTCTCATCATCAGAGGAAGAAGAATGAGTACAGTCCTATATTTTGAGAGAAACAGACACCATTAACATAATTTTTATTACAGCATATTGACATAATTACTCCATTTTATCGTTGTCGTGGTTAACCTCTTACTGTACCTAATTTATAAACTTTATCACAGGTATATGTGTATAATAAAAAACATAATGTGTATAGGCTTTGGTACTATTTGTAGTTTTGGGCATTCACTGGGGGTCTTGGAGCATAGGCTAACACGTAAGTGAGAGACTACTGCATGATAATTAGGGCAAAAGAGGTAATTTTGCCATAGATGACTGCATTTTGGGTAGAGAAAAAGGCACAGATAAAATGAATTGTCATTTTGTCCATTTTTGCTTTGTGCAAAATTGTCTGAAGAATGCCAAGCAGTTCCAGAACCAGGTTTCCACAGTTTTTAATTACATAGAGGGTTATTCTATTAGTTATTTGCTTCCTATTTTCTTCTGATATTTTCCATCACATATGGAATGTTATATCACAAAAACAGCTCCAAATGACTGTATATTTTCTTTTCCTGCAAATTAGCTTGTGTATATATTATTTTTCTTTGTAATTTGATTCAGTTTTGACTCCAATGACATTGCTTGGCTTGTTTTGGATGCCATATAGTCCCAAATCATTCAAATAAATATGTGTATCTGGGCTGTCAGGAAACAAATGATTGGCATGAGCCATCAATGTTTATTAAGTTGAAGTGCTGGCATGCCTTATATGAGAAAAAGCCAAATTTAATAAATGTCATGTAGCCTGCCAGATGTTCCATTGTAAGATATGATAAATTCTTGCTAGAATAATGTTTTATAAGCAAGTCCAGTTGTATTCAATTAAATAGTCTTCATATGTTCGTAATATCAATTTATGACAATGACAAATTGATAATTTTCAAATTATAATATTCTTCCTCTATATGTGAATTTCACTTTCAATTAGTCAAAGGCAATTTTAGTATTAAAATTAAGGTTTAATCTAATCAAATTAAAAAATATAGCAGTTTTCCTTTATTCAAGTTTGAATGTTCTAAGTATTCAGTTCCCCACAGCATAGTAAAATGAGATATTTTGAGAGAGGAAAAGAGAGAAAAAGAGATCACACTTACATAACCTTTATTACAGCATATAGTTATAATTGTTCTATCTTATTATTAGTTATTAATCTCTAACTGTACCTCATTTGTAAATTAAACTTTATCATAAATATTGTGAAAGGAAAGTGAATCATGGGGCCCCAAAATCACTAAGCTAAAGGGACCTGCTCAGGGCAAACCTGCCTCCCATTCTATTCAGTCACCCCTCTGTTCACTGAGATGAATGCATATTTGATTTCCTCCTGTGGACAGGCTAATCAGAAACTCAAAGGAATGCAACCATTTGTCTCTTTTCTACTCATGATCTGGGAGCTCCTGCCCTGATTCCAGTTGTCCCAGTTCCTGGACTGAACCAATGTTCATCTTACATATTTTGATTGATGTTTCCTGTCACCGTAAAATGTATAAAACCAAACTGTGCTCTGACCACTTTGGGCACATGTCATCAGGACATTGTGAGGCTGTGTTATAGGCGCATGTCCTCAACCTAGACAAAATAAACTTTCTAAATTAACTGAGACCTGTCCCAGGTATTCGGGATTCACAGTATATACATAACAGGAACAATGGGATTGATGGGTCAAATGGTAGTTCTGATTTTAGCTCTTAGAGAAATTGTCAGATGACTTTACACAATGCTTTAACTAATTTACACTCCCATCAAAATGTATAAGCCATTCCCTTTACCCCACAACCTTGCTAGCATCTATTATTTTGACTTTTTCATACTAGCCATCCTCTAATAAACCTTTGAATTCCTGTGATATTGGTTGCAATGTTTTATATATCATCTCAGATTTTATTTATTGTGTCCTTTTTTCTTTCTTAGCCTGGCTGTAGGTTTATCTTTTTTTTTTTTTTTTTTTTTTTTTTTTTTTTTTTTTTTTTTTTTTTTTTTTTATTTTTTTTTTTTTTGCTCTTATTTTTACTATTTGTTTGCACTAATTTTGAATCTGGTTTGCTCCAGCTTCTCTAGTTTTATAAGGTGCATCATTAAGTTTTTATTTAAAGTTTTTCTGATTTTTCAATCTAGGCATTTATAAACATAAATTTCCCTATGTGTACTACTTTTGTTCTATTCCATAGGTTATAATGTGTTTCTATTTTTATTGGTTTCACAAAAATTTTTAAATTGCCCTATTAATTTTTTCATTGACATATGGTCATTCAGAAATATATTGTTTAATTTCCATGGGTTTGTGTAGCTTTCAACATTCTTGTTAATAATTTTTAGTTTTATTCCATTGTGCTCAGAAAACATACAGGATACATTTTTTAAAAACATTTTTGAGACTTGTTTTGTGGCCTAATATAGTCTATCTTCGAGAATGTTTCATGTTCTGAACAGAGAAATGTGTATTCTGCAGCTATTTGATAAAATGCTCCATAATTGTCTATTAGGTCCCTGTGGTCTATAGGACAGGTTAAGTTAGAAGTTTCTTAGTTGATTTTTTTTCTGAATGATATGTCCAATTCTGAAAGTAGGGTGTTTAAGTGTTGAGAGAATAGATATTTATAATTATTATATCTTCTTGCTGGATTTATCTCTTTATGATTATATAATGAAAATTTATCCCTCTCTTGAAATATATTTTTTCTTGAAATATATTTTATCAGGTATAAATATAACTAGTCTTGTTCATTTTTTGGTTTCTACTTTTGTAGAATACATATTTCCATTCCTATTTTTCAGTCTATGTGTGTCTTATAGGTGAAGGGTGTTTCTTGTATTGTAGGCAGCATTGGGTTTTATCACTTTTTTTTTTTTTTTTTTTACTTTAAGTTCTGGGACACGTGTTGAACGTGCAGCTTTGTTACATAGGTATACATATGCCATGGTGGATTGCTGGACCTATAATTTAGTGTATTTATATTAAATGTTAATATTAATAGGCATGAACTTACTACTACCATGTGTAATTTGTCTTCTGATTGTTTTTCTCTTCCTTTCTTATGTCTTCTTTTGTGTAGATGATTTTTCTTTTGTAGTATGTTATAATTTCTTGCTTTTAGTTTTCCATGTTATCTGTTATTAGTTACTGTTTTGTGGTTACAAAGGCTTGCAAATAACATCTTATAACCAATTATTTTAAACTGATGACAACTTAATTTTGATTACCAATAAATGATGATAAAATTAAACAAAAAGAAAATTTTAAAACCCTACACTTTAACTTCAATCGTCTAACTTTTCAAATTTTTGTTCTTTATTCATATTCTTTTATACTATCTCTTAAAAATTATTGTAGCTATTGTTTTTGATAGGTTTGTCTTCCTGTCTTATATGAGTGTGACACTATTCTGTATTTATGTACTTACTATTAGTATTGAGTTTTATACCTTCAGGTGATTTCTGGTTATTCATTAATGTCCTCTCCTTTCAAACTGAAAAATTTCTTTTAGCATATCTTGTAAGACAGGTCTTGTGCTGAAAAAATTCCCTTAGCTTTTTTTGTTTACCTGGAAAAAAATCTTTATTTCTATTTCGTGTTTGAAGGATAATTTTGCTGGATATGTTATTCTATGTTGAAAACACTTTTCCTTCAGTACTGAATATTTTATGCCACTTTCTCATGTCCCACAAGGTTTCTGCTTAGAAGTATGTTGCCACGCATATTGGAGCTCCTTTATTTGTGATTTGCTTATTTTCTCTTACTGCTTTTAGGACTCTTTCTTTATTTGCAGTTTAATTAATGTATGTCTTGAAGCAGTCTTATTAGGGTTGAGTCTTCTTGGAGTTCTATGACCTTTTTCTATGTGGATATTCCTATCTATCTCCAGGCTTGGAAAGTTCTCTGCTATTATTCCTTTGAATTAACTTTCTACTCAGGTCTCACCATCTATGTCCTCTTTATGGCCAATAACTCTTAGAATTGCTTTTCTGAGGCTATTTTTCTAGATCTTGTAGGCATGTTTCATTTTTTTTTTCTATTTTTTTCCTTTTTCTCTTCTGACTGTATTTTCATGTAGGCTGTCTTCAAAGTCACTATTTGTTTTCTTCTGTTTGATAAGTTCTGCTGTTGAGAAACTCATACATATTTTCAATTTGTCAGTTAAGTTTTTCAGCTCTAAAATTTCAGCTTGCTTTTAAAAATTATTTCAATTTCTGTGATAGAATTTAGAATTTCTTCTCTGGGTATCTTGAACTTCACTTAGTTTGCTCAAGACCGCTATTTTGAAGTCTCTGAAAGATCACATTTCTTAGTCATTCCATTTACATCTTATTTAATTTGGTGAGATTGTGTTTTCCTGGATATGCTTGATGATTGTGAACATTTGTTGATGTCTGGGCATTCAAGAATTAGGTATTTATTCCAATCTTTGCAGTCTGCGCTTGTTTGTAACCATCTTTCTTTAGCAGGCTTTTTATGTATCCAGAGTAGATTGAGTGTTGTGATCTAAATTTGTGGTCATATTAGCACTAAGAGATGTCCTAAGCCCAAGAATGCTCTGATTCTTGCCAACTCCTAGAGGCACCACTTTAGTAGGGTTGGGTAAGACAAGAGAGTTTATCGAGTCACCAGGCAAAATATCTTGCTCCCTTCCCTCTCTTTCCCCCAATCAGCATAAGAATCTCTACATTCTGGGCTGCCTGGAGTTGGGAGAGGGGTTACATGAGCAGTCTTGTGGCCACCACAGCTGGCACAGCACTGGGTCACACCTGAGATTTTGCACAAGACCTGTGGTGACTATTGCCTGGCTACCAGTGATGTTTATTCAAGGCCCAAGGGCTGTTAGTAAGTAGATGTTGGATATTGCTGTGATGGATTCTTCCCTTCCTGGCAGCACATTCCATTCTGGTCCAGGAAGGCTGTAGGAATGCTATCCAGAGTGAGGACCTGGAATTGGAAACTTTAGGAATCTACTTGGTGCTTTACTGTCACTGACCTGGTACTCAAGTTGCAGGACATAAGTTCTTTTTACTCTTCCCTCTCCTTTCCCCAAGCAGAGGAGTATCTCTTTGACCTGTACTTCCTGGAATTGGTAGACAGGTCATGTAAATACTCCCTTGCCCATCACAGCTAGTGTTGCACTGGATCGTATGTACCCCAAGGCCACTACTTCTGAGACCAGCACAGCACCAAGGCTTGCCCAAGGATTGCAGTTCTTTTTGTCTACTACTCAAGTTTGTTCTTAGCTGCAGGCCATGTTAGTCAACTAGTGGTGGAGCTAGCCAGGACTTAGTCTCATGAGCTGAGGCAGAAAATTCCTCTCTGGCCCTGGGCTGGTCTAAATGCTCCCTCTGTGAGTTGCAACAAAATTCTCCCCTATGTTGTGTTTCACCATGACAGGTCACTACTGAGTTACATTGCATAGACTCACACTCAACTCTTCCTCCCTGAAGAATACAAGCTCCTCTCCAGCACCGTGGGGTGCTGATATGGGATGGGCAAAGGATGGTGTAGGCATTGTAAGATTGTTTTCTCTCCTCTTTGATGCCTCTTTCTTTGATATTATATTAAAATTAGGTACAGCAATGGCTCATCTGATTTTTTTGGTTATTACTGAAGGTCCTTTCTTGTGTATATAGTTGTTCAATTTGGTGTTGTGGGAGGAGGATTGCAAGAGGGTTCTATTCAGCCATCTTGCTCTGCCTCCCTTTCCTATTAAGGAATAACCCAAGTCTTACAAAAACATATACATATGAAACATTTAGAACAGTATCCACAACACAATGAGAATTGTTATTTTTTAATTTTAACATGATCTAATGCAGATAAGTAATCAAGTGGAGAAAAATTTCTAAGACTCATCATTTGGAAAAGAAATATTTAAGTCTTATTGTATATATCACAAAATTCAATAATAAAATGTTTAAACATTTTTTTATACAAAACATCAAAGTAATAAATCTATGAGATAGTGTCCAGAATAAAATGTGAGCCAAGGGAGTTTTCAATTGTGGTAATCACCATTTGCTTTCCAATAAGTTGAGTCTCTAAGTGGCCAGACAATAATTAAACTAATAACATAGACCATTAGCTGGTCATAAAAGGCTTTGTTGTTGTTGTAAGATGACAGCTGTGCAGATAGATGAACCAAGAAAGTATTGACTGGTACAGTAACTACCATAGCACTGAGATTTAATTTCCAGATGTATACTACTATGAATTTTGATGACATTAAAAACTTTCCTGTTTTGCATACATTATCCTTTAGGTTTCTCTGTGCCACTTCTAAATTAGTCTCTAAATACCTACCCTGGCCTTGGACTGACTCTCTAAATTAAAATGACTATTATTAATAAAATATGTGCAACTCATTTTGTACAATCTGAATCTAACTCATAAAATAAAACAAAATAACCAGTAGGTTATGTCATAGTTTTAAACTAAAAGCCTACGAATAGTGGGTCATTAAAAGTTAATGGGATTTTTCTGACTCTGTAGGAACATAATTCTCTATGCCTCTGTCATCTTCGTTCTAATCCTGAGATCCAGCTGTTGAATAAATAGATTTGAGATTATCACACAGTATACATTTATGTGTAAAATTGAATTCCTATTAAAGCTTATTCCTTCAATTGAAATATGCCTTGTAGCATTTCCCATGAAGAACCCTGCTGTGTTGTCATGATACACTTAAAACAGACTTTCCTCTTTCAGTTTACTGTTTAGTGCCTGGGGAATGTGTTATTGATTTTATTTTGTTTTGTTTATTTCTTTTGGTTATAATCTGCAATATTTTGACAGAAATAACAGCAATTTTGGCACAACTCTGTTTAAAATAAATGATTGTATATAATATTTTCACATTATCAATACTGTTTAAATATGGGAACTAATAACATAGGCAAATCAGTGTGCTGCTGTAGGAAATGTGTAAGAATAATTGTCTCCTCTGTATTGTTACGGTAATAATTTCACTGAGAATAGTTTTGATTTTAATAACTTATCCTAAACACATTTTAATCTTAGTAAGAAACAGATTTACTACATTCTCATCACAAATAGTAAAGAATAATTTTGAATTTGGATTAACAGTTAAGTTCATAGTATTTTTCCCCATCTGATTCCTCCTCTCATGATCACTCCCATTACTTATCTGACTGGTGGGAAACATTTAACTGTCTTTCCCGATTTTAGTAATTAATTTTTAAAATAATAATACAAGAAAAGTATTGTTTTTAAGATGTGTATCTGAGAATACCATTCCAGTGCTGAAAATATTCAATGGCATCTTAATATCTCTGGCCATGATTCACTCATACAGTAATTGTGGGTCTATGTTAGGTTATTGTAAGAAGACATTCAGAAAAAAGAAGAATTGTAAAAAAGAACAGTTCAAAATATAGTTTTTGAGAGAGAAGAAAGTGGTTTTTTTTCCATAAAATTTGGTTTCTGAAGAAAAAGAATTATACAAAATATTCTTAAAATTTTGTGAGATTTTAGAAGCAATGTTTAAAAAGAATAGGACTCAAAATACACCCAAACTCCCAAACTTAGAAAGGACACTATGTAAATTATAAAAATCCTAAAACTATACAGATTCTAAAAGAGATAATTATAAGAACTACTACATTAAGCGTGTCTTAACATTACCCAAAATTGTAGAGCAATATGGCTTCACAGTTTAACATGAGAGGAAGAACAAGAATTTTCTTTTCTCAAAATAAGCAATGAAAGCCAGAAGATAATGAAATAAAGTACAGTTGACCCAAAAATGAAAGGTAAAACAATAAAACTTTTGGGAAAAAATGTGTAATGTAGCTTGATTATTTGAGATAGACAATGTTATTATAATCAGATATAAAAAATGCAATTGTTAAAGTTCAATAAAAGATAAAATGGATACATTAAAATTAAGTAATTTTACTCAAATTTACATCTGAAATATAAAACTACTAAAAATTAATAAAATAGCACATAATTCATAAGAAAATTGGGCATTTCTCCCAAAAAGACTTTAAATTGTTATAATTTTTGAAAAAATGCTAAACTCTTTAACAGCCATTAGAAAATAAAAAGCAAAACTAAAAATTGATATTATTATAAATCTAAAATAATAGCTGAAATGAAAAAGAAGCTGGCAAGTATTTTGAGAAGTTTGAATATTGCTGGCAAGAATATAAATTGGTATACACACAAAGAGGAAGTATTTGTGTGGCTAAAGCTGAATACATTACTGCTCATAGACCTAGGCAGAGTACCGCCTGTTGGGGCCCTGAACCCCAGGAGTACTATGATTTTGATTTTGTACCTTATTTATATTTCCAAGTATATGTTTTGTGTCTGATACTTGTTTTAGTACATTGCCATAGGCATCATCAATTGCAATGAGGACTCAATCACTCACCAGTTAAAGATGAATCACAAATAGACCATGGTTCAAAGTGACAGCGAAATTGCTAAAACTTTCCCCAGTGATAACTGGTTGGTGTGGTACACTGGTTGAAGGAAATGCCCTGTTAAGTGTCGTATCTCAGACTTCTGAGAGCTTCAAAACAACACTAATTATTCAAAAATAAATATAAGGACTATTGTTGAACGTTGCTGATGTACTAAAGAAAAACAATGCTTATCGGAGGGTGACTAATTACCAAATTAAATCAAAATGCAAAAATCAGGTAGCATCAAAGCCAGTAAAAAAAAAAAAAAAAAAAAAGGCACTCTTTTAGATAAAGGGTAGAAATCACTAAGACCTGTGGCATATTATAATTATGGCAGTGCTTCAGTGAAGGCTGTGAATTATCATCCCCAGCAGTCTATCCCAAGTATGCCTTCCCTGATTGGAAAGACTAAACCCCTGAGTTTTGGGGTTTGGGCAGGTGGGAATCATGCACTCAAAAACCCTGAATTCTTTTATTTTCTTTAATCCTATGAGTCCTCTGAAGTGACTCATTTCTCTCCAAAAAGGCCAGGGTTTTCTTCCTGGCTGAAAATTCTCTCTGTCTTGAAAGAGAACATGTGCCTGTTTATGATCTATGCCCTATTCTCCACATAATGATGTTTCAGTAAGTGACAGATCACATATATAAGAGTAGTCTCATAAATTATAATACTGTCGTGAAGTCCTTGCTTATGCCTATTTCCTGAATGGTATTGCCTATGTTTTCTTCCAGGGTTTTTGTGGTGTTAGGTCTTATGTTTAAATCTTTAATCCATCTGGAGTTAATTTTTGTATAAGGTGTAAGGAAGGGGTCCAGTTTCTGCACATGGCTAGCCAGTTTTCTTAATACCATTTATTAAACAGGAAATCCTTTCCCCATTGCTTGTTTTTGTCAGGTTAGTCAAAGATCAGATAGTTGCAGATGTGTGGCATTACTTCCAAGGCCTCTTTTCTGTTCCATTGGTCTGTATCTCTGTTTTGGTACCAGTACCATGCTGTTTTGATTACTGTAATCCTGAAGTATAGTTTGAAGTCAGGTAGCATGATGCCTTCACGTTTGTTCTTTTTGCTTAGGATTGTCTTGGCTATGCAGGCTTTTTTGATGACATATGAAGTTTATGGTAGTTTTTTCCAGTTCTGTGAAGAAGGTCAATGGTAATTTGATAGGGATAGCATTGAATCTATAAATTACTTTGGGCAGTATGGCCATTTACACAATATTGATTCTTCCTAACCATGAACATGGAATGTTTTTCTATCTGTTTGTGTCCTCTCTTATTTCCTTGATCAGTGGTTTGTAGTTCTCCTTGAAGAAGTCCTTCATGTCCCTTGTTAGCTGTATGACCAGCTAATTCATTTTTATTGATTAATAGTATTCCATGGTATGATTCTACCACAGTTCAATCATTGCAGCATATTTGGTTTCTGTTTTCTTTTTTGCATATTATTAATAAAACTGCTAAAACATCCTTATACAACTTTACATGTTAGTATACATTTTCATTTTTCTGTGATATAGGCTCAAGAATGCTATTGGTGAACCAGATAGAAGTAACATGTTTAGTTTTTAAAGAAACTGTCCAATTGTTTACTAGAATTTCCACCCTATTTGACATTCCCAACGATAATATATACATTATTCTATTTCTCCACATCTTTGCATGCATTTGGTTTTGTCAGTAATTTTTATTTTAGTTATTCTGATAGGTGTGTAGCATTAACTCATTATGGTTTTAATTTACATTTTCAATAGTTAATGATGAACATCTCTTCATGTACTCTGTGTATCCTCTTCAGTGAAATGTCTGTTTACATCTTTTGTAGTTTTCAAATTGAGCTGTTTTGCATTTGTTTCGTTTGGTTTGGCTCTTGACTTTTAGAATTCTTTCCTTATATTAAAAACTAGTTTTGGTGAAATATTCTGTTGGCATATATTTTCTCCTACTCTGTAGCTTGTGTATCCATTACTTTAGCACAGTCTTTCATAGAGTGAAATTTTAAATTTTAATTAAGTTCACATTTTCTATTATAAATTTGCTCTTAGTGTTCAGTTCAACAACACTGCCTGTTTCTAGATTCAAAAGATTTATTCTTTTTGGCACAAAATCTGTGAAACATTTTGAATTTCCTTTTTGCATAAGATGTGAGAATAAGTTGTAAGTTATTTTACCTATGGATATACAAGTACTCTAGCATCATTTATTGAAATTTTATCTTTTCTCTATTGAATTGTTTTTGCCTTTGTAAACAAACACATAAACAATAAAAACAAAACTCTGATTGGTTAATCTGTGTTGGGTCCTCTATTCTGTACCTTTATCTATGAGTTTATTATACCTCTGTCTTTACCACACAGTCTTGATTATTGTATCTAAATAATAAGTTTTAAAATCAAGTAGTCTTTCCCTCCATTTATTTTTTTTCACATTTTGTTTCTCTAATTCTAGTGTCTCTGTCTTTCCCTATAAATGTTAGATTAATCTTGTCTATGCCTACAAAAAATCCTTTTAAAAATTGGACAAAAATTGGGTTAAACTTGTCCATTAATTTAAGGACAATTGACATCAGTACTATGTTGCACCTTCCAATCATTAAACACAGCATGTCTCTCCATTTGTTTATCTCTTATCAGATATGTTTTAGCAGCACTGTGTTGTTGTCAGCAGAAAAGTCCTGTACATGATTTGCTAGATTGACACAAGTATTTTAACCTTTGAGTGATTATAAATGGTATTGTATTTTCAATTTTGGGGTACGAGTTCTAGGAGATTTCTAGATTACTTGGAATTTTGTAAATAAACAACTCTGTGATCTGTAAATAGGGAAAATTTTGCTTATTAATTAATTTATTTTTAGATGATCCTTATGCCTTTTCTTTTCTTGCCTTGGTGCACTGGCTAAAACTTCTAGCACTATTTTGAATAGAAGAGATGAAAGTAAATATTCTTTTCTTGTTCTGGATCATAGGGAAAAGTATTCAGTGTTTCAAGAATAAATATGTTAGCTGTAGGTTTTGAATAAATGCTCTTTATCAAGTTAAGAAGGTTATGGTTCTGTATTCCTAGTTTTCTGAGAGTCACTATTATAAATCGGTGTTGAATGTGGTACTTTTACCATATCAAGTGATATGATTATGTGATTTTTCTTGTGTAACCTACAATAAGGAAGATTACATTAATTTATTTTTGATTATTAAATGTGTTTTATCTCTGTAATAAGCCCTATTTAGCTATGAATATAATTATTTTTGTATATTGATGAATTCTATTTGCTACTACTAAGATTTTTTGGTCTATATTTATGGGAATTATTGGTATTTAACTTACTGTTTTCTACTAGTTTTTGTCAGAACTGGTATCAGTGTAATACCAGCTTCATAAAGTAAATTAAGGAGTGTTTTTTTCACTTGTATGTTATGAAATAGATTGTGTATAATCAATGTAAATTTTTAAATATTTGGTAAAAATTTACATGTGAAACCATCAAGGCCTGGACATTGATATAGTGAAAGTTTTAAATTATGAATTAATTTTCTTTAGAGTTATAGGGCTATTAAAATTGTTTATTTAACATGAGATGAGGTATGTCAGATTTACTTTTGAGGAATAAACCATTTCATGTTATTTTCAAAGTGATGGGTGAAAAGTTATTTATAGTATTTCTTTTTCTTTGATGTCTACAGGTCTATAGTGATATTCCTTGTTTTATTTCTAATATTGATAATCTGTGTTACCTCGTCTTTTTTTTCTTTGTCAGTTTTCTAGAGGCTTGTAAATTTTATAGGTATCTGTGAAGAACAAACTCTTTGTTTTGCCTATTTTCTGTACTGCTTTTCTAATTTCTATTTTATTATCTTATTTTTCTATTTTCTTCATTTTGCTTGCTTGGAAATAATTTTGATTTTCTTTTCTAGGTTATTGAATTGGGAAGTTAGGTTATTGATAAAAACATATCCTCTTTTCTAATGTATGCATTTATTGCTATAAAATTTTCCCTCCACACTAAGTTATCTATGTATCACTAAATTTTACAACACCTTTATGAAGATATGTAATTGCTATAAAAATAAATGTGCATAGTGAATGCATATAATTTTATGAGTTTAGACATATGCATACACTGCAAAACTATCACATATGCAAAAGTTTTCTTGTGTTCCTCTTTTTCTTTTGTGGTAAGAACACAACATCATCACCCTTTTTAACAAACTTTTAATTGCATAATGCAGTATGCAATTACAGAAAATCTCTAGAACTTAGTCCTTGTTTAACTATACATTTATGCCAATTGAGTGGAATAAATCCTACCTCTCTTTGTCTCCTTTTACATTTTCCTATTTATAATATTATTTTCTTAAATATTTCCTGCATCTCCATTTTGAACCACATGAGACAGTTTTATAATTTTTGCTTCAACCATCTAATATAATTTAGAAAAGTCAGACGGAAAAGCTTAGCTTATAATATTTTATCTTATTTTTGCCTACCATATTCTTTTTTCTGATGTTTCAAGATATCTTTTTTCTTTTCCTATGTGTTTAGAAGACCTTATTTAGCAATCCTTTTCTAATAAATATGCTGGTAAAATAAAATTATTTTAATTTTAATTAAATGACAATATCTGATTTCTCCTTCATTTCTGATGTATGCCTTTGCTGGATGTAGAATTCAGTTAACAGTTCTTTTCTTTCAGCACTTGAAAACAATTGATACTACTTTCTTCTAACCTACATGATTTCCATTATTCGAATGATTTTTTCACCTATAGTGTATAATATTTGTTGGCTGCTCTCAAAATTTTTTCTTTGTCTTTATTTCAGAAACTTATTTATGATGAACTTTGTCATGTATTTCTTTGAGTTCATTATGTTTAGGCTTCACTCAGCTTCTTGAATCCAAATTTTGTGAAAATAGATCTTATTGATAGAAGTTTTCATTCATAACCATGGAGGCAGCTAAATCTGAAAAGTGTGTTTTTTCTCACATTTAGTTTAGTTTCTATATATCCTAGGAGCTTATAGGGTAATAAAAACAAATCTGTCTACTCTCTCTCTCTCTCTTTCTGTGTGTGTGTGTTTGTGAGTGTGTGAATATTCAGATCTAATTCAATGTAGTGGTTACTTCTAATATATAGGGAAATTGCTGCAACTGAAGAGAGGTAATATCATATTTTTTCTATACTATTACACTAAATTTATTTATTTATTTATTTATTTTCCCTTTTTTCTTTTTTCTTTCTTTTCCCATTTATTTATTTTATTGCATTTTAGGTTTTGGGGTACATGTGAAGAACATGCAAAATTGTTGCATAGGTACACATGTGGTAGTGTGATTTGCTGCCTTCCTCCCCATCACCTACATCTGGCATTTCTCCCCTTGCTATCTCTCCCCAGCTCCCCACCCCCCACCGTCCCTCCCCTATTTCCCCCCAAC
>NW_016107491.1:2981669-2998406 GCF_001604975.1 Cebus imitator
GTTTTTCAGCTCCATCAATTCACTTATATTCCTTTCTATTTTGTCCATTCTCGTTAGCATTTTGTCAAATCTTTTTTCAAGGTTCTTAGTTTCTTGGCATTTGGTTAGAACATGTTCTTTAAGTTCACAGAAGTTTCTTACTACCCACCTTCTGAAGTCTGATTCTGTCATTTCATCACACTCGTTCTCCCTCCAACCTTGTTCCCTTGCTGGTGAGGAGTTGTGATCCCTTGTAGGAGGAGAAGTGTTCTGGTTTTGGGTGTTTTCATCCTTTTTGTGCTGGTTTCTTCCCATCTTTAAGGATTTATCCACCTGTTGACTTTGTAATTTCTGGCTTTCAGATTGGGTCTCAAATCTTTCAGATTGACGTTCTGTTTGTTGATGATGAGGTTATTTCTGTTTCTTCGTTTTCCTTCTGACAGTCTGGCCCCTCTGCTGTAGGTCTGCTGAGGTTCACTCCAGGCCCTGCTTGCCTGGGGTTCACCTGCAGCAGCTACTGAACAATAAGGGTTGTTACCAGCTTTCTTCTTCTGCTATCTTTGTCCCAGAAGGATACCCGCCTAGTGTCAATCTGATCTCTCCTTTATGAGGTGTCTCTTTGGATATATAGGGGTCAGGGAGCTGCTTGAGGAGACGGTCTCTTCATTATAGGAGCTCAAATGGTGAGCTGTGAGCTCTGTTGTTCCTTCAGACCTGCTGCGCAGGTACGTTTAGGTCTGCTGCAGCAGAACTCATAAACTGCTTTTTGTTCCCAGGTTCTCTGTCCCAGGGATTTAGGGCCTTATTTATGAGGTTCCGTTATGCTGCTGCCTTCTTTTTTTTTCCTTCAGACCTGCCCTGTGCAGCAAGGAGGCAGCCTAGTCACTGTCTGCCTGTAGAGGCTTTGCTTATGTTGCTGTGGGCTCCGCTCAGCTGCCGAGTGAACTTTCCTGCAGTCCTGTTTATATGGGTGTAGTTAGAACTGCTTTGGCGATGGTGGCCCGCCTCTGTTAAGGCGGAGTGTCTCTGCTGTGGCAGGTTGCCTTGGCAACAGCGGGCTGCCTCAGCAATGGCGGGTTGCCTTGGCAACCGGCTGGCTGCCTCAGCATTGGCCAACTACCTCCGTCCTGGCGGGCTGCCTCGGTAATGGCGGACGCCCCTCCCCCACAGAGCTGGCCCGTCCAGGGTTCAGCTGCGCTTGCTGTGAAACTCTCAATCCAGAGCTTCTGATTGCTGTTCTTTTGTGGGGGTGGGACCAGCTGAGCCTGATCGCCTGGCTCCCTGCCTCAGAGCCTTTTTTAAGTTGGTGTTCCAGTCGCCTGTTGAAGAGGCGCCGGGGTCTGTTTGTTTTCCCCTGCGGCCACTCACTGCGCTGGCTTAAACAGCGGCACTGAGGTTTGTGGCGCTTTTTTTTTTTTCTTTTTTGCTCTGGAATCTACTGTCCTGGTTCCCTGCTCAGTCCCCTTTTTAAACAGACGAATGGGCGACTTCCTGTGGCTCCAATCGCCACCAAAAGGGCACCCAGTCCGGTGTATTTTGTATGGAGAACCGCTGCTCTGGGGCGCCGACAAAGCAGCCGTGCCGGGCAAAGCAGTGGCGCCGGCCGGCACAGCCACACTGGCCGAAACAACTGTGCTGGCAACCTGTGGAGCTCCTCCGCCTGGGAATTTCCTAGTCTGTGGGCAATAAAAATGCGGCATCCACTCACCCTCTGTGCTTTCACTGGAAGCTGCAATCCTGAGCTGTTCCTAAACGGCCATCTTCACTAAATTTATTTTTATATTTACATTTTTATTTAGGTAATTGATGATTTATTAATTCAATATTTAGTGTTCAATTATTTTTCCTCTGAGGTTAATACATCAACCCTCAATTTTTTAATTATATAGAAATTATAACAATACTTTCTAATGAATATAAACTCATGATTAATACCTTTTGTTGTATAATGCATAATAAAGTTCTATGAAATAGACTTTTAAAGACTTGTGTGATTATCGTTTCCTAATTAGGTATTATCAATTTTGATTTAGAATAATATTATTGCTCTTGTTATAAAAATAAATGAGAATTGCATATTTATCTGGTTTTATGAATTACTGTTTTTAACATAAGATTTATTTCTTTAACTGAAATATTTCCCAAATAAAAATGTATAAAATAATATTCATATTAAATACTCAAAGGTCTGCTAGTTCATGGTGCAAGTGACCTGGACCTGGCAATTTGGAGATGAATTTCATACAGAACTTCAGTTGATTGAGTTATCCCCAAAGCAACACAAATATTATAATCCTTAAGTCTGATATATAAATGCACTAATTATATTTCCTTGGGTGCTAAGTGGTTTTACCGTGAGCAGAGCTTTAAGAGTCTTAACTTGATACAGTTGAAGATCGGGAGGATTAAATTCTTATAGGTCCCTTCTCAACTGAAAATTATATAAAGACATATAGATAATCACATCTCAAGTAAACATACAACCAGAAGCTGATGGTGACAATGTTTGTTATTTAAATCATTACTCTCTCTTTAATGTTAATATGATGGGATTATTTTAGATAATCTCTGTCTATCTTACATGTAATAAATGTTTTTATTAATATGTTCCTGAAAATAGCTGTCACATTTTGATATTTATGTATACTAATCATTGGATTAATGTGATTAGAGGTTTGGGAAAAATTAAATGTAATAGGGTTATTATTGCTAATTTTATTTTTTTTAACATCCAATTTTACAGTTTGCCTGTCTTTAAAGGATAAAGATTAAAGAGATTTTAAAGTAAAATTTTAGAGTGTGAAATATCTATTTTAATGTCAGAAAATTTAATGCAAACTATTTCCTAGGGAAAATTGTTCCTCAATTGTTTAATTTCTTATAGTTGCCTTTATTTGTGGAGTCATCATATACATGAACTAACATTTATTTTTATTAGGTTTTAGGTAAGTAATATGTACGTATCTTTCATTTAAAATGTTGAATTTTAAAACCTAAACTTACCAGAGAATATAATTTATCTTTAGTATAAGATATACTATATTCTTAAACAGAAATACTATTCATCTATTAGAGTGTGGATTGTAGCACAACAATGTTCCTGCTTAGAACACCCAGAAAATTTGGATTCAATATCAAACATTTATTTGAATGCAACGTAGAATTCCCAAGGCAAACAATTTATGGACCAAAATCTCAGGGAGAAGGGAACAGCAGAGAAGTAGGCAGATTTTCTGAAAATCTGAAGAAGTGGCTTCTTCTCTGAAGGCATTTGCCTATTTTTGTTTAAATCCAGGGGGAGAGCCTCAGCATAGAGCTGCTATGCTGAGGCAGAAAAATCAACAGAATTCTGATAATCTCATGAGACTGGAAAAACAAAGAAAATGTAAATATTTTTGAGAGGAGATGCAAGCAGGAATAAATTGTAAAAAGGGTAATGCAAGAATGTCAGCCCAAATCACTACTTTTTCACTTTAATGCATTTGGTAAACTCTTGATCTGTGTAACCTACAGAATATAAGCAACCTACAGAAAACTGCAGAGAAATGTAATAGCAGTCCTTTCATGTGTTCTCGATCATAATGATGGGTTAAAACACATTGACTAATACTAGAAATTATGAGTCCAAACTGAAAAAACACTCATATAAACAAATGAATGGAAAGCTTCTACGAGGGACATAATATTTATATACTTTCAAAGATCCTTGTTTTCAAGTCTAAAGCTTGCACTGCTCACTGCATGACAGCCAATCAGTCAAGAGACAGGGTGCAGGGACAACGATAGCAACTTTATTTCCGAAAGCCAGCAAACTGAAAACGTAATCTTAAATTAATATAACCTTATTCTCTTTTTATGCTAGGGAAAGAGGGAACAAAAAGGGGTTTTAAGTTCAGTAGGTGACTGGAGGCAGCAGACATCTGGGCAACAGCCAAGGTCCAAAGAGCTTGCAAAAATTCTTTATCACTGGTCAGGTCACAATGCTTCTGTAAATCTTCATCATAACAATGTTACTTGTGTTTCATACCCTCTGTGTCTTCTTGGGGGTTAGTTTTGGGAAGGGATTTTTATTACAAAGTCCTAGATTACTGTACAGTCTTTAAAGTTAGACTATAAACTGAATTCTTCCTATAGTTAGCTTGGCCTGTGTGCAGAAATAAGCAAAGGCCAATTATCTTGTAAAGTTAGAAGCAAGATGGAGTCAGCTCTGTTAAATTTCTCTGGTGGTTACAATCCTATTTTAAATTAATTATATATGAGAACATATATAAGTGACATGGTTTGGCTGTGTCCCCACTGAAATCTCATCTTGAATTATAGCGCCCACAATTACCACATGATCATGGGAGGGACACAGAAGTATGTAATTGAATCATGGGGGCAGGTCTTTCCCTGCTGTTCTCATGACAATGAATAAGTGTCATGATATCTGATGGTTTAATAAAGAGGAATCCCCCTACACAGATTCTCTCTTATCTGTCACTATGTAAGACATGCCTTTCAAATTTTGCCTTAATTATGAGGCCTCCTCAGCCACATGGAACTGAGTCCATTAAACCTCTTTTTCTTTATAAATTACCCAGTCTTGGGTATATTTTATCAGCAGAGTGAAAATAGAATAATACAGTAAAGTAGTACCAGTAGAGTGGGGCACTGCTGTAAAGATACCTGAAAATGTGGAAGTGACTCAAGAGCGTGGTAACAGGCAGAGGTTGGAACAGTTTGGAAAGCTCAGGAGAATACAGGAAAATGTGGGAAAGTTTGAAACTTCCTAGAGACTTGTTGAATGGCTTTGACCAAAATGCTGTTAATGATATGGACAATGAAATCCAGGCTGAATTGGTTTCAGATGCAGATGAGGAACTTGTTGGGAACTGGAGTAATGGTAACTCTGGATGTTTTAGCAAAGACACTGGTGGCATTTTCCTCTGCCCTAGAGATGTGTGGAACTTTGAACTTGAGGGAGATGATTTAGGAAAGGGAAAAAGAGCATAAAAGTTCAGGAAATTTGCAGCCTGACAATGTAATGGAAAAGAAAAATCCATTTGCTGAGAAGAAATTCAAGCTGGCTGCAGAAATTTGCATAAGTAACTAGGAGCCAAATGTGAATCCCCACAACAATGGGGAAAATGTCTCCAGGCCATGTCAGAGGTCTTCATAGAAGCCTCTCCCATCCACTGGGTGCAGTGGCTCACACCTGTAATCCCAGCACTTTGGGAGGCTGAGGCGGGTGGATCACGAGGTCAGGAGGTCGTGACCAGCCTGACCAACATGGTGAAACCCCATTTCTACTAAAAATACAAAAATTAGGGGGGCGTGGTGGCATGCACCTGTAATCCCAGCTACTCAGGAGGCTGAGGCAAGAGAATCCCTTGAACCTGGGAAGCAGAGGTTATGGTGAGCCAAGATTGGGCCACTACATTCCAGCCTGGGTGACAGAGCAAGACTCTGTCTCTAAATAAATAAATAAATAAATAAGAGGCCTCTCCCATCATAGGCCCAGAGGCCAACAAGGAAAAAGTATTTTCTTGTGCTGGGCCCAGGGCACCCCTGCTCTGTGCAGCCTAGGAACATGGTGCCCTGCATCCCAGTTACTCTAGCCATGGCTAAAAAGAGCCAAGGTACAACTTGGTCTGTTGCTTCAGAGGGTGCAAGTCAAAGTCTTGGCAGTTTCCACCGGTTTTAAGCCTGTGGGTCCATGGAAGTCAAGAATTGAGGTTTGGGAACCTCCACCTAGATTTCAGAGGATGTATGGAAATCACTGGATGCCAATGCAGAAGTTTGCTGCAGGGATGGGCCCTTATGGGAACATCTGCCAAGACAGTGCAGAAGGGAAATGTGGGGTCAGAACCTCCACACAGAGTCCCTACTGGGACACCACCTAGTGGAGCTGTGAGAAAAGGGCCACAGTCCTCCAGACCCCAGAACTGTAGATCCACCAACAACTTGCACTCTGCATCTGGAAAAGCCACAGACACTCAATGGAAGCCCATGAAAGCAGCCAGGAGGGGAACTATAATCTGCACAGCCACAGGGGCAGAGATGCCCAAGACCAGGGGAACCCAACTTTTGCATCAGCATGACATGGATGTGAGACGTGAGTCATGGAAAATCATCTTGGAACTTTAATATTTGACTGCCCTGCTGGATTTCAGACTTGCATAGGGCCTGTAGCCCCTTTGTTTTGGCCAATTTTCCTCATTTGGAATGACTGTATTACCCAATGCTGGTAGCTCCATTGTATCTAGGAAGTAACTAACTTGCTTTTGATTTTACAGGCTCATAGGTAAAAGGGGCTTGCCTTGAATCAAATGAATCAAATGAGACTTTGGATTGTGGACTTTTGAGTTAATGCCAATGAGTTAAGACTTTGGGGACTGTTAGGAAGGCATGATTGGCTTTAAAATGTGAGGAGATGAGATTTGCGAGGGATAAGGGGTGGAATGATATGATATGGCTGTGTTCCCACACAAATATCATCATGAATTGTAGCTCCCATAATTCCCATAATTGTGAGAGGGACCCAGTAGGAGGTGATTGAATCATGAGGGCAGGTCTTTCCTGTGCTGTTCTCATGATAGTAAATACATCTTACAAGATCTGATGGTTTTATAAAGAGGAGTTCTCCTTCACAAGTTCTCTCTTGTCTGCCTTGATGTTAGATGCGCCTTTCACCTTCCATCGTTATCGTGAAGCCTCCCCAGCCATGTGGAACTGTGAGTCCATTAAACTGCTTTTTTAAAATAAATTACCCATTGTCACGCGTGTCTTTAATAGCAGTGTGAGAATGGACTAATACAATGGGGAACAGAACCCATTAATTATATAGGGGAAAGAGTAACTGTACACCTTCTAACAAAGTGATCAAAGTGAACCACATCAACATAGGAACAAGTCAAAATTATTTGCCATGTCAAGGCTCACACACAATTCTTTCTGTAATTTTTTTCAAATATTTCATTTTTTTTGAAATATTTTGATATGTATAACCTGAATTTACCATGAAAAAACATCTGAAAAAGCTAGTTAGGAGACATTCTACAGAATAACTAGCCTGATCTTTAAAAGTGTGAAGGTGGCTGGGTGCGGTGGCTCACGCCTATAATCCCAGCACTTTGGGAGGCCAAGGTGGGTGGATGACGAGGTCAAGAGATCGAGATCATCCTGGTCAACATGGTGAAACCCTGTCTTTACTAAAAATACAAAAATTAGCTGGGCATGGTGGCACATGCCTATAGTCCCAGCTACTCGGGAGGCTGAGGCAGGAGAATTACTTGAACCCAGGAGGCAGAGGTGGCGGTGAGCTGAGATCACACCATTGCACTCCAGCCTGGGTTACAAGAGTGAAACTCCATCTCAACAACAACAAAAAAAAGTGTGAAGATTATAAAATTTGAATGCTGTATTTTTTATCTTCATCTCATTTTATTAATTATAAAAGTGTTTGTGAAGAAATATTCAAAGAAATTATAAAGTTATATGCATATTTCAGAACAGGAGTGAAAGACTTTAGAAGACTTTAATGACATATTTTTTAACCTGTTCCTAAAACTTTATTGAAAACATAAAACAGAGAAATTAGCTAATTTAGAGCTAATTCACAACTGATTGAAAATAGTTTCTACCTAATGATAAACGTAATAAAAGTTACAGTATGTAAGTTAACTAATTGTAAATTAAAATATCTATGTTGTTGTATTTATGTTCAAAAATACACTTAGAACAATTTTATATTAGTAAGTTTCTTATGTTACTTATATCAGGTGTTGGCTTCATTTTCTACATTTTATTGTAAACAGAGGTAACATTGAAACTGCCTTTGCAAAAATTATAACTGAGGAAATTATGACAGTGAAAGAAATCAGACCTAACCAACTCCATCTGGAAGCTGCCCTTGTTAATTCCTGGGTGTAGGCCGAACTAACCTTGGGAAGAAATTTTATTTATATTTTGACTCTGAAATAAAATTGATAATTGCCCGTTCCTGCAAAGAGCCGCTTCTTGCCTAGGAACCAGTCTGCTTTTGTAGGACTAACAAATTACCTACAAGATTATAAATTATGATTTAGAGGTCATGTGGCCTCTGTCTGCAGGATTCGGAACCTTCTTCCTAAACTTCTCCTGGGTATAACATCACTATAAAAAACCCAAGATCAGTGCTTGAGATATTTTCAAGGCCCTGTGCTCAGTGGATCAGCTGACACCACCCAGACTGGTAACCTGGCTCAAATTGTTCTGCGATCCCACCCAGGAACAAAAAATCTCATTTCAACCCCCTAAGATTCCATCTCCAATCCAACCAATCAGCACTCCCTGCTTCCCAAGGCCCTACCACCAAATTATCTTTTAGAACTCTGATCCCCAATTCCTGATTGCTTGTGTGGATTGATTTGAGTAGTAGCAAAACTCTGGTTTCCTGTACAGCCAGCCCTGCAAAAATTAGTCTTTCTCCAATGTAATTCCCCTGTCTTGATAAATCAGTTCTATCTAGGCAGCAGGCAAGGTGAATCCATTGGGCAGTTAAAAAATTAGTTTTTAAACTTTCTATTTGAAATAATTTTAGACTGGTACCATGATTATAAGCATGATATGGTGAATTTCTCTATATTTTTAAACACCATTTGTTACTGTTAAATTATTACAAACTAGCAGTATATTACCAAAATGAAGAAGGGTGTGGAAGGGAGAAAGAGGGAAAAAAAGAAATTCTACTGAAGGGCAATAAATGATTGTTAAGGGGAATGAAGGAATGAATAGATCAAGGAACAGGGGTTAACTTGTTAATGGTTTTCTTTGGAATTTAAATAATTATTGCGGACAGTCATTATAATCCTAGAAAGACCTGCTCAGGTGTGGTCACATCTTGACCTTTTTTCTACAATAGATAATGAGAAAAAAAAAGAAGCAGAAGAAGGAACAATTGTTCTTGCTGGGTCTGGATCTTAGGAAGCTAAAGAAATTTCTGCTTCTTTAGGAGAGTTTAGAGAATGGAGATCACAGACTTTGAGGTTTCTTTAGTTTAGCATGTCAAAATGCCATACTGGGGGCATCAGAGCCCCCAACAAAGCTGAGGCAAAATTAATGAAAGTGAAGAGTATTTGGGTCAAGCTTGATGTTTGCATTCCAGGAACACAGATTCAAGTTGCCCTGAATATATACTTTGATTTGTGGCATTTAAAAGTGAATTTTTAAAGAAAAGTAAGAGACATTTCCTATATTTTCAGTATCTAGGAGATCCATTCTTTCTTACTACTGCACAATCAACTCTCAATCACTTAACTAATCAAGCAAACTGAAACCTTCCTAAGTGAATTTGACTTTATCTTGAATCTTTCTGCAGGCACCTGTCTCTCCTTAGAGTGGGCCATTTGGTTGCCCCATTGACCTTAGCATTTTAATGGTGTCAAGATTGCTATTTTCTGCTTTGTTATTATCCTTCCTTTCTGTTTTTAATTCATTCTTTCTTTTGTGGAATTATGCTCCCAGTTAACAGACAAAATGGACTTTCTATAGCTCCAAAATAAGGGCAGAAACAAAAGGCCATAGCAGAGCGAGGGAGCAGTCACACTCTCTATGTCCTTAGGAAGCATTGTGAAACCTCTTTTTCTGCAATAAAGTCAAACAACAGTTTCTGAAAACAACTGCAGTTGTAAATTTTTTAACTGACCATCACTGGACCACCTAGCACCAACCAACAAACCACCTGGAATCAGCCAATGAAATAAGACTGGTAATTTTGGACTTAAAACGTCATCCAATGAAGACCCTGTTCCTCTCTCCTCTAATTCCCTTCTCCTGTCCTGTGGTTTTTGCCTTTATAATCGCTAACACTCCAGACTTCCCTGGAAGCATGCTTTTATTTTACACTGGAGGCTCTGTCTCTCAATCTGCTGATTGCTTTTTGTAGAAAATAAAAGAGATACAGTCTTGGGTGCAAACTGAAAATACTTTCCCCAGTCTCCAGATTGCTTTTAGAAAATAAAGTTCCTTTGGCTCCGTAGATCTCATTTTTTTTTTTTTTTAATACTTTCTTTCATTTTCAGTGGTAAAATTGGAGGGGTGATATTTTAAGCCTTCTTTATCTCTAAGCAAAAATCCCAAAGTCTCAGAATCTTAACCAAAAATCCCAAATTCAATTTTTAACAGATACTAATTATGATTTTAAAAATACCACTTCAATTTAATATTTTCAGTTAGTATATTATTAGTTGTCCCATTATAACCCTGTAAGAAATCTTTATATTAAAGTTAGTCAAGTAGAATGTGTGTACAAATAGAATAGTATGGTTTGCAAGTTTCTTACTTGTGTGCATTAACATTTTCTGAGGAGGTTACAAAGACAGCTTTCATGCTAAATTTGTTAAATATGTCTACTATATTGAGTACTCTTCATGATAAAATTCATTTTATTTAAACAAAATGGCTTTCTTGTCAACCTTTTAAGTCTTGAACTTTATGTTTTAGACTATATACTTCATATTATGTGGAAATTTACATATTTAAAAGTACTTTCACTGTGTTTAACTGTCTTTCCATTTGAGCTTTACAGAAATGGGGTATTAAAAGTTAATTAGGGCTGGACATGGTGGCTAGTGCCTGTAATTTTGGTACTTTGGGAGGCCAAGGTAGGATGATCACTTGAGCCCAGGAGTTTGAGACAAACTTCAGCAAGTTAGTGAGATCCTACCTCTACTAAAATAACAAAAATAATTTTTTTAAAAAACAGCCAAGAGTAGTGGCACACATCTGTAGACCCAACTATTTGAGAGGTTGAGGTGAGAGTATTGCTTAAGCCCAGAAGGTCAAGAATGCAGTAAGCTATGTTCAAACCACTATATCCAGCCTGGATGAAAGAGTAAGACTCCATCTCTAAAATAAAAAGTTGATCAATACCCCAAAATTTATTTGAAATGAATAATGGATCTCATAGGTTTAAATATAACATATAAAACTTCAGAACTCAAAAACAAAAAGAAGCCTTGAAAGATAATTTTTAAGATCTAGGGCCAGGAAAATGTTCTTAGACTTCATATAAAAAGAATTAGTAAATTAAACTTTATCGAAGCTTTATAATTTGTTCTCTGAAAGACTACAAAGATAATGAATAAACACAGAGTAGGAGGAAATACTTGCAATCATAGATATAACAAATAACTAGTGTCTAGAATATATAAAGCACTCCTAAATTTCAATATTAAAAGTTTTTTAAAAATACAATTAGAAAATGAGCAAAAGACATTCACGTATTTTACTAGAGAAAATATTCATTTGTCAATTAAGCATGTGAGAAAATGTCAGCAGCATTAGCCATTGGAGTGAAGACAAAGATATAATGAGATATCACTACACATCTATCAGATGTCTTAAAATTAAAAAAAAAAGTGACAATATCAAATTCTGACCAGAATGTGGAAAAATTGGATCACTCACATGTTGATGATGAGAATGGAAAATGGTACAGCCTCTATGAAAAATAGTTTGCTAGTTTCTTATAAAACGAAATATACAGCTATCATTCAATCTTGCAATTGTACTCCTGGGCATTTGTCATAAAGAAACAAAAACTAATGTCCACACAAAAACCTATGCATGAATGTTAATAGCAGCTATATTAATAATAACTAAAAACTGGAAAAATCCCAGGTTTATTTCAAAAGATGAATGGTAAACAAACCGTGGTACATCTATACAATGAAACACTGTTCAGCAGAGAAAAAGAATGCCCTACTGATACAAATGATGACTTGTATAAAATACCATAAATTTAATCTAATTTAAAAATTCAAATCCCAAAAGATTATATACTCTGTGATTTCATTTGCCTAACATTTTTGGATAACAAAATTACAAAGATATTAAACAAATTAATGGTTATCCAGGGATTAAGGTTAGTTTGGATGAAGAAGTATGTGTGTATGGCTATACAAGGCAAAAGGAAATGATTCTCCATTGGTGGAAATGCTGTGTGATTAAACTGTCTCAATGTCAATATCCTGGTTTTGATATTGTACTATGGTCTTGCAAGATTTATCTTTGGGACAACTGAATAAAAAGTGCTTAATCTGTCTGTACTGTTTCTTAAAACTTCATGTGAATCTACAATTATTATAAAAGAAAAATTTATTTTAAAATAATTTAAAAAACTAATTAGTAGAGCTTACATTTATAAATATATATCTACATCATACCATAACATAATATCAAGCTTAAATATCCTTCATAGTACTTAGGACAAACTTAAACAATAATTCTATGCTTGAGAAAATATATTCCACAGCAAATACTTCTTCAAATGCCACATTATGAGTATTCCCTAAATTAACAACATTTATGTGTAATATGGAATTTTTTTTATACAGAAAGGTTTTTTTTTTTTTCTGAGAACAGACATTTTATGGTATTATTTCCAATGTTTGTTCCCCAGGATTCATTATAGGTGAACAATATAAATTTCAAACAGGAGAATTTGAATAAAAGAGTATAACATTAAGAGAATGTCATACTTTTTATTGGAAGAGAAAAGGACACAATGTGTGCCTTAGTGGTATTCTTCACTTTTCATTCCCAGAACCTCTAGGTTGATATCAAGTTATTCATATCATTAACAACTGACATATCTTAATCTGAGTGTTACTATGGGGAGAAAGATAACACCACTGGAAAGGAAATACATATGCTGTTTAACATACCAGACAGCTTTTTTTCTCGAATTTTCTCAAAATTTTTATAAGCTCAGAATTATTCCACATTTAAAAATATTCAATATTTTGAGTTCAATCTATTGGTAGTTATACAGCACTAAAAGCAAAACACAATCCTGTCTAATCAGATTACTCCACTGTATTTACAAGCTATTACTTCGGAATACACACACTCAGTACTTGTATTATTTAAAAAATGAAGTTTTTCTTTAAAATCTACAGCTATTAACCTATAAATGTCAATAATTAATAACTAAGACATATTAAAAATGAAAACTTAGGATACTGTTGCTGTGCAGTGTCAAGTACAGTATATTCCTAATGCTGACTTCAAGTCACTGGATTTTTTGATATATTATTCTAGCATTTTATATACAATAAGAAATTTGCTGGGGTATATGGTGTGTTATAAAGGATATATTGATTTGCTGTGATTAACAGCCAATTAATCAAGGTTTCTGCTTCTTCTCAACTACAACTGCTGCAACTGCAATGGCTTTGATGAACTACCATTGAAGAGGGAGACCCAGGCATCTCAGATCAACTTCCCCTTTTCATTCCTAAGACTGTAAACTTCCTCTTTTCATTCCTAAGACTGTAAACCAAAGCCCTTTTCATATGTTAATTTCTAAGACTGTAAACTGAAACCCTTTTGATATGTAATTCCTAAGACTGTAAACTGAAACCCTTTTCATATGTAATTCCTAAGACTGTAAACAGAGACCCTTTTCATATGTTAAGCTATAAACTTAAGATTCTTCCACGTGTAACATCTAAAGTATAAGCCTATATAAAGAAGGAACCTTCTTTTGTTAGGCGAGCTTGGATATTAGGCAAATATGCCACCTGGCTCCTGGCCAAATAAACTCCTTCCTCCAATATTCGGTGTCCAAGAGATCTGTTTCCTGTGGCTGCTCCTGCAACACCATGACTAGTATTTGAAAATGAACTTCAGTCAAATTGATGTCACTTTGACTGGTTCATTAGCTGACAAAGAATTTCTTTAGAGAAAGTTTATGTACAATTTACCACTAGTTAAACTGACATAAATGTGTTTGTCTAACAGGAAGTCATTACTACTCAAATAAGCTAGAGAAAATTCAACTCAAAAAATCTTGGGAATAAAAAGAAAAACAAAAAGAAAAAGAAAAGAAAATAAATAAAAAAACTTGAAAAATGTTGAGAATAAAAATAAAAAGAGATTCAATTCTTTTTAGGATAAGACTCAGAAGGGTATTATAACAAAATAAATAATTTGATTCATAATAATTATCTGTTTCCATCCAACGATTATAAGGTAGGAAGGAACCAATGGAGTCTCTCATGACATATCATATATTTCACCTATAGTAGATTTTTATTACTCTTGGAACTTAATTTTTGAACAACAAATATTAAGTACTTTATTTTGAAGTAATTTAAACAGAAAAAATTTACAAAAATAGTACAGAGTGAACTTTTATTCAATTTTTTCTAATTTAGTTTTTTAACTTTTTCTGGTTTTAAGAGATGCTATGTGTAGGACTTTCCTACTTGTGTAAAGTGCTTTTGGATAAATAGACCATAGGTTTTACAAGGCTCAGTATAGAGAGTTTGGAGAAAACCAGGGATGCTTTAATTTTGTTGGAGACTATGATCAATTATGTGACTGAATTATTTCAGGCAATGCTACAGGAGTGTGATGCAGATTTGTGTATTTCAGATTTATCAACTGCTACCAGAGCATGCCAGCACACAATTACTGGAGACCAGCATATTGAACAGGATATAGGCCAATTTAGATGTAGATAGACTCATAAGGCGAGTTGTCATGGATAGAAGAACACATTTACAATGTGCAATATTTTAAGGTTTGCTTAAATTTCGATGCAAAATTATATAAAAACTAGGCAACCATAAACTAATTTTAATAAGTTCATTTATAGTCTTTTAGATTAAATCATCTGCTTTTAATATAGAATTTGTTATTAGCTAAATTAAGATGATAAAGTTCATATTAATAATTTTAACTTCAATTTACTGATTACAAAATTCATATTAATGATTTTAACTTAAATGTACTAAAGATAAAAAAAAGCTTCACTGGAATTATTTGTTTTAAAAAAGATACACTTTCCTGAATATGACAATAGCATTAGCCAAATTATACAAATGCAAATGATGCTGAATAAATAAAGACCAAAAGAAGGGTGGTTCTAGTTTCACTAGGAAGTATGATCCATGATATATTGAATTTGGTATATTGAATATATTAGCCACTATTGATAGTGAGGTGTTTATAGCATATCATTTTCAGAGATATACTGAATGATGAAGCAATCAAAAAACTTAAGCAGAATTTAGACATAAAATATAAAATGTGAATTCAAAAGAAAATAATTTTTTAAATGAAATACCATTCAGGCATTTTACAAAAATATCAGTCTGCAACTGAGAATTTCAAAATACATCAATAAAATACATCCTTTATCAAAGAAATTTTAGTGTCACTCTTTCAGGTATTAGCATGAGAATGGGGCAGAAAGGCTCTTTATGGAATCCATATGAAACAAACCAGGCAAGCTGCATGAGAAGTCAGGTTAGGTAAGCCAGTACATAAATATAAGTGGAGCTAGGAAACTCTAACAAGTGTTTAGGTGAGGCATGAAGTACTTTTGCTTGAGAGGATGTTGTGATATATACTGAGCTCACTTGGAATAATTAAAATAGAGCTTCATGTTAGGAGCTATCTGAGGACTATATGCCTTCATGATTGACTATTCCATATTTGCAGAACAGCATTTAGACAATGAAATACAGATGCTCAAAAAGTTTTTGGAATACAGAGTTATTGGCAGGGAAGTAGTGAAAGAATGTGTGGTCTATGGGAGTCTGTAAGATTCTGGGTTTGTGGGGGCTATTTAGTTGCTGTTTTTCCTTCTATTTTTGCTCTCCATTTTCTCTTCTTTCTTGTCTTCTATTATGTTAATTGAATGAATGTATTTGACAATTTAACTATAATTTCTCCATTTTTATTTTGGCTCTGCCTCTGTAAATTTTGCGATTGCTCCACAGATTACATTATAGTTTCTTAACTTTTCAGTCTATTTAGAGTTGGTATTTTATCTTTCATATAAGGTATAAAAATCCTGCACCAGTATAATTCACTGTCTGTCCTTAATTCTATAATTTTACACATGCAAACACACACAAAAATATATGCATATTACAGCATAAGTATGTATAAACAATGTAATTATTTCATTAAAAAGTCATAATTTCTTTAAAGAAATATGGAATAGGTGACAAAGGTAGTCTTAAAAATGTATTAATCTACATATTTTCTATTTCATGCTTTTTTTATTTCTTTTTGATGATTTGATTTTTCTCTCTGGTAATATTTTCCTCAATGTAAAAGTTAGCTAGCATTTCTTGTAATACATGTTTGCTGGCATTGTGTTATCTTAGTTTTTATTTGAAATTTTCTTTATTCTACATGTTTTAAAAAATAATTTTTCATTGAATATAAAAATTTGGGTGAAACTTTTTTTATTTTGAAATGGAGTCTCACTGTGTCACCAGGCTGGAGTGTGGTGGCTCAATCTTGGCTCACTGCAACCTCCAGCTCCTGGGTTCAAGCAATTCTTCTGCCTCCGCTTCCTGAGTAGCTGGGACTATGGGTGTGCATCACCAACTCCAACTAATTTTTGTATTTTTGGTAGAGATGGGTTTTCACCATGTTGGCCAAGATGGTCTCAATCTCTTGACCTCCTAATCTGCCTGCCTTGGCCTCCTAAAGTGTTGGGATTACAGGCATGAGCCACCGTGCCTGGCTATGTAAGACATTTTTTTTTTTTGCAAAAATTCAGAACGTAAAAAAATGGCATTCCACTATCTTTCCCCTCTGTTACTTTGATGATGTTACCATTGTATGTTTGGTATCTTACATTTGTATTTTTATCTGGTTGCTTTCAAGATTTTCACTGTCTTTGGATTTTATATATTGTGTTAAGGTGGCATTTTCTTTTCATTTAAAGTGTTCAGGGTTCCTGAATTGGTAAATTTATTTCTTTAATTA
>NW_016107491.1:2998496-3012966 GCF_001604975.1 Cebus imitator
TTCTTCTTCTTCTTCTTCTTCTTCTTCTTCTTCTTCCTCCTTCTTCTTCTTCTCCTTCTTCTTCTTCTTCTTTTTTCTTCTTTTTCTTCTTTTTCCTCTTGTTCTTCTGCTTCTTCACTCTGCCACAATCACTTTATTTTTCTTTTCTTTCTGGAATTCTAGTTGTACATATATTAGACTTCTTTCCATTTTCCATAATAAATAATCTGCTAAAAAATATATTAGCATTGGCAGCTCTCACTTGGATGGTCACAGCAGCATGTGGAGACTCATGTCATGAACTTTTGCTCCAAGAAGTATCACAGAAACAAACCAGGAAAGCTGAGAGAATCCATAGGCCCTTTTAAGGAAGTAATTGCTCTTGTGGGCTCTGAGAGACAGCTAACAAATAGTGAGTGCCCAAAGTGTGAAAGTGTGAAAGGGGGATTGTCTGCCTCTGAAGACACACTCTCACTTGGGAAACTGAAGGTTCAGACCATAGCAGAAAGATTTGACCTTATCTGGAGCTGAGGCAAATTTAGAGCTGCTTGAAATACAGCAGTGGAAGAATTAGCAGAAAGAGCCCTGTGGGCTCTCTTGGTCCCCAGGAAAGCCATTTCTGACTTTTTGCCATAGAGTTCCTTGGGGAGGGCTGCCAGAGGAACTGGAAAAACACTGCAGGGAGAATAAGACTTCCAACTGAACTATGTAATAATTTTAACAGAATGTGAAGTTTCCTGGACAGAACTTGGTGGAGGGGGTGAACTGGGAGTGCAGACACAGCACAGAAGTCATGGCAGGCAACGAGAAGTAAAACGTGAAAGCCCTGCTTACTTTCTCATCCAGGAGGCTGGTAATCTGGGGCAAATTCTCAGCCCTGTTGCCTGGAAATAAATTTGAAGTTCTTGGAGGTAGGATACAGTGGAAGAGAGACCAACCTTTTGGACTGTGTGGAAGCTGTAATTGCTGGCTTTCCCTCACTTCCCTGGCAACCTGCATGACACAGCAGAGGCAGCCATAATCTTCCTGGGAACATAGCACCATTGGCCTGAGAACCACACCCTCACTCCCCACAGCAGCTGCAGCAAGCTCCCCCCAAGGAGAGACAGAGCTCAAACGCATCTAACCCTGCCCCCACCTGATCCTCTTTCTCTACTTACCCTGGTAGCCAAAGCAAAAGGTGTAATCTCTTGAGAGCTCTAGGGTCCTGCCCACTGCCTTAACCTCCCTGTACAATTGCAGCTGATGCTCTCTTGAAAGCACTACCTTCAGGGAAGAGTCCAACCAACAGAAAACTAGTGCAGCAAACAAAACTAAATGACTCTGTGAGGGTCCTACAACTAAGGAAGCTTGAAGATGGTTGACATGACATGACTCTGTGCAGGCATCCCCCCGTACCAGCCAGAACCTGGTAGCTCTGCTGGATGGCTAGACCAGGAAGAGAAATAGCAATCACTAGAATTCAGCTCTCAGGAATCCAAATCCCTAGGTTAAGGGGAGAGCACTACATCAAGGGAGTACCCTGTAGGATGAAAGAATCTGAACAGCAACCCTTGTGCCCCAGATCTTCCCTCTGACATAGTCTACCCAAATGAGAAGCAACCAGAAAATGATTCTGGTAATATGACAAAACAAGATTCTTTAACAATCCCAAAAGATCACACTAGCTCACCAGCAATGGATACAAACTAAAAAGAAATCCCTAAATTATGAGAAAAATTATTCAGAAGTTCAATTATTAAGCTATTCAAGGAGGCACAAAACAATCACAACTTCTGGAAATGAAGGACACACTTGGAGGAATGCTAAATGCACTAGAAAGTCTCAGCAATAGAATTCAACATGCAGAAGAAAGAACTTCAGAGGTTACATACACGGCTTTAGAATTAACCTAATCCAATGAAGACAAGAAAAACAATTTAAATGAACAAGATGTTTGGGGTTATATTAAATGAACAAACCTGAGAATAATTGATGTTCCTGAATAAGAAGAGATATCTAAAAGTTTGGAAAATATATTTGAGGGAATAATTGAGGAAAAACTTCCTCAGCCTTGCTAGAGGTCTAGCCATCCAAGGACAGGAAGTTCAAAGAACATCTGGGAAATTTATCACAAAAATATCATCACCTAGGCACATAGTCATCAGGTTATCTAAAGTTGAGATGAAGGAAATAATCTTAAGAGTTATGAGGAAGAAGCACCAGGTAACTTATAAAGGAAAACCTATCAGATTGACAGCAGATGGCTCTGCAGAAACTCTACAAGCTAGAAGGTATACGGGCCCTATCTTCAGCCTCCTTATACAAAACAGTTATCAACCAAGAATTTTGTATACATTAATACTAAGCTTCATAAATGAAGAAAAGATACAGTCTTTTTTAGACAAACAAATGTTGAGAGAATTCACCACCATCAAACCAGAACTATAAGAGCTGCTAAAAGGAACTATAAATCTTGATACAAATCCTGAAACACAATAAAATAGAATATTATTAAAGCCTAATCTGGACCTATAAAACAACAACAACAACAAAAAACAAAGTATTCAGGCAACAAATAGCATGGTGAATAGAATAGTATCTCACATCTCAATACCAATATTGAATATAAATGGCCTAAATACTTCACTTAAAAAATACAGAATGACAGAATAGACAAAAGTTTACTAATCAAGTATCTAGTGTCTTCAAAAGACTCATCTGAAATATAAGCACTCACGTGAACTTAAGGTAAAGGGGTCGAAAAAGATATTCCATGCAAATAAAGACCAAAGTGAGCAGGAGTAGCTATTCTCATTTTAGACAAAACAGAGGTTAAAGCAATAGCAGTTAAAAAATATAAGTAGGGACAGACCTAGTCTAACAGGAAAACATCACAATCCTAAATGTATATGCACCTAATATTGGAGCTCCCAAATTCATAAAACAATGCTACTAGACCTAAGAAATGAGGGACAGCAAAACAATAGTAGTGTGAGACTTCAATACCCTATTGACAGCACTACTTTCTGTCATCAAGACAGAAAGTAAAAAACCACAAAAAGGAATTAAACTATGCCCTAAAACAAATGAATTTAACAGATATTTACAGAACATTCTACCCACAGCTACAGTATATACATTCTATTCATCAGCACATAGAACATTCTCTAATATAGACCATATTTTAGGCCACAAAACAAGTCTCAACAAATGTAAGAAAATCAAAATTACTCTCTCAGACCACAGTGAAATAAAACTGAAAATCAACTCTAAAAGAAATCCTCAAAACCATGCAAATACATGGGAATTAAATTCCAAATGATCATTGGGTCAACAATGAAATCAAGATAGAAATTTTAAAAAATCTGTGAACTGAATCATAATAATAACAGAACCTATCACAATTTATGGAATATAGCAAACGGGGAGTTGAGAGGAAAGTTCATACCATTAAATTCCTATATCCAAAATTCTGAAAGAACACAAATAGATAATATAAGGTTATACTTCAAGGAACTAGAGAAATAAGAACAAACCAAACCCAAACTCAGCAGAAGGGAAAAAATAACCAAGAACAGGGCAGAGCTAAATGAAGGTGAAGCAAATAAAAATATAAAAGATAAATGAAACAAAAAGCTGACTCTTTAAAAAGATAAATAAGAGGTTACCCAAGAAAAGAAGGAAAATACAAATAAGCTCAATTA
Organism: Cebus imitator; assembly: GCF_001604975.1. Taxonomy (NCBI): domain Eukaryota; kingdom Metazoa; phylum Chordata; class Mammalia; order Primates; family Cebidae; genus Cebus; species Cebus imitator. The sequence continues at coordinate 3,002,162 of NW_016107491.1, forward strand.
GAAATAAAAAGGAGATATTTTAAACTGATACCACTGAATCAAGTTTTATTCACGTAAACTAAAAAACTTGGAAGAGGTCAATAAATTCCTGTAAAAATGCAACTATTCTAGATTAAACTTGGAAGAAGTAGAAACTCTGAACATACCAATAACAAGAAGAGAGCTTGAAATGGTAATGAAAATATTACCAACAGAAAATTGTTCGGGTCCAGACAGATTCACAGCTGAATTTTATCAGATACTCAAAGAAAAATTGGTACCAATCCTATTGACATTATGCCACAAGATAGAGAAAGAGAGAATCATCTCTAAATTATTCTAAAAGCCAGTATCACCCTAATACTAAAACCAAGGAAGGAGGTAACAAAAAAATAAAACTACAGACAGATATCACTGATGAATATAGATATAAAAATTCTTAACAAAATACTAGCTAACAAAATCCAATAGCATATCAAAAAGATAATCTGCCATGATCAAGTGGGTTTCATACCAGGGATGCTGGCATGGTCAATAAATGTGATACATCACATAGACAGAATTAAAACTGCTCATCACATGATCATCTCAATAGATGCAGGAAAAGCATTTGATAAATCCAGCATCCATTTATGATTAAAAACCTGAGCAAAATTGGCATAGAATAGACATAACTTAATGTAATGAAAACCATCTATGACAAGCCCACAGTCAATATAATACTGAATAGACAAAAGTTGGAAGTATTTCCCTGAGAACTGTAACAAGACAAAGATGCCCACCCTCATCATCCCCATTCAGCATCGTATTGGAAGGTCCTAGTTAGAGCAATTAGATAATAGAAAGAAATAAAGGACACTCAAGTCGGTAAAGAGGAAGTCAAACTGTTGCTGTTTGCTGATAATCTGATGGCATATCTAGAAAATCCTGAAGACTCCTCCAACAAGATTCTAGAACTGATCAATGAATTCAGCAAAGTTTCAGAATACAAAATTAATGTATAGAAATCAGTAGCTCTACTATAGACCAATAGCAATCAAACTGAGAATCAAACCATGTACTCAATCCCTGGCCAGGTGCGGTGCCTCACACCTGCAATCTCAGCACTTTGGGAGGCCAATATGGGTGAATCACCTGAGGTCAAGAGTTTAAGACCAGCCTCACCAACATGATGAAACCCTGTCTCTACAAAAAATACAAAAATTAGCCAGACATGATGGCAGGTACCTGTAATCCCAGCTACTAAGGAGGCTGAGGCGGGAGAATTGCTTGAACCCGGGAGGCAGAGGTTGCAGTGAGCCAAGATAGTAACATTGTGCTCTAGGCTGGGTGACAGAGTGAGACTTTGTCTCAATAATAATAATGATAGTAATAACTCAACCCGTTTAAAAAAGCTGCAAAGACAGACAAACAAACAAAAACAAACAAACAAAAAACTTCACAATATACCTAACCAAGAACATAGAACACCTCTAGAAGAAAAACTACAAAACACTGCTGAAAGAAATCAACAGATGACACAAACAAACAAAAACACATCCCATGTTCATTGAGAGGTAGAATCAATATTGTAGAAATGACCATGCTGCCAAAAGCAATTTACAAATTCAATTCAATTCCCATGAAAATACCACCATCATTCATCACAGAGCTAGAAAAAAAAATCTCCTGAAATTCTTAAGGAACCAGAAGAGAGCCTGCATAGCCAAAGCAAGGCTAAGCAACTAGAACAAGTCTGGAGGTATTACATTACCTGACTTCAAACTGTACTAGAAGACCATAGTTCCCAAAACAGCATGATACTGGTATAAAAATTGGCCCATACACCAATGGAACAGAACAAAGAATCCAGAAATAAAGCCAAATACTTACAGCCACCTGTCTTTGACAAAGCAAACATAAAAATAACGTTGGGAAAGGATACTCTATTCAACAAATGGTGCTGGGATAACTGGCAAGCCACATGTAGAAGAATGAAACTGGATCCTCCTCTCACCTTACAAAAAAAATCAACTCAAGATGGGTAAAGGATTTAAATCTAAGACCTGAAACCATAAACATTCTAGAGGATAACTTCAAAAAAACCCTTCTAGACATTGGCTTAGGCAAAGACTTCATGAACAAGATCCCAAAAGCAAATGCAACAAAAACAAAGATAAATAGAAGTGACTTAATTAAACTACAAAATTTCTGCACAGAAAAAGAAACAATCAACAGAATAAAGACAACCCGTGGAGTGGGAGTAAAATGTTTGCAATCTATATGTCTGACAAAGGACTAATATATAGAATCTACATGGAATTCAAATAAATCAGCCAGAAAGAAACAAACAATACCATCCAAAAGTGGGCTAAGGATATGAATAGACAGTTCTCAAAAGATGATATACAAATAGCAAATAAACATATGAAAAAATGCTCAACATCACTAATGATCAGGAGAATGCAAATCAAAACCATAATGTGATTTCACCTTACTTCTGTAAGAGTGGCCAATCAAAAAATAATAGATGTAGGTGTTTATGTGGTGAAAAGGAAACACTTTTACACTGCTGGTGAAAATGTTAACTACCACAACTACTATGGAAAACAGTATAGAGTTTCCTTAAAGAACTAAGAGTAGAACTAGCATTTGATCCAGCAATCTCACTACTGGCTATCTACTGAGAGGAAAATAAGTAATATACAAAAAGATAATTGCACATGCATGTTTATAGTAGCACAATTTGCAATTACAAAAATATGGAACTAACCCAAATATATATGTATATATATATATATATATATATGTATATGTATACATATATATGTATACATATATATATTTATATGTATACATATATATATGTATATACATCACAATTCATTCATAAAAAGGAATGAAATGCTACTCAGCCTTAAAAAGGAACAAAATAATGGAATTCACAGCAATCTCGGTAAATGATCTAAGTGAATAATGATCCTGAATAAGTCAGGAATGGAAAACCAGATGTCATATGTTCTCATTCATAAGTGAGAGCTAAGCTATAAGGATACAAAGGCATAAGACTAATACGATGGTCTTTGGGGATTTGGGGGATAGGCAGGAAAGGTGGGGTGAGGGATAAAAGACTACACACTGGGTACAGTGTACACTGTGTGGGTTATGGGTGCACCAAGGAGGCGTGATGGATAAAAGACTACACACTGGGTATAGTGTATACTGCCTGGGTGATAGGTGCATCAAAATATCAGAAATCACTAAAGAACTTCTGCATATAACCCAACACTACCTGTTTCTCCAAAATCTACTGAAATAAGAAAATAAATAAAACACACACTTCTTCAAGAAAATATACTGTAAACAATCATGAGTCGAATAAAAATGAAATATTTACTAGCTTAATAAAGTAACGTTATTTCTACTCTCCTGAAAATAATATCTCTGAGAAGACAGAACACAGACTGCTCATTTCATTGTTGTTGGTTTCTTGGGAGAAATATTTTTCTTAATTATTTGAAATGAGTGAAAAACTAAACTTTTTAACATATGTGAAACATAAATAATTGTAAGAAATGAAATGTAATTGTATTTTTGACATCTGAAAATGTTTACTGAATTTAAACCTGTTTATAATAAACAATTCCACTATTAGTATATATTTAAGAAATAGTATTATTTAGTATTCCATGCTATGATCCCTAATTATCTAGAGAACCCTTAAATTTGATTTAAGGGAGGTTAACACAGATAACTGACAAAGATCTAGAGTTAAATCACAGTTTGTATTTATTGTGATTTAATGGGACAAGATGAAGTCTTAATAATACTTTAACTATTTATGTTATTTTCAGAACATATTGCATTCCTGTGCTTAGTGGGTCACACTAGATTACAAAAACATAGGTAGATGATTGCCTTGATTTAATTTTTTGTGGCCAATAAGGTTTGTCTAAAAATAGCCCCAAATTATTGTCTTTTATGTCCTCACCATATACATTTTGAAAAAACAGACTAGCGGAAAAAACAGACTGTGGAAAAAGACTAGTGCAACCATAGAAATGCCATTGAATAATATATGTATTTTTTTCTCTTGAAAATTAACCGTGTATTATATTCTGTACACATTTAACAGAGGAATTCTTCCTTTATCACATCTAAATGAATGTCCCATGTAGCCACTTAATTAATTTTTCTCCACATTATATACATAGTTTGGCATACTTTTTTTGTATGAACCTACTTTAATGTCTAAACCTAGACCTTTAGATTCCTCTGTTACAAATGTGTAGAAATGAATATGTATGTATTTGATTTGAAGAAACAGTGAAACATTAAAGTTTCTCTCAATTAATGTTTTTCCTTCCCCAATTAGATTACAATTTGCCTGAAAACAGACAAAATGATTGCATTTTATTTTTGTCATATATATTGTATTTATAATAATTTAATAGTATTATTGCTTTAATTTTTAATCTTTTTCTAAAGATGAGCCAGCAATGTCCTGCTTCTAGATGGTATCAGAGGACCAATTTTTATTATTGCTTAGAGATTTGCCCAGATTTCCTACTCAAACTTCTCTTTCTTTATTCACAACCTCAATTATTGTCACCCATGAGTATTCACTTCAGTTTGCCTGGAACTTTCTTCACCACCCATTTTGTATGGCTAATGGTTTTTTGCCATTCACATCTTTTTTCTCAGAGCTGTCATTTTCTCAGGGATTTCACTGATCACAAGATCAAACCTGCCTCCTGGGTTCACATTTAGCTTATCCTCCATCAATGCCATGTTTTGCTGCTAAAGAGCTCTATCAGGTGTGAAATAATCCTTTTATTTATATTCTACCTGGATCCCACCCTCAACCCATAAAAATATGAGAAAGTAAACAACCGTAAAAACAGACATCTTGATGATCTTGTTTATGCCTGAATCACTAATGTATAAAATAATGACAAATTGTGATGTTCAACAAACATTTTTAATTAAAGAAAAAGTTGCCTTACCATGTCAAATTTATAATGATTTAATAATCTTAGACTTAACATTAACTGTTATAATGAATAGTTGTTCTTTGCATTTGAATGAAATATTTATACAGAAAATAGTACATTTTTTAATTACATTTATACAAAACTCAAGTACAGGAAACACTATCATGACAGTTACCAAAATAGCTTTGGACAAGGGAGAAAGACCACTTGAAATTGGCATGAGAGAGCCTTCTGTAACACTGGAAATATTTTACACCTTGATAAATGATAGCTACACAAAAGCATCATATGTAAGAACCAGTCAATCTGAGTAAATTTAAGATTTGTGTTCTTTATTATATACATTGAAGTATTTAAAATTTCTAACTTATGTAACATACAAATTTCTTTAGTGGTAAAATGATGAAATTTTCCTGTTTCTATTCATAAATTTTGAAACTTCAAATTTATCAATTTTTTAAATGTCTTGTATATTTTAGTATAAATTCTGATTTAAGATATATAGTATGTTTTAACTGAGTATTTTAATATATGACATTAATCTATTCCCATAAATATATAAAACTATTTGAACAAATCACAATTCTAAATGATGTCAAATTTATGTAGGTTCTTAAAGCAAATTGGTACAAAATTTCTAAAGAATATTTTGATATCACTGACAAAATAGTCACCAGATACTTGATTTAGGTTTTTAAGTCTTTCAGGATTATAAAAAACTACTAGTGCTGTATAACACTTACTTTTATTTTAATTATCTTTTTTACATTTAGCCATTTCATGTGTATTCAATCTTTTCCAATAAAAATATAGTTTCTTAGTGACTCCAAGTAGAAATACAAATCATGCATGTTGGAAGTTTATAATTGAAGCATTCCTTATGAGTCTAACCAACTTTTGCATAAAGTAGTGACAAGGTCATTCAAACCCTTCAATGGTCTCTTTGAATCACTATATTAATCATGCTCCTTAGCCAGTCGTCCAGGCATGACAGCATTGCAACAGCAATCTCAGGGGATAGAATAATGCAATAAATTTATGTTTGTGATTAACTGAGCCTGTCATCATACATGTAATTGAATTTCCTGGAAATATTTTCACAGTACCTACTTCCACATTTAATTTGCTATGCATTCTTAAAATTAGTGGACACATCTACATAAAAGGATGTCAGAGTCCAGCATAATCGACACCAAGTGGCACTAAAAAACCTTTATAGAAAACTTTCATATAGAATCTTAATGTTAGCCAGTGTCTGCATATCGTTTTTTGTCCAGTACACCTAAAAAAAAGTAATTTAAATATTTTCCCTGTCTTAAACTATAATCCACATATTATTCTCCGTTTTCTTTGCACTAATCTATTCCCCTAAATAATACCTATACCCTTCAATTTCTTTCTGTTAAATCCTTGGGAATTATAGAAAGATTTTTGGAGCAATTAGCTTTAAAACATTTTTTACAAACTCAATCCACAATAAGAATTACATTTTTAATCATTATCAACATAAATGCAATATAATTGGAAAAAAAACTAACAATTCTTATCCTAAACACACCAATTCTATTCTATTATTTTAAATACATGCTGTCTACTACCCACCAAATTGATTTGATGACCCTGTCACTGATTGTGTAGAGAAGCCAGGTAGAAAGTTGCTTTTCAGGAATTAGCCAAAAAATAAAAAAATAAAAAATTTCCAATACGGTTTTATTTTACTGAATGCTCAATCTATTGTTTATCTCAATTGAAAATTAAGTTTCAGTTGGGAAAAATAGAAAATGTTATATTTTTGTCACTTCCAGGCATGAATCTTGATTTTTTTCAGCAGTGTATAACTCTTTTTATTAATCTTAAACACATTCTATGGCATTTACTTCCTGCTCATTTACCCTCATTTATTAAGAATATTCATCCTGACTTGATGCCTTCATTCCTATTAAATGGCTTTCATCATCTTGCATGTCTTCAGTCCATGTAGTCAGCATATTTAGTACCTTACTTTACAATCCTCTGACTACATTAATCTCAATGATTTCTTCTCCATTGTAATTGATTGAAATACTCAACTCCTGAAACTTTTATGTAGTTTGAACCAACACTAAATTTAAAGGAAAACAATCAAGAATAATGCAAGGAAATTTGATACACCTTTAATCCAAATTTTCCAGCTTTAACATTTTGCCAATATTTATATTATATCCATCATTTTTGCCTCCTTTTCTCTCTCTCTGTTTTTCATGTGTGTATATATAGAAAATGTGTTCATATCTGATTCACGGCACCAAAAAAAAAAAATAAATAAATTAAAAAAACAAAAACAAAAACAGAAAATGTGTTAGTCTGTTCTCACGTTGCTACAAAGAAATACCTGAAGCTGCATAATTTATAAGTTAAAGAGTTTTAATTGGCTCATGGTTCTGCAGGTTGTACAGGAAGCACGATGCTTGCATCTCCTGGACTTCTTTGGAGGCCTCAGGAAAGTTACAAGCATGGTGGAAGGTGAAGGGGGAGCAGACACATCACATTGTCAAAGTGGAAGCAAGAGAGAGTCGGGGAGTACCACACATTTTTAAATAAGCAGATCTCATGAGAACTCCCTATTGCAAGGACAATAGCAAGAGGGATGGTGCTGAAGTATGAGAAAGCACCCTCATGATCCAATTACCTCCCACCAGGCTCCACCTCCAACATTGGTGATTACAGGTCAATATGAGATTTGGGTGGGAATGCACATCCAAACTGTATCATATAAGAAGTATAATATAATACATGTGATATAAATATAAATATATATAATATTTTTCTGAAACATTTGAAAGTAGGTTGCATATTTGATGAATCTTCATCCTCAAACATTTCAGAATGTTTATTCTAAGATGATAGACATTGACTTATGTAACTAAAGCATAATCGAGATGAAGAAATTTAAATAGAAATTTAAAATTTGTGTCCCTTTAAACTAGTAAACACTTTGTTGTTAATTGGAATATGTATTTTTACAAGTTTATTAGCATAAACAAGTAAGATCAGAGATAAATATGAATTCAAAAACAATGTCTATCTTTCAATCAAGCAGGCAAATCAATAAAAAAATTAACATAGGAATATTAAGTTTAGATTTATCTTAAGATGAAGTAAAAGGGACAAATAAAAATTCCAATTGAATCAATTCAGCTGTTAGATGTATAAAATACAAAAATATACAACATTTCTTTTGATGAGACAACTCATGGGTCAGTGGTTGAGAAGACAAACCACAGTGAGGGAAATCTTGAGGTGTTTGTTTAAGAAAAATTTTGTGATGACTTTAATAAATAAAACCAGAGGAAATGTTCAAGAGATGTTAGAGCATGTAAAAAGATTCAAAAATTGCAGGGCAGTACATTTTTATTTGTCCCCAAGTGTATTTACTAATCTACAAATCAAGGTATTATTGTTTTACTAGATAAAACAATGCTAACTTTGGTGAACGGAAAATAAATATATTCAAATTGCTTAACATGCACTGTAGTGCAAGCAAGAGTTATTGCTGATTCAGTTTACTGAGGACTGTCTAAAAATCAATGCAAGTGGGAAAACAAATTGAACTTGTACTGAGATTTGAGGGATTCCAATACTGTTTCTCTTTAGCTATAGCCCCTTAGGCGTCACATAAAATGAAACACATAATCAGCTTTCAGTATGTGTTTGCCTTCATTAATCATAAACTGTAGGCAATGTCTGAGCTTGCAAATTTAGATCCTTTATTGTTGCTTCATGTTAATGATTATTGTCGTTTATTTCCCTTTGGGTTTAACATTTTCAGCAACTACAGAGCACAGATGGTTGAAAGCCCTTGCAGAAATGTAATTAGCAAATGTGAACAAGTTGTATTCAAAATGCATGATAATGGAAAATACTGAATTACTCCCTAACCTAGATAATCAATCAAAATATTATGCTATAAAAATATATAGCAAAGCAGTCACAATTTTACTCTATCATTGATATCACAGCATATGTGTACATTACAAAATTGAGTATTAACCTACAATTGAATGCTTATGTTAGACAAAAAGATATACAATAACCAAATACTGTAACCGATGCTGACATTAATGTACTAATTTTATTTCATCTATAAAAATGTAGCTAGCAATAAAACATTTTGAAAAAGCTGCAGAACTTTAAACATTACTTTAGCATCTACAAAGCTGTTTTAATTTTATAAAACTTTTTTTGTTTTATTTGTTTGTTTGTTTTTTCTTTTGAGATGGAGACTGGCTCTGTTGCCCGGGCTGGAGTTCAGTGGCATGATCTTGGCTTAATGCAACCTCCACCTCCCAGGTTCAAGGGATTCTCCTGCCTCAGCCTCCGGAGTAGCTGGGATTACAGGTGTGGGCCTCCACTCCTGGCTAATTTTTGTATTTTTAGTAGAGACACGGTTTCACCATGTCGGCCAGGCTGATCTCAAATTCCTGACCTCTTGATCTGCCCACCTCAGCCTCCCAAAGTGCTGGGATTAGAGGCTGAGCCACCACGCCTAGCTAAATCTGTTTTAATCCTATAAAACTGTTCAACCATAGTCGGAACTTTAGTTGGATACAAATATCACCTAAATGGGAAAGCCAATAATTTATATATAATGTAATATTATATACACACACACACACACAAACACACACACACACACACACACACACACACACACACACAGGTTTCTACTTTTGGTTCAGGGAAACTAATATACAGCCTTGAAACCAATAATTATCAGACTTATAGCCAGGAAACACATTTATTTTCTCTCTCTAATCTGGAGGCCTTTAGATTTAATTGAAAGGATCAAGATTTAGAACAGTAACAACAAAAGTGCTAGAACAGTAACTGGACTTGCCATCTCTATTGAAGCTTAAAATCTGAAAAAGATTTACTGAGAGAGGAAAATCTCACTTCAGCCATTCTCCAACTTCTCTTTTTATTGGGGATCTTGGGCTTTTTTGCAATGGTTTAGGTAAAGTGAACTTTCCCAGTCTATGATATTTCTAAGGTTGCTTTTGCCCTCTTCCTGGCAAATTGATTAAATCTCACTTTTTCTTAATTTTAATTGGCTTTGATAAATGTGAACTTAACCAATCACCCCCAGAAAGTCAAGCAGACATATAGTAATCTTAAAAGGTAACCCAAAAATCACTGCTTTGTTTACAGAAATGATAAAAACAGATTAATCGACTTCATTTTTAAAATTGTGCTACTCAGCAAGTGTATTAAACAGAAGTTCCTAAAGATTAACAATATGCTACTGAGGATTAAACACGGTGGCTCCTCTGATTACATGAGATACATGACATGGAATTGTAACACGTCAAAGAGATTGGTATGCTATTATATCCCTGACCATTTTCTGTTTCATTCCAATTTTGGAGTCTAGTCAGGCATATGTGTCAATATAGTTAGCTCCTCTTGAGTTTCCTCTTCTAAGGAAGTAGTATATCATCTGTGCAGTGTATTCATTTGCTCTTGGTTATTGAACCTAATATCTACTTCACATTATTAGGATATTATGCTAGCAAGCTGAAGTTTTCATGTAGTATCATACTAGATTATATGCTTCCATGTCACAATTTTGTGTGCCTTTACACTGAAATCATAAAACAAATAGAAGCTGACTGAAAAATCTAGCTAAAATTTATTTTTCTGCCTAATCTGTGAAAACTGTGGCAATTACATGGATTAATTTTTATCAGAGACATTCTTCAAACTATGGATAATAAGGTATTATCTCATGTAATCTTCCCAATAAACAAGAAATTTAGAGACTGGCAGGATTATTTAGATTTCATCAAAATTATATTCCGTATCTTTTTTTTTTTT
>NW_016107491.1:3013009-3018709 GCF_001604975.1 Cebus imitator
CGTCTCAGGTTCTGCCTCTGGGATGACTCAAAATAATATACAAGGGTAAACTAAGACTCACAAAGAATCACTGTTCACTCATTTTAACTCTTGGCTGCTTTTACACAACCTACTTCCACTTTAGATGTCATCAGGAGTAAAAAGTTAAATTATAAATGTTGAATAATATCACAGATTAGATGAGATGTAAACTAAATGCTACAATAAAAAGACTATGATTCTCACATTGAATTGTGGGGAAAGTGTCTGTCTGCAGGGTAAATAAAAGAGAGGTATATAAAATATAAGGACAAAGAAATGTTGAAAGTGAAAAAATTTTAAAACTCATGTTTCATGTCATTGTAAAGTAAATAACATTGCATAATCTTAATAATGTAAAAAAAATTAAATGTAAGTTAAAGTTATTACTAGAGATAGAGATATTTTATAATTAGAAAAGTATTTGTATAATTGAAATATTGAATAATTTTAAATTTATATCTAATAAATTTAAATATAGCTTCAAAATACACATTATACATTTAAAAGTTATTTACAATAAATTCTTTAAATAATCTCTTATGAATCTTAATAAAACAGATTAAAGTAAAAAAATCAAATAATTAAATATATGGCTGGCTCAAATACTGCATAAAATTAACTGTGTTTACTTGACATAACCCACAAACTCTAAAAAGGATAAAAACATAATCAAATAGTTTTAGGATCATCTTTATGAAACTGATCTCATGTGCCTAATTTGTAAATTTCCTTGTTATATTTGTATTGATTTTATATTCTTATAGATTCTTATTGATTTTAGCATACCTAAGAACACAAAGTTCTGCACAATACTTACATGTCTTGCTTCCATTGTGTTTAATCAATAATTGTTAATAAGCGAGCAAATGAATGGAATTTGGTTTATGAATACATGCATATATTGGCACTCTATTTTACCACATTTGTCAGAAATGTATTTGTCAACATGCCTTATGTCAGTTATTTCATTCACATAGTTGCATTATAAACATCACAACTCTCAAGCAGATTTCAGAAAAATGAAATGGAAAAATATTTCAGAATGAATCTAAAGTGTCTTTAGAACTTTGATTAATGACAAATGAATTAGTGATTATGTTCTATATTCACAGCATAATTTATAATAATAGTCTTAACTAAAAATATTGCAAAGCCATTCAGGTATCATTAGAAAATTTGATAATTTCTTCCTACAATCTAATAATAAAAATACTACAAGTTCATTTTATAATTATTTTTTTAATTGCATTCTCTGTATTCCATTAGCCAAATTACTTCTGTAGATCAGGTTTCCATCCATCTGAACAAATTCAACTGCTTCCTAAGAAGTGTCTTAATTCTGCAATACTTTCCTCAACTTAATCTATTCAGCAGTCAAAGCAATTTATTTAATATTCAAATCTGACTATATCTTTTGTTTAGTAAAATACTCAATGCCTCTGAATTGGCTAAAAGATTAAAGTCAAAATATTAAATATCAGACATGAAGTTTTCGTTATTTGATTCCTACCTATTGCTCTAGTATAATCTCTTGCCACTTCCTGTTTTTTAGTTTAAGTTTCAGAAATAACCCAAATAATATATTTTACACAGCATGCCATTTATTTGTTGTCCCTGCATCTTTTCTTATTCTGCCTCACAGCTAAGAATTACTTATAATTGTCTATGTGATTTGCCTAGGTAGGTCCTACTTTCCTTTTAAATCACAGCTTATGTGCCCTCTTTCCCAGGAAGGTTTTCTGATTCCATATTATATTATGTGTCATTACCTTTCTTAACATCCTACATGATTGACTTTATAAGACTACATTATAATAATTTATTAATACATCATTACCTTCCATTAGATTGCAAGTTCCTAAGACTTATGAAATATGTCTCATTCTGCTTTTTATTTTTAGTGTTAACACACTACCTTGTGTATTGTAACCTTTCGATAATTATTGAGAAAATATAATTTTGCAAAATGAATGCTGTATAAGCTTGATAATGTTTGAGAATTTCTCTAAAGATAAATGCTTTATTAATCTATTATAATATTATAAATGTGAAAGATTTCAAAAGTATCTAATAACTATTTCATGCTTTAACAACTTTCTTAGAAGATTTATTATAAAAGAGACTACAAATTTCAATATCTACTGTCTCCCAACTCCTTTCAAGAATGGAAAAAGTAAAATTATCTAATAAAATAATAGCAGATTTTAAGAAATTCTAAACAATTTTGAGAGACATTTTAAAAACATATGTCAGAAAGATCAATAGCAATTAATTATAGTCAATATTTAAGGTGCTATTTATGAGTATAGATAATCCATTGTTTGCAAAACTAATATTAAGTATTTTTTTGGAATATGCACATGTAAAGTTTTATAAATTTTTAAAATTATGCTTATATGGTGGAAATGGTGAAAATTCCTTAGGTAATTTTTTAAATGTAACTAAAATCTTTTCAAACTCATGAGAAAAAATTCTGAATAAAGTTGAATAAATATGAAATAAATACTCAGTTGAGAACATTAAAGTAAAAGCACATTGCTACATGAGATTGTTCTAAAGAAATGGAATCTTTGAGATTGATAGAGGAGGCAGTTAGAGGCCAACTAAGAAGACAGAAATGGAGGGCCTTGGGAGAGAAAAAACACCCGTGGAACCATACCTGCACCACCCTGATAGATAGCTACTGGGGGGAAATGTGGTCAAGAACTTCTTCTTATGCCAGGAGGCAGAATTCACAGTTGACATCCATGTTCCTGTCACGTAAAAGACCCAGAACTCAGCCCCATTTCTGGCAACCCATTATCAGGTCCCCTTTTGTTGTCAGGCTTTTCTGTCACTTAAAAAAACCTGGTCTACATTTCTTATGCTCTGGAATCTATGTGCCTTATTCTTCTTGCTTATGGGACAAGAACTCGGACCTAGTTTAACCAAGAAGTAAGAAAAGTACAACAAGATCACAACCTAGAATGCTTTGAGACTGCTTTAAAATGTCTAAATAATTTATTTTCTTCTAGATTAATGTTTTTCTTCTGTCATCATTTTACAAACACAACTATTTTATTGTGTTTGCTAAGAAATATTGTCATTCGAAATTAAGGGTGAGTGTTATTTAAATAGTGAAAATAATTTTTCCAAAAGTCTTCATAACATGCTTTTTAAATTTGTAGAAATATAATTGAATGATCTTTGTGTTTGGATAACAAATGCCTTATAATAGGCAAGCCATTTTGACCTCTAGGACATATATATACTCCTTAATGATTCCATTTTAAAATTTGATATCGGTTTAAAAAATACTTAACAGTGCCTGTTACTTTTTTCATGAAATTGTAAATATTTTTATTTCTGTTTACATCACACTGAAAAAATGAAAATTACTGAGAACACTCTAGCTGTGCTGATAATGGGAGAACTGCAGGATAAGTTAAATTGTAACACCTTTTTAGATCAGATAATCACTTTTGTTCTACAAACACACACAAAATAGCTGCTTAACATTTTAGTACCATTGGATAGAATGCTAAAAAATTAGACAATGACGAGTGTTTATAAAATTGCAAAACAAATTGCAATAGTAATTAATTTTATGTATTTCTGACTTTTAATTAAATTCAATAATAAAGGATTTACTCTCTTGTGTTTGGCTTCATCCATCAATACACAATACATATACCAACAGTATGTCTCTTTCATTGCTATATAGTTTCACCTTGCAGTGAACACACTACACTTTATCAACTCTCTTGATGAGCAGATACTTGGATTTGCTTCTAATTTTGCATATTGGTTTTACTAACCCATATTTGGTCATAAATGTTAGATAATGTTACCAAATCACTTTTAGAAATGATTATACCTACACTTTTAGCTGCTGCTTCTGTAGTGACAGTCACTCTGATACCAGCAGCAAGGCAGCACATCTACTTTTATGAGCTAAAGGAAAAAGGCACGGGAAGTAAGTGGATTATTTATACCATGGACCAAGAGCTTGTCTTGTGCACCCTGAAAATCTGTGACAGATCTCAGTTAATTTAGAAAGTTCATTTTACCTAAGTTGAGGATGCATGCCAATGACAAAGCCTCTGAAGGGACTGATGACATGTGCCCAAAATTGTCAGAGCACAGATTGGTTTTATACATTCTACAGAGACATAAGACATCAATCAACATATGCAGGATGAACATTGGTTCAGTCTGGAAAGGTGGACAACTCAAAGCAAAGTCAGGACAACTCAAAGTGGGGAGGGGGCTTCCAGGTTATACATAGATAAGACACAAATGGTTGCATTCTTTTGTGTTTCTGAATTGCCTCTCCAAAGGAGGCAGTTAGATATGCATTTATCTCAGTGAGCAGAGGGGTGACTTTGAACAGAATGGCAGGCAGGTTGGCCTTAAGCAGTTCCCAGCTTGACTCTTCCATTTAGCTTAGTGATTTGGAGCCCCCAAGATTTATTTTCCCTTCACAGTCTACTAGAAAGATGAAGAAACCTTAGTATAATGATACATATGATTATATCAGAAGTTATCAGAATTTTCCTAAACTTTTGATTTTTATAAACTTTCTAGCCTCTGATATGAAAAATTGTATAGGTCTTTGAATGCTATCTGTGCTTCCTTTATGCAGCTACTTGTAATGTGCAGGAACAAGTAAAGCCTAACAGTCTGATCTGTGCAAAAATTTTGACCTGCTTATATCCACACAAAATAATGATCATGTCCCCCAACATTCAGTAACATTACACATAACTAGATGATGTTTGCAGCCTTTAAAAAAAATCACAAGATTGATAATATCCATTTCTAGTACATGTGTAAATAAATTATTCTACATGCAGGAACATACTTTTAATGTTATTGGTGTTCTGCTTCTTCCTGTAATATTTGCTGTCTTTAAGAAAAGTGATGGTACTAATGAGATAGCCAAATGAGTAGGCAGATGAAAAGGGGTACCATGGGAATCTCCGATCCTCCTCACAAGGGTTTACATCAGGTGCTTTTGTGCAGATCAGGAAATCTGCCCGGGGCTTGCCTAGGCACACCCTCAGCAGACTGGAGCCCAACAGGTGCACTGAGGAAAGTGGGTGGAGCCACAGGGAATTTGCACCTTGGGTGTTGGGTAGGGATGAGGCAGGGGGAATGTGGAGCCTGAGCTCTTCAGTTCCTTTGTGGTGGCTTGGGATTCAGTCTGTGAGGTCAGGGGCCTGTTAGCAGGACTCCCATGTTGCTTTGCTGAGGGTTTTTCTTTTTTTTTTTTTTCTTTTTCTTTTATTCACCAAATAAAACCCTGCTGTAATCACCCTTCAATGTGTCTGCCTAAATTTTTTTGAATATGTGACAAGAATCTGGGTTTTAGCTGAACTAAGGAACACAATTCTGAAATACTAATTTATACCCCCACTGGCAGTGTGTAATTGTTAGTTTTTTCCACCTCGCACGTGTTTGGTTCTGGTTTCTTTGTTGTTATTCTTATTATTATTTGTAATTTTGGCCATTGTGGTGGGTAGATAATAGCACTCATAATTTTTATTTTCATTTCCCTGATAACTGGTAATGCAGACCATCTATTCCTTTGTTTGGCTCTTTCCTTTCTTTCTTTCTTTCTTTCTTTCTTTCTTTCTTTCTTTCTTTCTTTCTTTCTTTCTTTCTTTCTTTCTTTCTTTCTTTCTTTCTTTCTTTCTT
>NW_016107491.1:3018854-3051751 GCF_001604975.1 Cebus imitator
TAATTTTTGTATTTTTTGTAGAAACAGATTTTGGCATGTTAACCAGGCTGTTCTCAAACTCCTGACCTCAAGTGATCCACCTATTTTGGCTTCCCAAAGTGTTTGAGTCACAGGTGTGAGCCACCGTGCCATCCAGCTCTTTTAAAAAATGCCTGTTTAAATCTTTAGCCCATTTTTTTTTTCCCATCAGATGTTCTCTCTCTATTTTTTTTTTACTATTCTAATACTTATTAATATATTCTGGATAAGAGTGGTCTATTTAACATATGTACTGTAAACAAATTCAATTTCTTGGATTGAATTTTTAGTTTCTTATTATTTACTTTTGATGAAGATACAGTTTAAATTTTGAATAATTTATCGAATTTCCTTTATTAGCACTTTTTGTATCTTTTTAAAGAAATTATTGGTTTCTTCATTTTACTATTTGTCTTCTAAAAACTTTATTGTTTAATTATATAATTAATCAAGCATTATTTTCAGTGTATCTGTAAGTGATTATCTTTTTTTCCATATGTGTATCTAATTTAACAAACAGCATTGATTGAACAAACCATCCTTTACTCAGTTTCGTTTTTGTGGTAATGTAATTCAAGAGGGCTTATGAGTTTGTGTCTGCTCTGTTCTCCATTTTAATGCATTGCTATATTTGTCTCCAAATCAGTATTGTAATTTTATTATCCTGTTCACGATCTTTTCTTAATTGACACATAACAATTAAATATATTTATGGGGTATGGTAAGATATAGAAATATCTATGGTAAGATATAGAAATATATATATATATATATACTGTAATGATGTATATAGTGTAATATATATATATAGTGTAATGATCAAATCCAGGTATTTAGCATTTCTATCACATCAAACATTCATCTTTGATTTATGATGAGAACATTATTCTATTTTGAAGTAGACCAAATAATATTGTTAACTATAATCACTTTGCTGCACAACAGAACACCAGCACACATTTGTCCTAATTGTCACCTTATTCTCATTAACCAATCTCTTCACATTCCTCCTTGCCCCAGCCTTTTGTAAGCATTATTCTGTTCTCTTCTATGATATTAGCTTTTTTAGGTTTTGATTTGAGTGATACCCTGCAGTATTTGTTGTTCTTGACTGGCTCACTTCAGTTAACAAATGCCTTCCATCTTCATCCATGTTTCTGCAAATGACAGGATTTCATTCCTTTTTTATAGCTGAATAACATTTTATTGGGTATATAAAACACTCATCCATAATGGATACTATATGTTGGTTTCATATTGTAACTACTGTGAACAGTGCTGCATTCAATATGGGAGTGCAGATATGGCTTTGATAAACTGATTTTATTTCCCTTGGCTATGCCCAGTAGTTGGATTGCTGAATCATATGCTATTTCTATTTTTTAATTTTTTGAGGAATCTCCACAGTTTTTGTTGTTGCCGTACTAATCTGCATTCTACCAGCAGTGTATAAGCATTCTCCTTTCTCCACATCCTAACAGCATTTATCTTTCCTGTTTTTGATAATAGCCATTTGTAGTAGTCGGGGTTCTCTAGAGGGATATAACAGGACAGATGTATATAGAAAGAGGAGTTATTTAGGATTATTGATTCACACTATCACAAGGTGAAGCCCCACAACAGACTATCTGCAAACTGAGGAGAAAGGAAGCCAGTCAAAATCCCAAAACCTCATAAGTAGGGAAGCTTACAGAGCAGCCTTCATTCTGTGGTTGAAGATGGGAGTGCCCCTGGCAAACCAGTGGTGTAAGTTTAAGAGTCCAAAAGCTGAAGAACTTGGAGTATGATGTTCAAGGGCAGGAAACATCCAGCATGGGAGAAAGATAAAAGCTGGAATATTTAGTCAATCTAGTACTTCTATGTTCCCCTGCCCGCTTTTATCTTAGTTGCACTGGCAGCTGATTTGATGGTGCCTACTCAGATTGGAGTGGGTCTGCCTCTCCCAGTCCACTGACTCCAGTGTAAATCTCTTTTGGTAGCACCCTCACAGTATACTCAGGAGCAATATTTTGCATCCTTCAATCCAATCAAGTTGACAATATTAACCATCACAACATTCTAATTGGGTGAGATAGTATCTTATCATCATTTTGATTTGCATCTTCCTAATGATTAGTGATGTTAAATATTTTTTAAATGTAGCTGGTGGCCATTTGTATGTATACTTTTGAAAAATATCTATTCAGATTTTATTTTATTTTTTAATCAGATTATTTGTTTTCTTGCTATTGGGTTGTTTGAGTTTCTTACATATTCTAGGCACCTACCCCTTGTCAAACGTATAGTTTGCAAATATTTTCTTCTATTCTTTAAGTGTTCTCTTCATTCTGTTAATTATTTTTTCTGCTGTGCAGAAGCATTTTAGTTTGATAAAATCTCACTTGTCTATTTGCTTTTGTTGACTGTGCTTTCAAATTCTTGTCCAAAAAACTCTTGCCCAGACCAATGTTATAAAGCATTTCCCCCATGTTTTCTTCTAGTAGTTTTATAGTTTCAGATTTTACATTTAAGTATTTATCTTGAGTTGAATTATTTTATATGGTGAGAGATAGGGCCTAGTCTCATTTTTCTACATGTGTTAAAAATCCAGTTTTCCAAGCATCATTTGTGGAAGAGACTGTCATTTCCCTAGTATGTGTTCTTAGTGCTTTTGTCAAAAATTATTTGACTGTAAGTTCATAAGTTTATTTCTGGCTTCTGTATTATCTTTTATTGATCTATGTGTCTGTTTTTATGGCAGTTATCAAGCTGTCTTGGTTACTATAGCTTTGTAATATATTTTGATGTAAAATACTGTGATGCCATTAGCTTTGTTCTTTTTGCTCAGCATTTTTTTCACTTTTGGGGTCTTTTGTGGTTTCATATAAATTTCAGGGTTTTATTTTTCTATTTCTATGAAGTATGTTATTGGTATTCTAATAGGGCAAATTGTGTAAATTGTGTTTTTTAGTATGGGACATTTTATATTAGTTTTTTCAATCTATGAACATGGGATGTCTTGTCATTTTGTGTGTGTGTGTTTGTAAGTTTGTTTTGTCAATGTTGTATAGTTTTTCTTGCAGAGCTTTTTCAACTCTCAAGTTAAAACTATTCCAAGATCTTTTACATTTTTGTAGCTTTTCCAAAGGGGATTGCTCCTTGATTTAATTTTCACATAGTTTATTATTGGCATATAGCAATGCTACTAATTGCAGCATCTTGATTTTGTAATCCTGCCATTTTACTGATTTTTTAAAAAATTAATTCTGTTTTTTGGGGTGTGTGTGGAGTATTTAAAGTTTTACACACACACACACACACACACACACACACACAAAATTGTGTCTTTTGAAAACAGGGACAATTTACCTTTTTTCCTTCCAGTTTGGATGCCTTTTACTTTTTCTCTTGTGCTATGTCCTGGCCAGGACTTTCTAGCACTAGGTTGAATAAAAGTGGTGAAAGTAGGCATCCTTGTCTTGCCTCAGATTCAGATCTCAAATAAAATCTTTTCAATTTTTTCACATTTAGTGTGATGTTAGCTGTGGCTTTGTTATATACAGCCTTCATAATATCAATGTATTTTTCGACACCCATATCTTGAGAGTTTTTAACATGAAGGGATGTTGAATTTTATTGAATAGCTTTTGCATTAATTGAAATAATTCTGTAGTTTTTGTCTTTGATTCTGTTAATGTGATGTATCACAAGTGTTAATTTGCATATGTTGAATCAATCTTGCATATCTAGAGTGAACTTAATTATAGTGAATGATCTTTTAAATATGCTGTTGAATTTAGTTTCCTAGCAATTTGCTGATAACTTTTTTATCCTTATTTATCAAAAATATTGGTTTGTAGTTTTGTTGTTTTTATTATGGTTGTGCCATTGTCTCATTTTGGTATTAGGGTAACGCTGATCTCATAGAAAAGATTTGAAAAATTTACCTTCTCTTCAATTTTTTGGAATAGTTTGAGTACATTGGTATTAGTTCTTTAAATGTTTTGTAGAATTCAGCCATGATACTATCAGGTGCTGGGCTTCTATTTGATGGGAGACATTATTACTTATTCAATCTTATTATACATTATTGTTCTGCTCAGGGTTTTGCATTTATCCTTATTCAGTATTAGTAGGTTACATATATCCAGGAATTGTCCATTTCTTCCAGGTTTTTCTCTTAATCGGTATATAGCTGTTTATAATAGTCTCTTATTCTTTTTACTTGTGTAGTATCAGTTGTAATGTTTCTATTTAATTTCATTTTATTTGTCTTTGCTCTTTTTTTCTTAGTTCATCTATCCAATGATTTTTCAATTTTTTAAAAAAATCAATTATTCATTGATTTTTAGTATTATATTTTTAGACAACAAAAATACAATTAAAGATATATCTGCTTTGATCTTTTAAATTTATTTTATTATACTGATTTAGACATTACTATTTTTTAAATACTCAGTATTTATTTAGGTAAATTAGATTAAGATTAATCTACATGTTTATTCTTTATTTATACTTTTTTGTGCTTTTTAATCTCTCCCCACATTGCTATAGTTCCATGTGAAATTTTCTTTTCCCTAAAGAATTCCCTGTAATAATTATTTTAGGATAGATGTAATAGAGATAAATTTCCTAATATTTTATTTGCCTGAAGACATTCTTATTTCATTTTCAGTTATGAAAGACATTATCTTTTGTATAAATTTAGTTTTATTAGTGTAAATTTTATTTTGAAATTTATTTTTCATTAGGATTTTTAAAAGTATTTTATTGCTATTTATTTATTATTATAATTATTATTTTGGTGACATCTGTTAATTTTTCCTGGTTAATAAGTAAGTTTTAATTAGATGATTTTAATATTTTTACTTCTTTTTTCAGAATATAACAACGTTCCTTGGTATGGTATTCTTTACCTATCTATTTATTTATTTATTTTAATTTTTTGAAACAGAGTCTCACTCTGTCTCCCAGGCTGGAGTGCAGTGGTGCAATCGCGGCTCACTGCAACCTCTGACTCCTAGGTTCAAGTGATTCTAGTGTCTCAGCCTCCCGAGTAGCTGGGATTACAGGCGCCTGTCACCATTCCCAGCTAATATTTTGTGTTTTTACTAGAGACAGAGTTTCATCATGTCAGCCAGGCTGGAGTCAAACTCCTGGCCTCACGTTATCTGTCTGCGTCATCCTCCCAAAGTGGCAGAATTACAGGCCTGCGCCACCGCGCTGGGCAGTATACTTTACTTATATTCTTATAAATTGTAGAGCTTATTTAATCTGTGATCCTGTGTGTTTTGTCATTTTGAGAACATTTTTAGTAATTATTTCTTTTCTCCTCTTCTGAGGACTACTGTTACATATACCCTAGATTTTTTCATCATGTTCCATTTATCTCTTTTGCTTTTTTCTGTATTTCCTGTTTTGTTCTCTCTCTGCACTTCTGTTATGTATTTATATTAATATTAATTATGGCTACACGAATCCTCTCTTCTTATATGCCTAATGATCTGTTAATTTCATCTGTTGCATTATCATTTAGAGTTATTTAATTCTTCATTTCTATATTATAATTTTCAGTTCTCTGAAATCTCCTTCAAAGGATTTTCTTTTCGTCTCATGGGCTGATAGAGTAAGTAAAAGTTAACCTTTTTCTAAAACTGAGACAAATGGAAACTTTGCGCCAGTCTTTACGAGACCTAGATTATTTCCAGCATGCCTTGTTTCCCAGAATGTAACCTTCGCTTGTCTTGAGTAAAAGTCTATGGTGTTATCAGGGCTTGTTCTATTCAGCTGAGGTGTCTGACAAATGCATCAAAAGAAAATTGTAGGAATATGCAATTTTTTTCTCAGTTTTTTTTTTTTTTTCCTAGCATATTAACTCTTTAATTCTGCTCTCTGTTATTCCTTAATGTGAAAAATATAAGCCATGCATGGGAAAGAAAACCAATGCAGACTTATTTTTGTTTGATGTTCTAAGAAAAGCATTTGGGCCGGGCGCGGTGGCTCACCCCTGTAATCCCAGCACTTTGGGGGGCCGAGGCGGGTGGATCACGAGGTCAAGAGATCGAGACCATCCTGGTCAACATGGTGAAACCCCGTCTCTACTAAACATACAAAAAATTAGCTGGGCGTGGTGGTGCGTGCCTGTAATCCCAGCTACTCAGGAGGCTGAGGCAGGAGAATTGCCTGAACCCAGGAGGCGGAGGTTGCGGTGAGCCGAGATCGCGCCATTGCACTCCAGCCTGGNAAAAGAAAAGAAAAGAAAAGCATTTGGACAGAGAATGGAACCACAGATGATTGAAGCTGAAGTGTAAACACTGAATTCTTGGGAAATTATGTAAAAGTAAACAGTGAATCTGATACAGAGTAATTAAAATAAAAATAAAGTTGAGTGACACCCAGTGTATGAAGGTTTCAGAGAGAACCCATGAATGTGTCTCATGAGAAAGATAGTCAACTTTAAACATCTGTCAATATTAGATATGATGACCATGTTATGACAGGACCAATCAAGAAAGAAAGGGGTAGAGACTCTTTTCCTTTTTTCTACCATACCATTCATTAATAATTCCTAGTAAAGAATGTCAACTTAAAGTAACGGATAAGCCTGGAAAGCATAAAGCTCTCTAAGGTAGGTAACAATTTCTTTTTACTGTTCTCTTATATCACTTTTATTCTTATGAATAAGGTAAAATGTCAGACGATGCTTAAGTTTTAGTGGTATTATATTTTAGATAGGCTTTATAAAACTTTTTAATAAAATGAAAGATAATTTCAAGATAATGGTTTTCAATTTCCTTGCAGTGATAGAAATTCTTTAGCTTTTTCTTATATTAAATATCAAAGAAATGATTTTATTATTTATTTATTTTTATTCTTTTTGAGACAGAGTCTCACTCTGTCACCCAGACGGGTGTTCAGTGAGGTGATCTCCACTCACTGCAACCTCCCCTTCCTGGGTTCAAGAGATTCTTCTGCCTCAGCCTCCCAAGTAGCTGGGATGGCAGGCATCCGCCATGAGGCTCAGCTAATTATTTTGAATTTTATTAGAGGTGAGGTTTTACCATGTTGGTCATTCTGGTCTCGAATTCCTGACCTCAAATGATCCACCCGCCTGCCAAAATGCTGTTCTCACAGGTGTCAGCCACTGTGCCCTGTCAGAAATGATTTTAAAATTTGGAAAGAATAAAACAAGTATAAATGCATATAGAAAAACAATTTTGAGTTTTTATATTCTGATAGGCATGATTCTAAAGTTAATTAGTGAACTTTATATTATTAGTCTTCAGTTTTCATTATCATGTTACATTTGTGAGGCAGGCTTGATATTTTTTGACCTCTATTCTGATTCTGTATTTTCTACCCTGCTTATTCAAGCTGTTTTGAACTGCATACAGTGCACAATGTTTGCTAACTTAAGGCAAACTGGGGCGTTGATTTTATAAGGGCAATTCAATGTACAAATCATTCTGTTCCTCAAATTAGTATTCCTATCACATTAAGCCAAAACTCATGTTTTATAAACAGCACATTCAACTTTATATATACCGGTAAACTATAAATCAAAAATAACAATTAAATATGAATTGTTTAAGCATTTTTCTCTTCAGCTATATTGGCAGAATAATAACACTACAATTAAAAACATTCACAGATTCTGAATATACTGACCATATAAAAAGTGGGTTTGTTTACTGATTCAGCTTTTAATCATCACTAGAAAAGACACTTTAAAAGTGAGAAAATTGTTTTAGATTAATAAGTATACTTCTTGAACTTCTATTACAATTTAAGTTTCACAAAACTAGGTAACTTCTACAATTTGAATGTTTCTTATATTTTATATGTCTGCATTTCCTAGGTTCTGGAAAAGAAGTGAAATCATTAGAAAGGTGTTCTAAGTGTGTTTCTAGCCTGAAGGGGAGCAGCAATCATCAGCAATCTAATAATAAAACTAGTGTTTAAGAGGTGAATTTTCTGGGAAAATTTTGCAGACCTAAGATGTTTGGAGAGTTTTAATAAGTAGTCAAACTTTTGGGTACTTATAAAACTCTCTGCATGTGGAGAGTTTTTCATCACTATCAATATCTCATTGTCACCCCTTGATCCTATGTAAAAAAGACATCTTTGTGGACTCAGAGCAATTTTTTTCTGTGTTCCACAGTAATTCCACAGTATATCCCTAGATCACTCTCTCTTACACATACACTCATAAGTGTAGGCATATAATTTTGTGACTTACTGGATTTAACTTCTTTTCTTGACTGAAGTTT
Source organism: Cebus imitator (assembly GCF_001604975.1). NCBI lineage: Eukaryota > Metazoa > Chordata > Mammalia > Primates > Cebidae > Cebus > Cebus imitator. The sequence goes on from NW_016107491.1 coordinate 3,027,122, forward strand.
TTACTCAGAATTTATTATATGTTAAATGATTAATGATTCTCCAACTAAATGATATATATACAACATTTTCAAAAAGTATTTGGGTACAGCACCCTTTTTTTCAGAATGCCTTAAAAAACTATCTTTTAGCAGGGTCTATTGTGGGAAATAGTCTCTTAAGAGTATGATATTAACATGGTTGAGGTTATAGGCTGCATTTCTTTATCAATCATGTAATATCTTGCTTGACAAAAGAAAGCCACATTTCTTTCCCATGGAATAATATAACAAATTTGGATGTGTTTAATCTAGAACTTCAATCTACTGCTTGGGGTCAATGCCACTTAATTTACAATATTAATGGCTAACATATTATATGCCCCTGAACAGTCTTACAATTTTTTTTACTTATATTAATGTATTTTATTCCTGCAATAATATTGTAAGAAAGGTAATGTTATTACATTGCTGAACTAGTAATCAATTCAAACTGGCTGACTCCATCACCCAAAATCTCATGTTGTTTACCACTACTCTATACTTCCATTTGCCTTTCAGCACATCATATTTGATAGTTCAGAGGTAAAATACCATACAAATACTAATGGCCAGAAGAATGTTTATATACAGTGTCAACCTGTATGACTATATTTCTTAAGGAAAAAACTAAATAATCAGAAAAATATCTCAATTATAAATCCAATAAAAAGTGAGAATGCTAACATATTAAAACTGAGACAGTAGGTTTAGTGTTTTAGTAGTACTTATGAAAATACGTTTTTTAAAAAAGAAATCTTTGAAAAATAATCACATTGTTGTAATGCACATTATTATTTATACAATTTTTCCTCAAAATGTCATCTCACATTTAATTCCTCCAAGATTAACTGATAAGCAGAGCCACTGATGCTACCTGTTCATAATTGTCGAATAATTTCACAAACATAAGTTCTATCTTTTTCTTTGTATCCTGAGCTATTTAGGGGCATGCTTGCTTTTTCTTAAAATTATTTTCTTGTTTGTCAGTCAATATGTTTAATAAAATATCAAATACTTAGTTGTTAATGAACTCTTGTCTAAACCATTAATGTATGTAATCATGGCTAGAGGCAAAAACTGATATTAAAAAAACAGCAACGCCTGATGTGGCATATATAAATGTGGCTCAGTGCATGTTAGTGTTTGAAAATAATTTTTAACCTACAATAACTTATAAAAACATATTTATCATTGGATAGTACAATAATCTTTTTAGGTACAGGTCATATAATTAGTGAGGTTTTTCAAGAAAAAAATACCGAAAGTACTCTAAATTTTTAGTTAAAGATAAATGAAGGAACTTAATAAAAAGTAATTATAGTTGAAAGTATAGCTAAAAAGCAATTACAATTTGAAAACAACTAATGAATCAAAAACTTAGATTTTTAAAATTGAAAACAGAAAAATTTTTTAAAGGGAAACCTTGTTACAGTGTCAGAAAATTCCTACTGTAGTTACTATTAGTTTTGTATTAGAATCACTAGGTTAACAGAATTATACTGACAGTATTTTCTCATCATATAATTTATCATTTGCCTCTTTCACGTTTGAAGAGTTTATGCCTATGCTTGACTAAAGCTTATAACACAAAGCAGGTCACAGTGGTGCATTCCTGTTATCCCAGCTACTCAGGAGACTGAGTCCAGGGGATCACTTGGGCCCAGGAGTTCAAGCCAGCATGGGCAACATTGTGAGACCCTGTCTCTTAAATAATTAAAATAAATATATAAAATAAGTAAAATACATTTATCAAGATGAGTTCTATTTTTCTGCACCTGTAGAATCAAGGCAGAATATAAAATAAACAAAATGGTTGGTATTGAAAAAGCATATTCTGTTGAAATGCCCTTTCATGTGCCTTGGTTTCTTAAATAGGGTTTAAAGTAAAAATTTGAGAATTTAAAATCAATTTAAGCAATTTATCGTTTAACTGTTATTTCTTTTGTCTTACTGAATTAGAGCACCATTACATAATTTTGTACAGAGGTAACCAATCTAAGGCTCTATGGTTCTGTATGAACCATGGTTAGGGAAAAATCCTAATTTCTTAATATCCTTAGGAATATTGGAAATAATAAGCATTTTACACTCTCGTATTCTAATTACAGAAAATAAAAACAGTAATGGTTTCCATATATTAATTGATATTATGTCAAGATAATGTTATTACTCATTAAACTAAATTAATAATCTAGTGTTTTATTCTACTCCTGAATATTAACTAAATTTGAATCTTATTGTGATATGATAGTTTTCCTTTGGAAATTCATAAACTCATGGAAGGCAATTTAAGAACAAAAATAAAGAATATCACCTTGATTTCTATTTGGGTGGAAGAAGTTGGCAGCAGTTATGGTGGTACTGAAATTCTCCAGATGTTTTTATTGAGAGCTATGAATTCTCTATTCTCTAATGACATTAATTATTCAATACAGAATGACAAAAGATATGCCCTCTGAGAAGAAGATGCAAAGTTGGCTGTATGAGAACAGATTTCTTTCTGTAACTTAAAAAATTAGAACTGTTGTGGTATATGTATCTTTGGAAATATTTGGGTGTATTCAAAAAAAGGTAGCAAGTGGTATAGTTCACATTTAGGTAATAGGAAAAAGCTATTCTTTTCCATATCTCTTATAAAACATGTTGTACATTACATTGTTCTTAACCTCTAAGCAAATATATAGTAACAAATAAATTTTATTATATCTATGTAGGAAAAAAGTGTCTGAAGTGTTTTCTTGGCTTCTAAATTGTGTCTATTTGTATTGTAAGATCAATATTCATAACTGCATAGTGACAACATTTTTAGACAAAACCTTTCAATTTTATATCATTCTTTAATCCAGATAAGTATATATTTATTTCTTCTCTGTGTACTTGCTGTCTAATAACCTCCTTTGCATGAGATATCTCTTGAGATATCTCAAGAAGTTATTTTTAAGAATGCATATACAGACAAGAAAAGAAATTATTATTTATTAACCTCTACATAGTGCTGCACATATAAAATCAATTTTATTTGCTAAATAATATTTCTAGTTTTTAAAAAAATTTTATAGAAAACAATCCAGCATTGTTATATATTTTGTCTATACAATTAGTAATTGGTGGGAATGATATTTGAACTCTGGTTTTTAATAGAAGATCCAATGCCTTTTTTTTTTTTTAACAGAATTATGCTTTCCTTTACACAATTTTATGCTAATTAGAAAATTCATAAATTAACAATCACATTTGCTAGTGAATCATCTTTTGTCATTTATGAAATATGTATTCAATGTCTATTATGTGTAAAGTCCTGTATTAGAGGACAGGAAAAAAAAATAAACCAGGATATTGTGATATACAGGCATGTGGGGGGGGTCAAGAAACAACTTTCTTTTATAATTCATTTTTTAATTTATGTATAATAGATGTATATAGTTTTGGGGTACATGTGATAATTTCATATAGTCAGATAATTTGTAAAGATTAAATTGTTGTACTTGAGATGTCACCTCAAATATTTGTCTCTCTTTTATGTTAGAAACAGTCTATTTATTTTCTTATGGTTATTTAAAAATGTACAATGTAGTAAATGCAGTCATTCCATTGATATAACATTTCATCTTATTTCTTCTATCAAGCCATGCATTTGTACCTGCTAAGCAACTTCTCTTCATCCCTCCTCCCCCTTTTTCTTCCCAGCCTCTGGTAACCACCAATCCATCTTCAATCTAAACACTAAACAATCTCCATGAGATCCACTCTTTTAGTCCTTACATAGAAAATGAGAACATGCAATATTTGTCTTTCTGTGCTTGGTTTATTTCACTTAGCATAATGACTTCCAGTTCCGTTATGTTGAAGCGAATGACAAGGTTTTATTATTTTTTTAATGGCTAAATAACATCCATTTTGTACCATATTTTCTTTATCTTTTTATTCATTGATGAACACATAGTTTGATTTCATATTTTAGCTATTGTGAATAGTTCTGTAATAAATGTGGGAGTGCAGATGTCTTCTCGATATACCAATTTCTTTTCCATTGGGCACATACCTAGCAGTGGGATTGCTGGATCATATGGTAGTTCTATTTTTATTTTTTTGAGGAACTTCCATGCTGTTCTCCACAGGGACTGTCCTAATGTACATTCCCACCAATGCTGTATGAAGGTTCCCCATTCTCCATATTCTCACTTGCATCTGTTTTTGCCTGTAAATCATCCCACTCAAATTAAAAGGAATAATATTTGATCATACATAACTCTCTGGAGTGCGGACCTTGTACTAAAATCTGAATAAAGAAGAGAAAAATCTGAGGAAAATGTTTAAGCAGGGGTAACAGAAAATAAAAGACCCTGAGGCTCGCAATAGTTTAGCTTATAGACAAGTAAAAGGAAGGCTGGTATGATTAGACCACAACAAGCAATTTGATGAGTGCTTAGAAATGTGAAAGGAGAAACGGCAGATGCAAATAATATAAGGCTATTATAGGTCACACTATGAAATGGAATTTTACAGGCGAAAAGCAATTAAAATAGTATGATTTGTAGTTTTATGATTTGTGGAGGATAGATTGTAGATATCAACAGTGGAAGAAGTGATTCCAGCCAGGAGATTTTATTTTTCCCCATAATACAGGTGAGATACCAAATTTATTGCAATTTTAAATCAGATTTGAAACTATGATTCTAAAACAAATGTTTCCCGTATAGGTATTCTCACTCTTTAATGTCTTAGATTAGTGCATGGTCAAGTATAACTACATAAAGTTTCATCTCTAGTCAGTGTCATAAGGGGTAATCGTACAACCTTTTCACAAGCTCCAAAAATATTATTAATACTTTTTTTAGGCCCTCAACAAAAGTTTTACACTATAAAACAATTCTTGAAATGTAAAAATTCGTGTGTAGTACATAATTATTTAAAACTTTTTATCTGAAAAAAATCCTTTTGAAAAAATAGCTCTTTAATTTTTTTTTTTAAATCAGTTTTGGCTGCTAACCAAGTAAGAACTCAAGAGTCTAAGATACTTTAAAATCCTAAAGAGAAGTATGACAAAAGAAAATGCAGGCCGGGCACGGTGGCTCACACCTATAATCCCAGCACTTTGGGAGGCCGAGGCGGGTGGATCACGAGGTCAAGAGATGGAGACCATCCTGGTCAACATGGTGAAACCCCATCTCTACTAAAAATACAAAAATTACCTGGGCATGGTGGTGAAGACTGTAGCTCCAGCTACTCGGGAGGCTGAGGCAGGAGAATTGCTGGAACCCAGGAGGCGAAGGTTGTGGTGAGCCGAGATCCTGCCATTGCACTCCAGCCTAGGTAACAAGAGGGAAACTCTGCTTCAAAAAAAAAAAGAAAACAAATTGCAAAGTAAGTTTTTAGATGCCACAATTTTACTTCATAGAGATAGAAGCTTCCAGTGTTCAATGTAGTGACTTTTGTGATAGGAGCATGGTAAACACTTAAGCATTATAGTCCTTCCTTGAAGAAAATGTATGGTTCAGAAAAATAATATTATAATTTTTATTTATGAACACAATGGTGAGGGTCAGAATTTATTGATTTGCATAAGATGATATACTTTATATGATTTTTTGTTTTTGTATTTTGTAGTTTATTTTATATTTATAGTCATATACTATACATACATATGTTTTTAACAGAAATCTGTTTTGGCTGCAGAACGAAAATCTGTAGTTACATAATAGATATGGTGATTATTATATACAATAAATAAATTTTCATTAGGAGGCAGAAATTCTTGTTTCCAATGGAATCAGCAGTTTTTTTCTAACTACTTATGTGCTATGCTTATAGTCTCTCAAAAATAGTCATCTCATTAAATGAGGTCAGAAATAGTTGTATCAGTGAAGACACTTCAAATTATTCTAATTTTATTCTATGACTCTTTTATCAGCATCAACTAAGAAAAATAAATATCAGGTTAGAAAATATATGTGTTGAAAATGTAATTACTTATTGAAGACACATTTTAATGTTTGTTTTTTAGAATGTGGAATGCCTTACAAGCAAAATAACAATTAAGTACAGGCTGTACAAGTATGTTGTTCTTTATCTTGGACCTAGTTCACTCCTTATTCAATAAACCCAGTGCTATTCTATTAACAGCTAAAATTCTTAAAAGAGTAGCAAGGCAACTTCCAAGTTTCTCATCTCATTCTCCCTAAAAGTCAGCCAAAACTTCTGGCTCTTACCTCTACTGTTCCTTTTAAACTACTCTTGTCAAAACCACCAATAACATCACTTTTACTACATCTAACGGTTAACTGTCAGATTTCATTTTATGTAAAGCATTTCAGCGTTTGGTATAGTAAACCTCTTCCTCCTTCTTAAAGCATCTGCTTCACCTGATTTCCAAGATACTATGCTTTCCTGGTTTCCCTAATTCTTGCAAAATGTCCCTCCCTCAGTTTCATTTGCTGGTTTCTCCTATTTCCCAGTTCTTATTTGATAAATAATTCACTTTAACTGATGAATGGTTTCATGATATTTGGTTATTTAAAATTGTCTTTTAGTTGTAATTGCACTCCAATGTTCATTAGCTATCTTTTATTATTTTAATTTTTCTTGTTTTCAAAACTTTCACTTCTCAAAGATTTGAAAGTCTTCTGCATATTCAAAATAAATATTCCTCTGCTGCCAGATTTCCATGATCAAATGGCACTGAGAAGGCAATGTTTGCCTAGGCTAGCAATGACTGCTCCTTAGACAAAAGGACACGGATAGTCATTTAGAGAAAGATCAAATGGAAAGTTTAACAATTTATGTTTGAGAAACTTTAAGGTTACTTAGGCTACAGAGAAGTTTTTTTTTTTTAAGAGGAAAATATCTAAAAATTATTATTTTTGAACCTCCTTTCTTGTCTTTCAATATTATAGGAATACCCTTTAGGAATGCCACTCAATAGATGTATATGAGTGAAATTAAGCTGTTACGTAGCTGAAGTTTAATTTTTTGTGCATTTGCTCAAAAACAGGAAGAGTACTGAATAGTGTTCATTATTAATTAAAAAGTAATAAGAGCAGAAACGTTTGTCTCTTTCTTCCCCTCTTCAATCTTCATCATCTACAACAGTGCCTGGCATATAATGTTTATTGAATGAATATTTTTCTCAATATGCTATCCTTATAACTATTTATAATTATACATTAAGATAAGAAACAGTAATAGCACTTTACATTGGAATTCCCTTTATGTCACAAGAAATATGTTCATATATAATAATTTTTACATTTTGGACTCATATCTATAAGACAAATATTATTACCATTTTAAAAGAGTGAAACATTTTTACATTTTCATTTGTTTATGATAATAGAGCTATTGTCTTCACAAACATGCCCAGGAAGCAATTATTTTCATTTGTCGTCCAATGTTCCAATATCTCTTTTGTGATAAGTTCTCATTTCCAACTGGTATTATGAATGTCTTTTACGCTTTTTACTTCAAAATCAGTCCCAATGCTTAATCTTTGCAAATGTTTTCTATTAATTGCACTTAGAATGTTTTACTCTCTGATTTCAACTCAGTTTAGTTCTGTGGAATCAAATTAAATTCACATTTATAATGCATCTGTTAGATGCTGAGCTCTGTCCTAGAAACTGAGGGCTTCATAGTTGAAGAGGCACTTGGGGAGACTCATATGTATATAAATAACTCTAATATGTGAAAGTCTTTGTTGAGTGCTGTAAAAAAGCTGTGAACTAAGTCCTCTACTAAAACACAGGAAACAATTATTTTGAGTGAAAAAGAGAACAGCAAAGGCATTATTTTCAGATGTTGAGATGACATGTGTAATGAGTCTGATATAATATGGTGTATATCATGAACATGAAAATAATTTTGAAAATTACCATACTTAAGTCTTTTCCAAAGCCCAGTATATGATTCAGTATTCCCAGTAGTGGATCTTTTAATCTTGATAATTTCAAAAACAAATGAGATTTTTCAGTATTGTAAAATTAATTTAAGGTTATCCCTCTCTAGTTTGCTTGACTTACACTTATGTTGGAGATATTTATTAGTTTCAAAGCATAGTGGGTAGGATGTGATAGAAAAGTTAAAAACCCTGCCAAAAGTCATTATATGGCATCCAACAAAATGTGTATTATTTCATAGAACCTACAATAGCATTCTGTCTTCAAGAGGCCAAGAGAACATCTGCAGAGCTATTGATATTCCTATTATGTCCATGTTATATCTGCCAGTATGTCCAAATATTTAGGCTGGAAAAGGTCATCCAATTCTTTTTTTCTCTCTCACTGACAAATATTTATTTCTCTTTTATATAAATATAAGTTCTCTCTCTCACTTATTTATATGCATTATTTGTATTTGCAGAAAACTCAGTGGAACCGACTCATCCTCCCAGGCGGCATCTCTTCAATATCCTCCCTGCTCAAGCTGGGATTTCAAATCCCTGTGAGGCTTTTGGCAGAGAAATTTCCAGATGAGGCACTCAAAAACCACAAGCAGAGCCCAGAGCCACCAGAGTATCTGAGTGTTCATTTCCAGCCCTTGCCTTCTCATGCTAGCCCTGGTGATGGTGGGTGAATGGCGGCATTATACTTGCATCAATTTCTCACTCTTGCTCCCCAACTCTCTTCTCCATTTCAAAATTAGTATTTCTGAAAGAATAATAAACTCAGAAATTTTCCTAATTTTATTTCTTATTATAATACTTGCTTTTCAAAGTTTGACCTTGGTTTCACTGTGACAACGGCCTGAGTTAATGAGCAACTCACATCTAGCTGACTAAATGGCAGTATTTGTTGGTGTGCAGGGAGAAGCTTGTTGGGTAGTAAGTAACAATATGGTCTCATTAAACATGAAAGTTGGCCCTTGAAGAATGTATTATTTTTGCAGGCACCTAAGAGGAAAGCAATCATGGAAGAGGTAGCATCATACACAAAAGCACAGAGATGTGAAGATATATGGCACATTTGGATTATACTACAAACACTTTGCCCTGGCTCACATTAATCATGTTCTACTTGAAAAGATTTGTTCTCTTTTTTTCAATGTGTGGTTGAGAATTAATGTCATGAAGAAAGTAGGCTTCTATTAATTCTATTATCAGTTCCAGCAACTTCACCTCTAACAGTGAAAAATATAGGATTATAAAAGAACTATACTTACTCTTCTTGAACACTTTTCTTAAAACACGGCTTATTTATAGCACAAAGAACACAGTAAATCTTGACTGGCTGCTTCAGGTTTAAACATTATAAAAATATTTCTGTAAAACATTAATGTGGTGAAATTTCATGGCCAGAGTCTTGGGTAACTTATCATCTGTCTTCTTCTTTGTTGTTTTTTTGTTTTTGGGGGTTTTGTTTTATTTGTTTGTTTGTTTTACAGTTGACACAGACAGAAAGAAGAAAGGACCTACATCTCTAATTAATGATTAGGCCTGTATGTTGATTTGTATCTGAATTAGGAGAGAATGTGGGGAAAATAATCTGTCATATTGATTTTTCTGTTTTTAAATTTTTATTAAAACACTCAATGATTTACCTATGTGTTTTCTATTCTGTTCAATATGATTGCTCAATTTTCTTTTGGTGCATAGTGTTTTAAACAATTTGGCAGTTCTTCATGGTGGAACTTATTCTTAAAGTGCTTTTGCTAGAAATCATATAAATGATATGCTTCTTCAAGTAATATCCTTTGGCGTTCAAATGGCTGTCAGACAAATTCCTTTATCATCTAAATAATATGTCCTCATAATTTAAAATTTATTTCAGTTGCTAACCATAAAATCATATTAATTGATTATTTTAGTATTTACAGTGCTTGAAAACAATTGTTATTGAGAATATCAATCAAACAATATTCTTTCATGAGGCAAAAGCAGCTACTCTTCTCCAATAAGTACATTTTTTATAAATTAATTTTAAGATAGGTCTATGGGAAATAATAATTCATTATAACAAATAGTAGAGATAGTCATAAATAATATAATGCACTAAATTGTGTGCATATTTAAAAATATTTAAGCATAGAAAGCAGATTTAAATGAGTTAAATATTCTTCTATGTATGTATATTACTATCAGGTTTACCTTAAAAGAACACTTTGCTCTTTATTCTATATATAATATCTATTTCTGTTACGTACCCTCTGTTAGATATATTAAATGATGAGGAGCCCTGCAATTTTTGTCTCATGGCATTTTTTTTCTGATGTGTTGTAATTTCTTCAGCAGTATGATGCTGTGCAGCATTTCCTGTGTATTATTTTATGAAAAAAATTTTAAATGTTTTAAATGTCATTACAAATGAATCATTTTAATGGCTCTGTATCATGCATAATCCTATGCCAAAATTACATGCTTGTCAAAGAGTTGTGCTACTCTAAGATATATATCTCTGCATTTGTATGCATTGAAATATTTCATTTTCACTATTTTATTAATGATGATTTTTTTTTGGTTAGGCATTTCAGCAGTCAGGTATACAAGACCCATCACCATTTTTTATTCTATTAGTTCTCCTTGTTTTCTATAAATATCCCAAGACTATGAATTTAAATATTTATAGTTCCAGATTTCTTTGTTGTATTTTTTTAGTTTCAAGTTTGAATAAATTTTTCCCTCTCTTGATAATTTGGTTTCAATGCACAAGTTGCAAATACATTTCTGACTTCTAATATTCATAATAGTACAGCATTTTACTGTACATAAAATGGGAGCAATTATTTGATTTTTTCATATATGTAAATATGAAATAATTTAGATTTTTATGATTCAAAGTAGTATTTTGTGAAAAATGTAAAGATTTCTTTATGTCAAAGGAAGAAAACATTAAACAGATTTTTTGTTCTTTTCAGTCAGCAGAATGGTGTGATGAAATTGTCCCATAGAGAAAGAAAGAAGGTAGGAGATGGCTGAAATATATCTGGATAATTTATTGAAATAAATGAATGGAAACATAGACATTAAATTAATAAAATTGTGAGCAGGTAAATAAAATAAATTGTTTGATCTCTTATACCTTATTCCCACTCCTAATTTCTAGATAGATGAAATGAGAACTTCCTTGTATTATTCTTAAAAAATGAGATTGAATTCAGTCCAATGACATATAGGGTGCTAATTGACAGATCATATTCAAAATAAAGTCAACAAAGAAATCAAGACATGTTATTCTGCCATTATAAGCTACAATATATTTCCTTTCCCTGAATACAAGTATAAATTTAAGTATGAAAAAGTACATGAAATACAAAAACGACTCACTCTTGAAGCATACAGGTGTTTAATGTTTATTTTAATCAATTTTATTTTCTGAAAATAGTTTTATCAATAAGATTTTTGCTAAGATTTTTATTAAAATATTATAAAAATGAATTACAGTAATGACTGACCTATGTAATTTTATTATATCGAAGAAAACCATTTTTAATTACATGATCCAGAATTGTTGAAGTGAATGCTAGTTTCTTCTTTTTAATGTAATTCAGAAAATGAAAAAGATATCTATAGAATTAAATAATGAAATGATGAGAATATATTCACAATATTTTTCAAATGTGTTGAAACACTTGTTAACTTTTCTTTTTTTAATGTAATTCAGAAAATGAAAAAGATATCCATAGAATTAAATAATGAGATGATGAGGAGAATATACTCACAATATTTTTCAAATGTGTTGAAACACCTGCTAACTTTTCTTTTAACTATCTAATGGTTTTATTTTTGTTTCACCCTATGCCAGTATGAATCTGAGTTATGAGAAACGTGGTTAGTGATGTGTGAATGTTTTTATTTTCAATATCATCCAAGGTTTTCCCAACGTTCTGTGAATAAATGGAAAGAAAATTAAGTTATTTCTGAACTACCATATCAATAACATACCTAAAAAATGTTTTTTCCCAATGAATTTAAAATTTTAAAGTTTGTATGAATGTTACTAAGATTACCCTACTTCTAATGTTAATGTTCATATTTTTAATAATAGTGATAATGTTAATATTGTTAAAAATGTTTATTATATCACATTAATACCAAAAATATAAAAATATAGCTTTCTTTTCATAACATAATACTAAAATTTAGGCTGGAACAGAGGATTTTGGAATTTATTTAAATAATAAATAAAAGCATTTTGTTTAGTCTTCAAAGTTTATATTTTATGTAAATCTTAGATCAAGTCAATAAAACTCTGTAAAGAAAATGATTAATTTTATTTTATGAGAACTTTAATTATAATAGTATAGTCTACTGATAATAGAATTGTATATGCAACATTTCTAAGCAAAGTAAAAATGAAGAAACATGTATAATGTAATTTGAAAGAACAAGAGTTTAGAAAACTGCTGCAAGCAAACAGTCTTTGATAAAGGTTATTCCTGGATGTAACAATCCAATTAAAGATTAGCAATTAAATAAATGGCATAATATATATCATATTTGTTTTCTAGGCACCAAATGCTTTAAGTATATTTTTTAAAAATTAAAGAGATGCTTTGGTATTCACTGGGAAAATAATTTCAAAAACACTTTTTCTATTAAGTATTCTTTTCCTTCAGCACACTCAGTTATAATGTCCAAATAAATCCACAATTCTAGAGAGCCAAGCATTATCCTCTTTTAGAGAATGGAAGAATAAATATATCAAATAAATTCACTCAACAATTTTCACTGCACAGAATATGTATGAGTTACTAAAAGTAACTCATATATATGAGTTACTAAATTGCTACATAAAGTTGGATATGTAAATAAACATGAGAGAGCTCAATAAAATAAAAAAAAACAAGCTTTAGTATAGTTGAAGACCTATTTAAAATACATTTGTTTTAACCAAACGAATTTCTGCTTCCACAGACACACATAAAAACTACTTTGCTGGGAAAATACGCATACATTGAAAAACATGCAGCATGCAAACACACACTTATGCATGCAAATACACATACATAATTAATGCAACTTTCTTGTACATTACCACTAAACACATTTTGAATATTTAATGATGACCATATTTGTAAATTAAAAATGTCAATTATAATGGAACATAATGGGTTCAATAAAGGCGAGATCGTAGAAGTATTTGAGTTGTCTTGTTGTGGGTATTTCTTTAAAATAATAATTGAATATTTTAATATCAGTTCACTTACTACTTGCTCACATGATTTTTACATAGTTTGTGATATGTGTCCCCAACCAAATCTTATCTCAAATTGTAATCCCATGTATCAGGGAAGGGACCTAGTGGGAGGTGATTAGATCACAGGGGCAATTTCTCCTATGCTATTCTCATGATAGTGAGTGAGTTTTCACAAGATCTGATGATTTAACATGTGTGGCTTTCTTCTCTCTCTCTCTCCTGCCTTTCCATGGTAAGAAGCGTCTCAGTAAAGATTCCCCTTTACCTTCTGTCACAATTTTAAATTTCTCTTTTCTTTTAAATTACCCAGTCCCAGGTAGTTTTTTATAGCAGTGTGAAAATGGACTAATACAGTTTGCATCTCAACATATCACATAGTCAGTTAGAAAAAGTAAAATAAACTAAATGTGGCCAATTCCAGGAATGAAGCCAACTTGATTGTGATGGATAAGCTTTTTGATGTGCTGTTGGATTGGGTTCACCAGTATTTTACTAAGGATTTTTGCATCAATGTTCATCATAGTTATTGGCCTGAAATTTTCTTTTTTAATTGAATCTTTGCCAGGATTTTGTATCAGGATATTGTTGGTCTCAAACAATGAGTTATGGAGGATTCCCTCTTTTTGCATTGTTTGGAATAGTTTCAGAAGAAATGAGTGGTACCCACTCTTCTTTGTACATAAGGTAGAATGCAGCTGTGAACTCATCTGGCCCTGAACTTTTTTTGGTTGATAGGCTATTAATTGCTGTCTCAATTTCAGAGCTTGTTATTGGTCTACTCAGGGATTCAACTTCTTCCTGGTTTAGTCTTCAGAGGGTGTAAGTGTCCAGGAATTTATCTATTTTTTCTAGATTTACTGGTCTATGTTCATAGAGGAATTTGTAGTAATCTCTGATGGTAGGTTGCATTTCTGTGGAATCAGTGGTGATATCCCCTTTATTATTTTTAATTGCATCTATTCGACTCTTTTCTCTTTCCTTTTTTATTAGTCTGGCTAGTGGTCTATTATGTTGATTTTTTTAAAAAAACCAGCTACTGGATTCATTGATTTTTTGAAGGGTTTTTTTGTGTCTCTACCTCCTTTAGTTCTACTCTGATCTTAGTTATTTCTTGTCTTCTGCTAGCTTTTGAATTTGCTTAATTTTGCTCCTCCAGTTCTTTTAATTGTGGCGTTAGGGTGTCTACTTTAGATATTTCCTTGCTTCTTACATGGGCATTTATTGCTATAAATTTCCCTCTAGACACTGCTTTAAATGTGTCCTGGAGATTCTGGTATGTTGTGTCTTTATTCTCATTGGTTGCAAAGAACATCTTTATAGCTGCCTTCATTTTATTGTTCATTCAGTAGTCATTCAGGAGCAGGTTGTTCAGTTTCCATGTAGTTGTGTGGTTTCGAGTGAGTTTCTTAATCCTGAGTTGTAATTTGATTGCACTGTGGTCTGAGAGACTGTTTGTTATGATTTCCATTCTTTTGCATTTACTGAGGATTTACTTCCAATTATGTGGTCAATTTTGGAATAAGTGAGATGTGGTGCTGAGAATGTATATTCTGTGGATTTATGGTGAAGTGTTCTGTAGATGTCTATTAGGCATGCTTGGTACAAATCTGAGTTCAAGTCCTGGATATTCTTGCTAATTTTCTTTGATCTGACTAATATTGACAGTGGAGTGTTAAAGTCTCCCACTTTTGTTGTGTGGGACTCTAAGTCTCTTTGCAGGTCATTAAGAATTTGCTTTATGTTACTGGGTGCTTCTGTGTTGGGTGCATATATATTTAGGATCGTTAGCTCTTCTTGTTGCATTGATTCCTTTACCATTATGTAATGGCCTTCTTTGTCTCTTTTGATCTTGTTCATTTAAAGTCTGTTTTATCAGAGACTAGGATTGCAAGGCCCTGCTTTTTTTTTTCTCTCTCTCTATTTGCTTGATAAATCTTCCTTCATCCATTTGCTTTGAGCCTATGTGTGTCTTTGCAAATAAGATGGATCTCCGGAATACAGCATACTGAGGGGTCCTGACTCTTTATCCAATTTGCCAGTCTGTGTCTTTTGATTGGGGCATTTGGCCATTTACATTTAAGGTTAATATTGTTATGTGTGAATTTGATTCTGCCATTTTGATGCTAGCTGGTTGTTTTGCCCATTAGTTGTTGCAGTCTCTTCATTGTGTCGATGGTCTTTACAATTTGGTATATTTTTACAGTGGCTGGTACTGGTTGCTCCTTCCCATGTTTAGTGTTTCCTACAGGAACTATTGTAAGGCACGCCTGGTGGCGATGACATCTCTCAGCAACTACTTGTCCATAAAGTATTTTATTTCTCCTTCACTTATGAAGCTTAGTTTGGCTGGATATAAAATTCTGGTTGAAAATATTTTTCTTTAAGGATATTGAACATGCCCCCCCACTGCACTCTCTTCTGGCTTGTTATGTTTCTGCTGAGTGATCTGCTGTGAGTCTGATGGGCTTCCCTTTGTGGGTAACCTGGTGCAAAGCTGGTTTAACACACGCAAATCTATAAATGTAATCCATCACATAAATAGTACCAAAGACAAAACCACATGATTATCTCAATAGATGCAGAGGAGGCCTTCAACAACATTCAACAGCCCTTTATGCTAAAAACTCTCAATAAACTAGGTACCAGTGGAATGTATCTCAAAATAATAAAAGCTATTTATGACAAACCCACTGCCAATATCATACTGAATGGTCAAAAACTGGAAGCATTCCCTTTGAAAACTGGCACAAGACAAGGGCGCCCTCTCTCACCATTCTTATTCAACATATTATTGGCAGTTTTGGCCAGAGCAAGCAGGCAAGAAAAAGAAATAAAGTGTATTCAATTAGGAAAGAGGAAGTTAAATTGTCTCTACTTGCAGATGACATGATTGTACATTTAGAAGACCCCATTGTCTTAGCTCAAAATCTCCTTAAGATGATAAGCAACTTCAGCAAAGTCTCAGGATATAAAATCAATGTGCAAAAATCACAAGCATTCCCATACACCAATAACAGAGTAACAAAGAGTCAAATCATGAGTGAATTGCCATTCACAGTTGCTACAAAGAGGATAAAATACTTAGGAATACAACCAACAATGGATGTGAAGGACCTCTTCAAGAAGAATTACAAACCACTCCTCAAGGAAACAAGAGAAGACACAAACAGATAGAAAAACATTCCATGCTCATGGTTAGGAAGAATCAATATCGTGAAAATGGCCATACTGCCCAAAGTAATTTACAGATTCAATGCTATCCGCATCAAGCTACTATTGATCTTCTTCACAGAACTGGAAAAAAAAACACCTTAAACTTCGTATGAAACCAAAAAAGAGCCTGCATAGCCAAGACAATCCTAAGCAAAAAAAAAAAAAGAAAAATGCTGGAGTCATCACGGTACTTGACTTCAAACTATACTACAATGCTACAGTAATCAAAATATCATGGTACTAGTACCAAAACAGAAATAGTGACCCATGGAACAGAACAGAGGCCTCAGAAGTAATTCCACACATCTACAATCACCTGATCTTTGACGAACATGACAAAAACAAGCAATGGAGAAAGGGTTTGCTATTTAATAAAGGGTTCTGGGAAAACTGGCTAGCCATATGCAGAAAGCTGAAACTGGTTCCCTTCCTTACACCTTACACAAAAATTAACTCCAGATAGATTAAAGATTTAAACATAAGACCTAACACCACAAAAACCCTAGAAGAAAACCTAGGCAATACCTTTCAAGACATAGGCATAGGCAAGGACTTAATGACTAAAACACCAAAAACAGCATCAACAAAAGTCAAAATAGACAAATGAATTTAATTAAACTTAAGAGCTTCTTCACAGCAAAAGAAACAATCCTTAGAGTGACCTGGCAACCAGCAGAATGGGAAAAAATTTTTGCAATCTACCCATCTGTCAAAGAGCTAATACCCAGAATCTACAAAGAAATTAAACAAATTTACAAGAAGAAAACAAACAACCCCATCAAAAAGTGTGCAAAGAATATGAACTGACACTTTTCAAAAGAAGACATTTATGTAGCCAACAAACATATGATAAAAAGCTCATCATCACTGGTCATTAGAGAAATGCAAATTGAAACCACATTGAGAAATCATGTCATGCCAGTTAGAATGGCAATCATTTAAAAATCTGGAGATAACAGATGCTGAAGAATATGCAGAGAAATAGGAATGCTTTTCTAAGATAAAGTTGGTAAACTTTATCTTAGAAATTAACACAAATTGTGTTTGAAAGATTTTAAAGTTCATTAAAATTTCTAAGAATAAAACTAAGAAATACAGCAGTTTTTGTTGCTGTTACTGGGAGTCGTTACTAAAAATTGTTCATCAGAAATTTTATATGAAAATCAATTTAGAAATATACTGTACTTGCATCAGTCTGCATTTTTAGCTATATTACATTCACTATAATTTTTTATTAAGAATAAAGTTATATTTTTGGTTTCTTCTAATATACTATGATTTTATTTTAAATTGTTCTTCTTTTATTTTTCTTTATGTAACAGTCAAGAAATCATATGAACACCCACCTAAACATACAGGCAAATGCAATTATGCTATAAGTATTTTATGTAATTTCTGAGTTTCATTTTATAATAGAAGTTTAATTAATATAAGCCAGATTCTATCTTGGTTGTATTCTATTCTCAAAAAAATGACATGGCAAATGTAAAAGAAAGAAAAATGATGAATTTCTACATTTGATTATTCTATATGTATCTGTATACACACACACACACACACACACACACACACAGAGGCACGTGACAGCATGTCTAGATAATTTTTTTTTCATAGAGACAGAGTCTTCCAACGTTACTCAGTATTTGCATATTTTAAGATATATGTTTTTCTATGATTACACAGAATTGATTCGAATTTGAATTATTTGCCCAGTCATTTTGACCATCAAAATCAATGAGAAGAAAAATATTATCTAACATGCAATCGGCAATATGGTTTTTGCAAACTATTTAGTCCTTATTGTGTGCTCAGTTTTCTGAACCCCTCTGAAATTAGGTCTCTTTTCTCATCTCACCTATTTACTTATTTAATCTTTACTTTCTTGCTAGCATTTTTGAAACATACAGCTGTAATGTTTTAAACATTAGGGATTCTATCAAAAAAGTTACCATCTTAAAATCATAAATGACTAGTGAATGTGAGTTGAGAATAAAAGCTATCAACTTTCATATGTAAGTGGTAGGTTTAACATTCATTTTATCTTTAAAGCATAAAAAATAACTGCTTCCTTGAGACAGGATAAATAAGATCATCTAACATTAAGTTCAAGCTTGTTTCTTTCTATCAAAATACTTTATTATGTGATTAGATTCTTTTACATGAAATTATGGTTATTTTTGTTGAGGTTAGTATGGCATCCTAGGTTGAAGCCCTCTAGGGACCTCAAGAGAGATTGAATTACAAGAAAATTCAGAGACAAAGAGTCATTACGTGAAAAAGAATATGAACTAACAAGTCTCAAGTGTTTAAAAAATACCTAATACTCTGAAGTTTGTGAGGTCAGATTCTTTTAGAATTATTTTTTTCTTCAGTTGACATTGAAAAGGAAATAGTACATTTCAAGTTACTCTTGAAATTAGCCTTGTGACTCTAAACTTCTAAATGGAATCAGTTTAATATTCAATCCTAAATGAAAATTGTGTTCATTCTTCCAATAATGCTGTGTAAGACATTTTTCTAGGTTAGATATGCATCAGGGAACAAGAAAATGAAGTTTCTAATCTTATAGAATGTATATTATAATACATATGGTGGGAGATGGTGATGGGGAGACAATCAAATACATATATTATTTTAAAAATTAAGTTTAATGCTAAGTGCTAAAAAAAAAAGTGCATTTGAGAGGATAAAAGGTCTGGTAATTGGTTGGGGAGTCTTCACTGAATAATCAATGTTTCAGCTTAGATGTGAAATGCAAGAAACAACCAGCCATATAGCAAGGCAGCCAGAAAGAAGGAACTGCCAATGCAAATGTCAAGGCAGAAAAATAAAATTTCACAATGTTCTAGAAATGCAAGGGCCTATGAAGTTTCAGGTCAGTGACTAAAGTTGAGAGCAGTAGTTTGACAGTGTTTTTGGAAAGGCAAGGGGAGAGATTACAAAGGACATTGACAAGTAAAATAAGGAGTTTAGATTTTAAGTAAAACAGAAAGTGAACAAAATATTTAGAGCAGTTGAGTATCATGATCCAGAAATGGCACAGATAAATTTTTTTCTAATATTGAAAGAATAAAAAGCCTATGAAACAGGCTATTGCTGTTACCCAAGTCAAAGAGAATTGTGACATAGTTGGAATGGTAGCTGCGGATAGGAATTGAATTCTAATTTTAGTTTTAGAGTAATGAAAATTTACACACAAATAATACATAAGCTCCATAGAAGTAGAAAATATATAAGTTTATAAATGTTTGTTGAATGAATGTATAGTTTAGATATGGGTGATAAGGAAAAAAGAGAATTCAACAGTACCTACAATGTTGGGGACTCAAAACTGTGGATGATGATGCCATTTACTAAAGAGGATACAAGACTGACTTGTAGTTCTTTAATATTAATAGTCTGTAGCTGCTATTCCATTGTCTTCTGTCTTCTAATACTGAAGACACTGGAACTCACAAACATGCATTAAATTTATAGATAATTATTTATTTTGTCTGGAGGCTCCTTAGATTTTCACTTTGTATTAAGTGCTCATATATTTTATCAGGCTATGATTAGTTATAACATTTGTAACAACAATCTTCTTTGGAAGCAGATCAACCCTAAAAACTAGAAGACTCATACCTAAAAGTATTTTATCCCATAATTTGCAGGTGAGAATTAAAAATGGAAGTTTTTGAACTAAAAGACAGAATAACTAAAAAAAAAAAAAGTTATTTAAAAAAAGATGAACATAATATTTATTAATTAAGCTGAATATAAATAATATATAATCAGAAATATTTATTTAGTCATAGTATTTATTGAATTTATTTTATATATAACATATAAATAACTTATTTTAAACAGCATTTATTTTATATCTCATTTTAAATACTCTGGGGCATAAAAATACATGTATAAAAACTGAACACTTTATTATATTAAGATGTTGAACATTGCAAAAATTAGTAAGATTATACAGGCACACCTCATTTTATTGTGCTTTTCTTTCTTGCACATAGCAGATACTGAGTTTTACAAATTGAAAGTATGTGGCAACCCTGCATCCAGCAAGTCTATCTGTACAATTTTTCCAACAGTATGTGCTCACTTGGTGTCTCTGTTACAAGTTGATAATTCTTGCAGTATTTCAAATATTTTTCATTATTATAATATTTGTTATGCTGATTTGTGATAAATGATCTTTGATGTTCCTATTACAATTGTTTTGGGTTGTTATAAACCATACCCATATTAGATGGCACACTTAATCAATGCATTTGTGTGTTCTGACTACTCCACCAACTGGTCATTTTCCCATCTCTCTCCCACTCACTATGTTTTTTTTTATTCCTAGGGCAGACAATATTGAAATTATGCCAATTGATAATGCTACAATATACTCTAAATATTCAAGTGAAAGGAAGAGCTGCATGTCTCTAATTTTAAATCAAAAGCTAGACATGATTAAGCTTAGGAAGGTGCTTTGAAAGCTGAAATAGGCTGAAAAGTAGGGGGGACTCTTGCATCAGTTAGCCAAGTTGTGATTGAAAGAAAAAGTTCTTGAAGGAAATTTAAAATGATACTCGCATGTACACGAGAATGATAAAACAGCAAGAGAGTCTTATTGTTCATATGGAGAACGTTTTAGTGGTCTGAATAGAAGTTAAATCAGCTATAAGATTTCCCTAATTCAAAGCTTAATTCAGAGCAAGGCACTAAATTTCTTTAATTCTATGAAGACTGAGAGAAGTAAGGAAGCTACAGGAAAAAAAAATAAGTCTAGCAGGAGTTGGTTCATGAAGCTGAAAGAATCTGTCTCCACTACATAAAAGGGCAAGGTGAAGCAGCAAGTGCTGATGTAGATGGTGGAGTAAGTTATCCAGAAGACCCAGCTAAAATAATTGATGAAGGTGGCTACAGTAAACAACAGACTTTCAATGTAAATAAAGCAACCTTATGTTGGAAGATGCCATCTAAAACTTTTATACCGAATGAAGATATTAATGCTTGCCTTCAAAGCTTCAAACGAGTGGCTCTTTTATTAGGAACTCATGCAGCTGGAGACTTTAAGTTGAATCCAATGGTCACATGATTACAAAAATTCTAAGACACTCACAAATTATGCTAAATCTGTCTGCCTGTGCTTTATAAATGCGAGAATAAATCCTGAATGGTAGCACATCTGTTTGCAGCATGGCATACTGAATATTTTAAGCTCACTGTTGAGACCTACTACTTAGAAAGAAACATTATTTTCAATATATTACTGCTCACTAACAATGCATCTAGTCACCCAGGATTTATGATGGAGATGGACAGGGAGATTAATGCTATTTTCATGCCTGTCAATACACCCTTGACTCTGCAGCCCATGGATCAAGAAGTACTTTTGACTTTCAAGTCTTATTGTTTAAGAAATACATTTAATGAGACTATAGCTGTCATTGATAGATTATTCTAATGGCTCTAGGCAAAGTAAACTGAAAATCTTGTGGAAAGGAGTCACCATCCCAGATGTCATTAAGTACATTCATGTTCAATGGGAGGAAGTTAAAATACCAATAGAACAAATTATAAAAAAGTTGATTCCAATCTTCATGGATAACTTTGAGGGATTTAAGACTTCAGTGGAGAAAGTAACTGTGGAAGTGGTGGAAAAAGCAAGGGAACTAGAATTAGAAATGGGACCTGGAGATATGACTAAAATTCTGCAATCTCAAGAGAAAATCGAATGGATGAGAAGCTGCTTCTTACAAATGAACAAAGAAAGTTGTTTCTTGAGATAGAATCTAATCATGATAAAGATGCTATGAACATTGCTGAAATAGCAACAAAGGGCTTACAATAGTCCAAAATCTTAGCTGATAAAGTGGTGGGAGGGTTTGAGAGGATTGATTCCTGCTTTGAAAAAAGCTGTACTCTGAGTAAAATGTAGCATACAGCATTGTATGCTACAGAGAAATCTTTCATGACAGGAAGAGTCAATCTATGTGGCAAACTTTGTTGTTGTCTTGTCTTAATAGATAGTTGCAGCCAACTCATCCTTCAAGAAATACCACCCTGATCAGTCAGCAGCCATAAATGTTAAGGCAAGATCCTCCACTAGCAAAAAGTTTAGAACTCGTGGAAGGTTCAGATGATCATTAGCATTTCTTAGCAATAAATCATTTTAAAATTAAGTATACACATTTTTTAAGGTAAAATAGTATTGCACATTTTGACTACTGTATAGTGTAAATATAACTTCTAGATGCACTTAGAAATCAGAAAATCTGTGTGACTTGCTTTATTGCGATATTTGTTTTATTGCAGTGTTCTGGTACTGAAACCATATCTTGGAGGTACTCCTGTATGTCGAATAAGTAAAGAACATGAAAAATAGCTTATCCATGTAAAATGTTAAAGTAGTTATTGGATCTAGTTATTTAATATGCATGGTAGAGCTGTGGGTATATATGTTTTAGAGTTTAAAAGTAAATTTCCCTGGAAGTATTCATAAAAAATGTATTTCCTGAAAGTAGTAACTAAAGACAGAGAGTGCAATGGTTTAAATTCAGTGTCTACTTTCTTTGTTTTAATTTTCATCAAAAATTATTTCAAATATCCTTCTTGTTTACCTTAAGCATTTTGATAGATTTATATTTCTGTTTTATATTTGTATATTTTTTAGATAGGATATTACTCTAATATTTTCCACCTATTCTTTTAAAAGTGTCAGTCTTCATAGAATTTTCTTGTGAATACAAATTAATTTGTAGTTGTGTGGACTATTTCCATATTATTAAGAGTATTTAAATTTATATAATCAAGTATGAGTGGACTGATCTTATGTATAAGCACCTTGGCATTTTTTTCTTCTTGATTTTAGGAATAACATTGTAAATTATAGAATGTTAAACATCTTTTAAACAAAGGTTTGGGAGGAAAGCAAGCCAGTTTTTCCATTAGGAATTAAAGAACCGTGTTGGAAGTTTGAGAATATATATAAATAGTACAGTAGAAGAAAAAAAAGTTATGAATTAAGCTAAAAGCTCTTAATAAGGGCATTAATTGAGTTCTTTCTCTGCATTTATTTCCACCGAAATATAGTTTCCTTTTGGGAAAATTAACCCTTTTTCATTATGTAGAATTTAGAGTATATGTTTGGAACAGGTAGGGGTTGATGCTGAGCTCTTTCAGGCCTTCATTGATGATTCCCTATTGGTAGAAAAAAATAAATTCTTCAAATTCTTCAATTTCCTGGCCATAATTATTTTTTCAGCTATGGGCCAGTGGCCAATTCTGGTCAATAAGAGTGAGAAAATCTCACTTGATAGAAGTCACCAGAAATATCTCTCATTGTTTGAATGTAAAAGAAAAAAAAAAGCCTCTAAATTGAAGCGGCTTGGAGATGAAGTAAAAAAATTGCAGAAAACAGTGCAGAGATTAAAAAATAATCCTTCTTTATATCTTTTTTTAACTATATCAAAAGTTGTTAAGAATATGCTCATATAGCTTTCAAAGCAGTTAATATGTATATTTTAGTTTTTCAGTTATACATATATGTGTGTATATGTGTGTATGTATATATATATATACACACACACTTAATTTTCATATATATGTGTGTAAAGAGAGAGAGAATTATTATAAAAAATTCCTTGGACAAATATGAGAGAAATAAAACAAATATAAGAAGTCACTATAGAAAAGAATTTCAAAAAGTGAAATAGAAAAAGAGTAATATAGAAAGAAAAGTTTTTAAAAACATATTATGAGAGATGTAAGAAATATAAATATGTAACATAACAAAGGTACTAAGGAAGTTTTCAAAGAAGATAAAGAGTGTAACAACCCTTCAATATATGGACTCAAAGGAATAATTAGACTAGGTCTGCTTACAATATTTCTTTCTTTAATGAATTATATCTCATTTTATAGAAAAAATCTATGTCTAATAATTATTTCAGCTTTTCTCAATTTTCAAGCTTGTCATTTATTTCAAATAACACAAAGGATAAAAACACACTTTGAAGAAGTTTAAAGTTATTGAAAACTTCTACTGGAATTACTTCAATATACTCTTTGCATATTTTGTAAACATGATGTGTGTTTCATTATAGTAAAATGTCCAAAGAAACTGTTGGTTTGTATAAAACACTTAAAAGTAATTCCAAATTAACAACAATGGTAAGCTTTCCATTACCTTCGAAAAGGCATTCAAAGTGTATGCTGTGTAGAAATATAATGGCATGTGTGTACAATAAGGGCTTAACTGGATTGTATACTATAGTAAAGTTTTTTTTTT
>NW_016107491.1:3052046-3069120 GCF_001604975.1 Cebus imitator
AGTGCTGGGATTACAGGCTTGAGCCACCGCGCCCGGCCAGTAAAGTTTTAAAATATAGTTGTTGCAGCATTTATTCTAAATAAGGAAATACTAAAAAAGGTGTGCTCTTCACTAACAAAATACCACCATTCTATTCTGGCATTAACAGACACCATTTTCCATATCCAGATTAAAATTAGTGCAAAGTGCCATATTTTCAAAGTATAAAATATGACTAGAATGATTCCAGAACATCAGTAGTAGCTTCTTCGCTGTAGCAAAATCAGCAGGGGTTGCAGCCAAAAGCACTGGAGCTAGTTAACAGCATAAATGTTTCTAGAAAAGAACATATTCGAAAGTGAGATATTTTAGTTCAACATTCTTCAAAATTTACCTTCTATATATGGATTTGAGTCAGGCTTGACTTTAGAGATTGTTAAATAAAATATGAGGGGATTGGAGACTCTATATATAGATAAGTTATTAATCACAATAATTAAAGTCAGTCTGTTAAAAGATACCTCAGGTGTTGCAACGATCTCACTCCAAGTTATACCTTGCTTTAAAAAATAATTAAGCTTTTGAATATAAACAAATGTGCTGCCTATTTTCAGAAAATCCTGTTTTATAATGAATATACTTTTGTGTAAATATTTATGTGTGTATGTATATACATAAATGTGTTATATTCAATGCACTGTTTCATGGAACAACACATATTTTAATAATTACATAAACTACTTTTTAAATCAGTAGAGGACCACTAAATTTACTATAAGGACAATGAAAATAGTTGCTATATATATATATATATATATATATTCATGCCGTGGAATACTATACAGCCAAAAAAGGGTGAAATCATGCCTTAAGCAACATGGATGAAACCAGAAGCCATTTTCTTGAGTGCAATAATTCAGGAACATGAAGTAAAATACTACATGTTCTCACTTACAAGTGGGAGCTAAATAGTGTGTACATATGGACACAGTGGGAACTACGTACTGTGTACACATGGACACAGACAGTGGAATAATAGATATTGGAGACTCAGAAATATGGGAATGTGAGAGAAGGGTCAGGAATGAGAAATGATCTAATGGGTGAAAGGTTCACTGTTCAGAAGGTAGTTACACTAAAAGCCCAGATGTCACCACTGTGCAATATATCTGTGTAACAAAACTGTACTTGTACCCCTACATCAATAAAAGAAATAATAAATTTGTATGCTTAGTAACAGAATTACTTTTGAAGAATGCAAACTGTTTTTAATACAGTAAGGTGTCAAATTCTGGGAACCAATATTTATTGATTTATGTTATTGATATCCTCATTTATGTTTGTGACAATATGTCAGAAACTCAAAATTTTTTATCTGCTTTTATGTGCCTGTAGGTAATTTCATCTTGAATTTTGGACATTTTAATATCATTATTAGCAGTCATTAAGTGGTTACTTTTTTTATAATGATAGTACTTATCTAATATATAGTACCAATAAATATTAGTTTTATTACTGTTATTCGTGCAATTAAATATGAATGTATAAGATACAGTGTGGGTTTAGGGTAGGGAACACAGGAGTCTACAGAGATGGAGAGGAATTCAGTATGGATATGAATATAGATATTAATATAGACACAGTCATAGAAATAGATATAAACAGACATAGACATTGATTAGATGTAGATAAAGATATAGACATGGCTATAGATGTAGGTATAACTATGTGAGTGAGATATTAGTCATATAGATGCAGACATTAATACAGTGAATTGTTTCATTTTCATACTGCAGGTAAAGACATACCTGAACCTGGGAACAAAAAGAGGTTTAATTGGACTTTCAGTTCCATGTGGCTGGGGAGGTCTCAGGATCATGGAGGGAGGTGAAAGGCACTTCCTACATGGTGGAGGCAAGAAAAATATGAGAAAGAAGCAAAAGCAGAAAGCCCTGATAAACCCATCAGGTCTTAACCACTATTTTGAGAAGAGCACAGGAAAGACTGGCCCCCATGATTCAACCACTTCCCCCTGGGTCCCTCCCACACACATGTGGGAATTCTGGGAGATATAATTCAAGTGAGATTTTGGTGGGACACAGCCAAACCACATCATTGTGCCCCTGCCCCTCCAAATCTCATGTCCTCACATTTCAAAACCAATCATGCCTTTCCAACAGTTCCCCAAAGTCTTAACTAATTTCAGCATTAATCCAAAAGTTCACAATCCAAAGTCACATCTGAGACAAGGCAAGTCCTTCCACTCTGAGCCTGTAAAGTCAAAAGCAAGCTAGTTACTTCCTAGATACAACGGAGGTATAAATATGGGGTAAATACACCCATTTCAAATGGGAGAGAGAAACTGGCCAAAACAAAGGGGTCACAGGACCCATGCAAGTCCAAAATTCAGCCGTGCAGTCAAATATTAAGGCTCCAAAATGGTCTCCTTTTACTCTAGGTCTCACATCGAGGTCATGCTGATGCAAGAGGTGGGTTTACATGATCTCTAGCAGCACCTGCCTATGACTTTGCAGGATACAGCCTCCCTCCTGGCTGCTTTCACAGGCTGGCATTGGGTATCTGTGGCTTTCCAGGTGCACAGTGCAACCTGTTGGTGGATCTACTAATCTGGGGTCTGGAGGATGGTGGCCCTCTTCTCTCCAGTAAGGATTCTGTGTGGGAGATCTGATCCCACATTTCCTTTCCACACTGCCCTAGCAGAGGTTCTCTGTGAGAAACCTGCCTCTGCAGCAAACTTTTGCCTAGGCATGCATGCATTTCCATACATTTTCTGAAATCTTGTCTTTTGAAACGTGTGGGAGTGTGAAGGAAAAACTAGATGGGCAATGGTTGGGGAGACATGGCCACATTGGAGAGAGATTTTATAGATTATATGACATATTGGGAGAGCTATGGTGAAAAAGGGAGAAGAGCTGGCAATGAACCTTGTTTAAAATATCACAGTCAGTACTATAAACTCACATCCTTAATATGCATAATGCTGGTCAGATTAAGTCCTCTTGAAATTGAAGATCATAAACAGAAGTTCATTTATTGGGTTTAAGCCTGAATTTTTAAATGCCGTTTATGAATAACTTTTATATTGAGGGGAGTGAGACGTTTATATTTGTCTTTGACAAAAATTAGTGGATTTGCTGAAATTTTATTTTCTGGTTCACATTCATCCAGTTCTGTGGAAACATCAGAGTTCTGGGAAGGTTTCAATAGCAGTCTATGAATCATCAAATTCTTCTATGAAAAGTGTCCCAGGCAGTTGGCTTAGCTTGTTGAATTCATACAATTAGAAAAGAAAAAAAGTAAAGTATAGGAAAGCCAAGTTTCCCCATTAGCTCATATGTAGAAACTTAGAATAGTTGCAGAATACTTAAGCCATAACTTATCTAGCCATTTACTTTTGACGTATATGTTTGTTTGTTATTTATTTTATAGTCATTACCATTCACACATATTTGTGGAGTCTCCTGAATATATATATATATATATATATATATATTCATGCCGTGGAATACTATACAGCCAAAAAAGGGTGAAATCATGCCTTAAGCAACATGGATGAAACCNCTTTTGACGTATATGTTTGTTTGTTATTTATTTTATAGTCATTACCATTCACACATATTTGTGGAGTCTCCTGAATATATATATATATATATATAGAGACAAATAATTTCCTGATTTTCTTCCTGTTTGACCAGAACAGAATTTTTAAAAGCTTTCCCCTACTACTACCTTGAAAATGTGAGTATATAATATTTTCTTAATATTTCGCAAATAGTGTAGAGTTAATATCTAGTGTGCCCATATCTCTGTTGAAATTTTCTCTTCTATCATAAAACAGAACTCATAACTCAACTTTAAC
This sequence comes from Cebus imitator, assembly GCF_001604975.1. NCBI lineage: Eukaryota > Metazoa > Chordata > Mammalia > Primates > Cebidae > Cebus > Cebus imitator. Next base: position 3,055,906 of record NW_016107491.1, read on the forward strand.
TAGGACCATACTCCCTTTTACATCTCCTTTATTCATGAGGGATTAATCTAGGCCATCCTCTCCATATTCTGTCTCTCCATAAATTTTAAGTTTGTTTCCTCATTTAGAGAAATAGACCTATAAAAGATATTGAAATTGAAATTAGGGATAAAATGTGAAATCTTACTCAGAAATATGCAAACTGTATAATTTTTACCATAAATCTGTGCTTAGGGCACTGAACCCTTATACTTTGTCTACCTTTGTCTACCACTTTGTCTACCTTCCTATTCTTACTTATTGCAGTTACCGTTTGTTGAGACTATCACCATGGTTGATTCTAATTTGGTCTTCATCCTTTCTAATCTTCTCATTTTGTTCTTCCACTACACTTTATGTTTTTCTAATGTTTAATTTTCAGGAATTTTTGCAATAGACAGTTTGGTCACCTGAAACTTATGATTGTCAAAAAATACCTATACTGATGGACCTAAAATTTCTTTTTCTAGTTGAGTTTTATTTTAACGTATCTTACTACATATCTGAATATTCTAAATTATTTGTTAAAAAATTATCACAATTTAATAAAAAAAATTCCTATGGTCATAAATTCTTCTTTACCTTCCATCTGTAGTTTCTACCCAAATTAGATTTAAGAATAGTTCTAGACTTTGTTAGCAAATATCACTTCAATCAACATTTTTCTGCTTTTAGCTTTTGTATTGTTCTAGATTTAGTCATTTTTTCTGTAGTAACTATGGCTTTATTACTTACCATTTCACTAAGTGCTTGAGTCAGTAATAAAAATGCCCTTCACAATTATAATGGATCAAATGTAGTAGAAATTATTTTCTAGGTAAAAGACCAAACAATTATTCTGCATTAGCACATAGATTTCTCCGAAGTATGCTTTGAGTTTCCAAACTTTTTACATATTCCATTTCAACAGTTACAACTGGCTTTATAGGTAAGTGTTCTCATGTACAACAAACTTGCACTGAAGGAAGATCTTGGATAATCAAACATTCATTAAAAAATTTAACATAAGATTGGTGCAAAGGTTATTGTGGTTTTACACAAACTTTTAGGGAAGACCGATGCATGCCACTTCCCCTCACATTTAAGCAGGTCTTATTTGGTCAAATGCAACCACAGGGAGTAGGGCCAAGATGGCTGCCTAGAAACAGCAGCGACTTGGGGCTCCCACAAATAAGAATCAAAACAATGTGTGAATCCTGCATTGGTAACCGAAGTATCCAGATTCTGTCATCAGGACTGACTAGGTGGCTGGCGTAACCCACGGAGAGGAGGGAAGAGTAGGGGGATGTGTCAGCTCACCTGAGAGCCGCACTGGGCAAGGGAATCCCTACCCCAGTCAAGGGAGGCATTGAGTGAGCATGCTGCCCAGCCTGGGAAACTGTGCTTTTTCCATGCAACTGGCAACTGTGCAAGTTATGGATTGGAAGATCCCACTCATGAGCCCAGGCCACCTGGGCCTAGGGTCCTAACCATGGAGCTGTGCAGATTCTCAACAGCCACTGAGCTGCCTAAGCCTACTACCTATTTTCATTTCCATTTTTCACTCTGTTTTCCTAATAGATTTATTTAAATAAATTGAGTTTTTCTTAATCTCTATTACTAATATCCTAGAGGTAAGGGAAAGTATTTGATTTATGTTCTTGTCCATAACACCTAGCATATTTCTTTGAGATAGTATGCATATTAGAGGCACTATAAGTATTTTTTGAACTATTGAATTATAAAATGTGTGAATTAACACACAAAAATCTAAACACACACATATATATATATAAACAGTATCAAAAATGAAAAGTAAAAATATTACTTATAATCCTATAATGTGTACACATTTATTTTATTTGTTTTCCAGTTGTCTATAAGTAAGCATTTCTCATTCATAACTGTTTTCTATCCTTCTAAGTGAAATTAACAGTCATAATTTAAATTGCTGCACTGTCTTTCACAGAGTTAGGATACAGCAATTGACTCTCCTCCAAATGTATACTTATTTTTATTTTCTCTACTTTTATATTCTTCCTTTCCTTTTGTACTCTTTTATTTTTTATATCTTCTACCAGTATGATGAACATTTACATGCATGTTTTTGTTTTTTACATTATTTCTATATTACCCTAGCTACTCACACATCACTAGATCATATAAAGAATAATCAACATAAGGCATGAGGGTAATGGAGAAAAAATATGTTAAGGAAATGTGTGTGGATGTGTTTCTGAGTGTGTATGTGTAAAACTTAAAATATAGCAAATTTATCAGTACTTCTATCCATTCTTCTTCATATCCAGAGAGGGAATAAGTGTGAATTAAGATTCGTGAGAAGAGATAAATATTTTCTTGTTTTGAGCATAGGATAGCTATTTTACTTGTTTTGCCTGAGATCCCATATTTTTTGCAATTATTTTTCTTATTATGTATATCAATTATTTCAGTAATGTTTGTAAACTGCTGCTAATGACTACATTCTAAGCAACAGTTCTTTTTCTCAGACACTTTCCAATGGTCTTTCTTTCTAAATTCAATCTAATCTCCTATTAATGGGGTTTCTTTGTTGTTTTCAAAATGATCTTCTGAAATAATCAAAAGAACCATGTTATTTTCATAAAAATATCATTTGGTGACCTGAAATAGCTAATAGAAAATTAAACAAATCAGAATGGTATTCAAGGCTCTTCATGATTTAGATTTGTTAAAGTTTTTACCCTCCATACTAGTCACTCCTTTAACATGTTCTATGTAAATCCTGGTCATACCAATCAATTATCCATCTAGTAATCACTGATTAATTATTTGAACCAATTAATAGAAGAAAATCCATAGAAGCCTGTAGAAACATGAGAATTTAAAAATCTTTATCAAACCAAATGTGATCTACCCCTCAATACTGGATAGAAGCATCAACTGCTCTGGTTAGCCATTATGACTCAGGTAGTTCTTCTAAGTGTTTTTGTAGCAAATAAAAGAAGTGTAAATGTGGGTTTATGTACAACCTTTACTTATAGTTTGAGAACATAGTCTGTCTATTCAGATTTGTTTTACCAGTGTTTTTCTGGCACATAGTAGAAGTTCAAAAATATATTTAGCATTATTTAGTTATTGTTACCAGAAAAAACATTGTAAATATTATTTATTATAACATACTTTATAAGTATATTGAAGTATATTGAAGAATATGCCAAGTTAAGCATTTCATACAGACCACCTTGACAATAGCATTTCTATTTGCTGCAGGTACAGAGATGGTGAGTATAATTATAAATCTCATTGAAAAGAACATTGTTGCATATTACTTTATGTTAACTCTACCTCAACATAAAAATAACATAAGAACAGATCTTTATATCTAGGTCAGATATGTGCACCCTAAGATTCAGTATGCAACATATAGCATAATAGAAAAACAGTCTGGATTTTATAAAGCAAGACATGCTAATGAACAGATAGGTCACTTTACATTGTCCTTTAACACTTTTTAAAATTCATCATACACAAAAATAATGTTTGGAATCAGATCTTCCACTTCAGCGAATGTCAGAAAAGACAGGGCCCGTGCCTGCTCATATACATATAAGTATGTGGGGATACTTGCATTTAGAGATGCAGCTCTTCAGGGGCTGTTCATGCTTGCTTTTGACCAAGAGCACGCAAATCTGGAAGAGAGGATATGCTATGACATTTCTCTTTTTAAATCCAGAAAAATACTTAATAAAATTGTGAGTTGACATTTTAATTACCTTGTTTTAGACGTTTATTAAAAGCATTTGATGACTTGAAAAGCAATGAGTATTTTCTTAGCTATGCATGAGAGCTGACTGATTTTCAACAAACTGTTTTTCTTTGATGAAATAGAAATTAATTTTCTGCTTTTAGACTATTAACCTGTCAGATTGAACAAATATTCCATCATATGATTGCATCACTTTTCATTTCAGTCTTGTGATAAGGTAAGAAAAAATTCTAAAAATCAAATATTACCCATTAAGAGGCATTGATTAAATATATATCTTCTTTGCCTGCTTGGTCCTCTAAATCATATATGGACTGTAATCTCATTCAAAAAACACTTTCAGTTATTTATCCTTTATCCTATTTTTTGGAATGAGTTACAGAATAGTAAATATATGGGATAGGGAAAAAAACACATCAATTGAAATCATTTGCATAGCTAAGAGCACAGTCACTTAACACAGTAGGTAATAAAGCTTTCATACATAATGCACATGTATATAGGGATGCATATGTACATGAGGATATAGTTCATATTAGTACATTTATTTATACATTTCTCCTTCCACATATATAGTGGATCACACACACACACACACACACACACACACACACACACACACACACGAGGGTCCTAAAAATATCATAAGAATGCATATTATGAGAAAAGTATTCATGATCAAAATAAGCTTATACACCTTGTTAAACATATATAAACAAGATCTAGTCTGAGTCACTAAGAAGGGTGAGACATCAGTTTGAAAAGCACCCTTGTCAAAGTAACATAAATTCTGCTAAAACTGAAGCAAGAACAAACATCAAATTATGGTGTAGCTTGGGTGGAAGAAATGGTAAAACCATTGATACTTTATGAAATGCTTTATGAGGAAAATGTCCCTCCCTCACAAATTAGCAGTTTACAAGTGGATAATCCATTCTAAGAAAGGACAAGACAATGTTGAAGATGAAGCCTGCAGAGACAGATCATCCACATCAATTTGTAAGGAAAAGTTCATCTTATTCATTCCCTGATTGAAGAGAACTGATAATTAATACCAGAAACAATAGCCAACACCATAGACATTTTAATTTGTTCATCTTACATAATTCTGACTGTCAATTTAAAATTAAGCAAACTTTCCATTCAATGAGTGTCAGAACCATTGCACCCAGATCAGCTATGAAAAGAGCAGAATTTCAGTGAAATTTAAACAAGTGGGATCAAGATCCTGAAGCATTTCTTCAAAGAATTATATTGAGAGATGGAACATGACTTCACCAGTTCAATCCTAAAGACAAAGCACAATCACAGCAATGGCTACCAAAGGGTGGAAGTGGTCCAGTCAAAGCACCAATGGGACTGGTCAAAAGCAATGGTCCTGGCAGCAGTTTAGTGGGGATGCTCAAGGCATTGGGGCTTTCTGGAGGGACAAAGAACAATAATAACATGCTTATTATGAGAGTGTTTTGAGAAAGTTAACCAAAACTTAAGCAGAAATAGGGCTGAGAAACATTCACCAGAGTGTACTACTCCACCCTGTCAATGCTTCTGCTCATTTCTATCATCAAACAAGAGCCATTTTGCAAGAATTTTGGTAGGATATCATTATGTATCTAGCTTACCATCCTCATTTGTCTACTTCTGACTTCTTTCTGTTTTCTAATCTTAAAATTTCATAAAGGGAACCCTTGTTCTTCAGCTGGTAATGTAAAGATTACATTTACATGGTTAAAGTTCTAGGACCCTCAGTTCTTTAGGGATTGACTAAATGCGTGGTTTCATTACTGCAAAAGTGTTTTGAACTTGATGGAGCTTTATGTTAAGAAATGTTTTTTAAAATTTTTATCTTTTAATCTCTTTTTTCATGAACTTTTTTTTTTTTAACATTGAATGACCTCTGAACTTTTTATTGGTCTCCTGCTCCCCAAAGGGTCCCCTGCTTCTGCTTGCCTAATGTCTCAGAACTCTGATCTCGCCTACATCACACATCACTTTGATATCCACTATCCGGCGGTTGGTGGTCTTTTGGATGCTTTGCATGGAGTTGCTGCTGTCCAGGGCATCACTAAGACTGAAGTCCTCACCATCTTCCAGCAGGCGGCGGTAGGTGGCGATCTCGGCCTCCAGCTTGACCTTGATGTTCAGCACAGCCTCTTACTCCTGGGCCTGGCGCTGTCCCTCTGCCTGGGTCTGTACCAGCTCTGACTCCAGGTGCAGAAGGATCCCATTGACCTGCTCCATCTGCAGGGCGTAGCGGGCCTCCACCTCCCTCAGGCTGTTCTCCAAGCTGATCTTCGTATTTCTCATGGAGTCCAGGTCGATCTCCAAGAACTGGACTGTACGTCTCAGTTCTGTGAGCGTCACCTCAGCAGTTTCAACCTCAGTGGACTGTGTGGTGACCACTATGGTGCTCTCCGCAGTCAGCTGAGTCCGGTACTTGCCCAGCTCCTCTCGGTTCTTCCGAGCCAGCTCGTCATATTGAGCCTGGATTTCTGCTATGATCTTGGCGAGGTCCTGAGATTTAGGGGCATCTATCCCCACAGTCAACCCAGAGCTGGCAATCTGGGCTTGTAGGCCGTTTACCTCCTCTTCATGGTTCTTCTTCATGAAGAGCAGCTCCTCCTTGAGAGCCTCGATCTCTGTCTCCAGCTGCAGCCGAGTGACATTGGTGTCATCGTTGACCTTGCGGAGCCCATGGATGTCGCTCTCCACAGGCTGGCCCATGGCCAGCTCTGTCTCATACTTGACTCTAAAGTTATCAGCAGCTAGACGGGCATTGCCAATCTGCAGAACGATGCGGGCATTGTCCACAGTATTTGCGAAGATCTGAGCCCTCAGGTCCTCAATGGTCTTGAAGTAATGGCCCCAGTCTCTGACCTGGGGTCCCTTCTTCTCCAGGTGCTCCCGGATTTTGCTCTCCAGCTTCCGGTTCTCGGTCTCCAGGCTCCTGACTCTGTCCAGGTAGGAGGCCAGGCGGTCGTTCAGACTTTGCATGGTCTCCTTCTCGTTCTGGATGCCCCTGATTCCTTCCAGACCCCCGGCCATCCCCGCAGCCAGGCCCCCGACCCCCATGCTGCTCCGGAAGCTGGCGGAGCGCGTCACGGAGATGCGTGAAGCAGAGCCCCCGGCGCCTGCATAGACGCTGGCCGCGCTCCTGACCGGCCGGGCGCCGTAGCTGGGCACCAGGACAGAGCCCAAGGACCGGTAGTTGGTGGAGAAGGTGGAGCGAGTGGTGAAGCTCATGCTGCCCCGGGAGGAGAGCGAGAGGGCAGGACTCAGGCTTTGCCGACGACCGAACATTCTTAACATTACGTTTTAATCACGTTTCTTTATGTTGAGAGATTGTTTTTTAATCTTTTAATCCCATTTTTTTATGAAATTTGAAGTTCCCTCATATTTTTACCACATATATGTAAGTATATAGTGTTTGTGTTTACGTATATGTGCATGCATGTACTATACACATGTGCTATTACACATACCCAAATACACATGCATTCAATAATAGAATTAACTAGATTTTAATTTCTGATCAATTGATTACTGTTATTTTAATATAAAATTATTATTAATGTTTAAGCATCATAAAACTTGTAATAAATGTTGTCTCTGAAAATTCAAAATTACCAGTATAAATTTCTATGGAAAACTATATTATTCATATTATTTGGAAAATGCATGACAATTATATATTAACACTATTTCCCTAAAATATCATATTTCCCAATCTGCTTAAATAACATAAAGTTTAATGTACTCACTGATTTAATACATACATGCAGCTTCAGTCAAATTTTAATGCAGAGCTAGTCATGACTAGTAACTTCAGAAATAGCAACTGAGTAAAAATATATAATGTTGCAAGAGTTAGTGGTTGGTGAAATTACATTTTGGAATGGAAATTTGATTTTAAAGTAAATGCTAACATCCTTGCTATGACAGATGGGCTCAGCAGCTTTAGAGTGGGCCCCTGCTGTCTCTGTCACATTCTTGGCTGCCTTGTGTAGGCTTCAGCCCTTAAAGCAATAATAGCCTCTGAGATGGCAGAGGGATAACCCACACCTTAAATGGCTGTAAGTCATATGAGTCCAGCTAATTAATATTTGCCCTCAGATTTTTAACCGCTAGCCATTTACCTGAAAATTATGACAATTGTTTTAAAGAAAGTTGGATAATCTACAGTAGAATGCCACATGAAAATATTTTCTATAGTTGGCATACCTATATTATATCTTTAAGTAGATTTCCTCCTTCTAGTTTTCTATTTTTACCTATAGTGCCTCCATTCTTGGTAAATGGTAATTCTTAAAAACAGTGGAATGAATGTGTTGCTGTTGGAATATGAGAATGAAGTAGTATATAGTTAGCAGTTTGGAACTCAGAAGTGATTACACATTTCTGGGATAAAAAAATGAGTGAAATATGGAGAATTGTTTCGTAGTTTGGAAAAACTTAAACCTCTCTTCATATTTTCATTTGTATTTACTGTATAGTACATATATATAATCAATCATATATAATCTGTCTTTCAATTATATTTACTATTGCACATAGTAAATTTATTTAAAGATATTTACTATTGCACATAGTAAAGATAGATATGCAAAAGAGAATAATTTTAATTTCAACTTTTGTATTTTAATTTAAAAGAAAATAAAATTTAAAAAAAATTATTTTAATTTTTAAAATAATGTAGTTATAAGTATAAACTAAAGTTTTCTAAACTGGGTAATGTTGGAGATGGTTCAATTAGATGTGTAGAATTATGAAGTGACGATGACACTATCGTTTAAACTGTATAAGTTCATTATTCACTTCAGTCATGTCAGTATTGTTGGAAATTGACCCAGAAAAGATACATAGAATAGCTATATATCTTTTAATAATAGACTTACTATTTACTATATATTCACTGTAATAGATTTACTATATTAAATTTAATAATAGATTTACTATCAATTATAGACAGTATAATTGATAAGATATATAGACGTATATATAATTGAAAATATAATTGAAATGACAAATATAATTGAAAAGATATATAGACTTACTATACATCTGATATATTTGTGATAACTGAAATTTCATGTATACAATTTCAAACCAATTTGATATTCAGTAGAAAAAATCTAAATCAAATGAAACATAATTCTTGGTGTCATTATAGACAGAATAATTGGTGCCTATACAGGGTCATTTGGGGGGAAATAGGGGAGGGACGGTGGGGGGTTGGGGAGTTGGGGAGAGATAGCAAGGGGAGAGATGCCAGATGTAGGTGATGGGGAGGAAGGCAGCAAATCACACTGCCACGTGTGTGCATATGCAACAATCTTGCATGTTCTTCACATGTACCCCAAAAGCTAAAATGCAATAAAATAAATAAATTGGAAAAAAAAATAATAAAATAAAATTTTGTTTTTATTATTATTTTTTAAAATTTTATTTTAATTTCTGGGATACAAGGGCAGAATGTGCAGGTTTGTTACATAGGTATACATGTACCATGGTGGTTTGCTGCACCTATAAACCCATTGTCTAGGTTTTAGGCTCCACATGCATTAGCTATTTGTCCTAATGCTTTCCCTCCTCTTGTCCCCTATCCCCCAACTATCCCCGGTATGTGTCTTTCCATTCCCTGTGTCCATGTTTTCTCATTGTTCAACTCCCACTTATGAGTAAGAACATGTGGTGGTTGGTTTTCTATTCCTGTGTTACTTTGCTGAGGATGATGGCTTCAAGCTTCATCCATGTCCCTGCAAGGGACATGATTGCTTTCTTTTTTATGTCTGCATAGTATTCCATGCTGTATATGTACTACAGTTTCTTTATTCAGTCTATCATTGATGGGTATTTTTGTTGGTTCCAAGTCTTTGCAATTGCAAATAGTGCTACAGTAAACACACATGTTCTTGTGTATTTATAATAGAATAATTCATCTTCCTTTGAGTATATAACCAGTAATGGGATTTTTGGGTCAAAAGAAAATTTTTGCAATCTACCCATCTAACAAAGATCTGATATACAACTTCTACAAGGAATTAAACAAATTTACAAGGAAAAAAAACAAACAACTCCATCAAAAAGTGGGCAAAGGTTACAAACGGATGCTTCTCAAAAGAAGACCTTTATGTGGCCAACAAACATGAAAAAAAGCTCAACATCACTGATCATTGGAATACAAATGAGAACCACAATGAGATACAATTTCATGCCATTCAGAATGGTGATTATTAAAAAGTCAAGAAACAATAGATGCTGATGACGTTGTGGAAAAACAGAACTTATCTTTTTTACAAAGTAGTTGCCTGTTTTTATGTGGCATTGTGAAAGGCAAGGCTTAGGAGAACAACATAGCATTCTCTAATATAAATATTTAATAAATACTTTAATTGATCTGTCTTCACCTTTGACTATTTCAAGAAATTATGGTATAATTTGGTCAGAGTAGAACTAGAATGTTGCACAGAAATGATAAATAGGTTATACATAATAGGTGTATATTAGTCACAAATTGGATATAGTAATCTAAGCATTGCTAACTTTGACACTTGTCATGCGAAGTGGGCATGGGTCAGTTTCATGATATCACATTTAGCCTTAAGAATACTGACAAATACTCCTTAATTGGTAAACTTGAAATTCAAAAGTCAGCATAAAAACACAGAAGTCGCCCGATCCTTACTGTGGTCCCCACAGAATGTGCTGGATACACACAGCGAGAACACATGTCTCCCAGTGGTGGGCCCTGCAGAACGATTCCCAGGGCCCTTCCCAACCTTCCCAGTGGGAAGTCAAAAGATTACATGGGTACCAGGCAATCTGGGTGTAGATGCCAACAATTTATGGTATTTGTCTTAAAAACATCAGGGACCCTTTATCTAAAGATTGAATGCATGATAAAAGCTGAGTTTAAATAAAATTCTTTCACAAGGAGAAGATAGAAGCCTTCTGTACTAGTTAGCTCATTGTCCAGGCAATGCAAAGAGAGCTTTCTGGGTCAATTTTCAACAATACTGACGTGACTGAAATGAGTAATCCACTTACACAGTTAAGCAATGGCATCATCACCACTTCGTAATTCTATATTTCTTATTGAATCACCTCCCACATTACCCGGTTTAGAAAAATTTAGTTTATATTCATAATTAAATAATTGTGAAAATTAAAATTAAAATATAAAAATATTAAATTGTGTTTTCTTTTAAATTAAAGTATGAAAGATGAATTTATAATAATTCTCTTTTTGCATAGCTGTATCAGTATAGATCCATGTCAGTTTCTGTTGTGGCATCATTCCCATTATTATTGTTGTTTATTTATTCAAAATAAATTAAATCTCTATTAATTGTTTTACCATTAAATATTTTTAATGGGAAGATATAAAAGATTAAAATAATCTCAAGACCTTGAAAAAATAAAAGGAATATGTATTTCTTACCAGATAATATTACTTACATTAAAAAAACGGAAAACGTACAAAAGTAGTACATGTGTGACTTTCCTCTGCCCTTTCTGATTTATTAAGAAAATTGTTTATAAATGAATAAAATTGAAGAGAATAAAAGAGTGAGATTTGCTGTCTTCAGGGTTTAAAATAAAATTAACATAGTTAAATTTATTAACTTGTAAAATAAGCATTTTGATATGTAAAACCACAAAACTTAGAAGTCAGTAGTTCATATTTTCAAGAAAAAATACTAAAAAGATATTATAAAGGCATTATTGTCTTGGTGTCTGTGCCGTGCAGTGGATTTTTTAAATACAAAAATTATGTCACATATTTTTGGTTTCTGACACATTGGATGGTGCCCACCTCACAGCAGAATCCATAGAAATTAAATATTATTATGAATGAGATTTATGAATAAATAAATAAAATCCTGGTTGATGTGTTTTTAACTTTATTACTTAATAAGTAGAATTATCAGCTCTGAAATACCTTGAATTAAGCGATACATTTTACCACTAATACCTGAATCTAAAATTCATATTCCAGTAGATGTCATCTTAGGAACTATAAATTCTATATGATCTTCTGTTACAAAAGACTAATCAAGTTTAATGTGACCTTAAAAAATTTTCAGTTGGTCATAGATTTATGTTTTCTTAAATATAATATATACTTTTATAATTACTATCTATAATTTTTAATAGATCTCCATGTCAAAATCATAAAATAAAAGTAAAAAAAACTAGTGTGTAATGAGTTTTACAGTTCAAATAATTTGTTTAATTTTTTTTCCACTGAATTAAGAATGATCAATATTGAAGGCACACATAGGAATAAACTTGTCTTATTCTAATAAGATGAAGAAAATGGGGCTTTATCTACACAGCACAATTGTTTCCCCAGTAGATATAGAAACATTACACTTTTCTATGTGACATGTAGATAATTCTTGTAGATATTATCTACATGTAATATGACATATAGACATTTTTCCACAAATTTAATTAATTTAACAAATACACAGTTTGATTGACTGCTTTTGTCCTTTGGATTGACTAGTAAGTTGTATAGAGACAATTAGAATGGAATCATTGTGTAAATAACCTACCAAGAGTTTAACACTTCATAGCTGTAATGATAGACTCTATAGATCACAATTAAGAGGTATATTTCTGAGATGTTAAGATTTAGGAGGATTTCTTTGTGAAATATACCCTTCGATATTGCATCCAACAGGGACCTATTAGTGGCAAACACTTTCCATTTGTCGTTCCAGATAAATGTATTCACTTAATTCTCACTCTTTAATGATGAGATAACATCTTATGTGGATAAGGGAAGCTCATTTTCACTTGTGGGAGTTGATCATGGGCATCGCCTTTCAACTCTAGCTTTAGTAACATCATGGAGGTAACTTGAAGTCAATCACTGTAATAGTATTTATACCACATTATACAATCAATCAGAGTTATTAAGCAACGCCCCATCCCCAACCTCCAATACATTCAGAATTAAATTGCTGGGTTAGAGGGTGTGTATATATTTGCTTAAATAGTTATAGCCAGACATTTTGCAAAATGGATATAAATAATAGCAATCCCACAAACAACATATACAATTTTGCTTCTTCATTTTTTTCAAAATTTGATATTGTACTACTATTAAATTTTGGCTGTTCTGGTGGAGTAATAAACATATCACATTGTGGTTTAAAATATGGATTTATTTGTTAAAAAATAATAAGCAACTTTTCACATGTTATTTCTCATTTGATATCTTCTTTTGTAAAGTGCCTCTTCAAGCCTTTTACTCATATGTTTTTGGGCTGTCTTTTATTTTATTAAACGTTTGCACAAGCCATTTATACATTCTCTTTGGGTGTTCTCTCTTGTGTATGTATTGCAGATATTTTTTCCCATTCTGTAGCTTTTCTCGCAATTTTAATTTTTCAATAAACAGAAATAAAAATTTAATACAATACAAACCATATATTTTTATATTTAGCTAGCACATTCTT
>NW_016107491.1:3069174-3118759 GCF_001604975.1 Cebus imitator
GAGTGTAATGGCTTGATCTTGGCTCACTGCAACCTCCATCTCTTAGGTTCACTGCAACCTCCATCTCTTGGGTTCAAGAGATTCCCCTGCCTCAGTCTCCCGAGTAGTTGGGATTATAGGCAGGTGCCACCATGCCTGGCTAATTTTGTGTTTTTAGTAGAGATGGGGCTTCTCCACATTGGTCAGGCTGGTCTTAAACATCTAACCTCAATTCCCAAGGATGAGGGGGCACTGTGCCTGGGGGAGGCCCACCCTAAGGGGACAATCATAGGAAAGAGGTAAGCCTATAGAGCCCTAGAATTAAGGTTAAAGGCTCTCTTCTCTTTGACCTTCAAGCGCCCTCTTGGATCTCTTTCAAGTGAATTTTCCTTTCTTTCTTGTTCTAAAGTCTTTTTAAATAAACTTGCAGTTCTGCTCTGAAACTTGCCTTGGTGTCTTTTTCTACTTTATTCCTCTCAGTCTAATTTTTTCCTCTCAGGAAGCAAGGACTGAAGTTGATTCAAATCTGCATGCCTACATCACTGGTAACTCATGGTAACTGGGATCTCTTCCACTGTTAACACTTTCTTCACACCGTGTACAAAAAAAGAAAACTCAAAATGAATTACAGCCTTAAATATAAGAGTAAAAAGTGGCCAGGTGTGGTGGCTCCCATCTATAATCACAGCACTTTTTGAGGCCCAGGGGGGAGGATCACTTGGGACAAGGAGTTTGAGACCAGCCTGGCCAACATGGTGAAACACCGTCTCTACTAAAAATACAAAAATTAGCAGGGCATGGTGGTCAGAGCCTGTGGTCCCAGCTACTCGGGAGGTTGAGGCAGAAGAATCGCTTGAACCCAGGCAGTGGAGGTTGCAGTGAGCCAAGATCACACCACTGCATTTCAGCCTGGGTGACAGAGTGAGGCTTTGGGTCAAAAACAAAACAAATCAAAAAAGTAAAAAGTATAAAATTCTTAGGAGAAAACATGGTTGACTCTTCAGGATCTAAGATTGGCAATGAATTCTTAGATATAAGAGAAAAAGATGAAAAAGAGAAAAATAAACAAATATATTGAACTTTAACAAAATTAAAATATCTGTGGTTCAACGGATATAATTTAAAAAATACTAAACATTTTTTTAACCAAGATGGAGGATTAAATGTTTATAGAATTCCTCAGTCAATCAGAAATATACTACATAAATATCAACACTGTGAGCTTTAATGCAAGAAGGAAAACAGGAATCCACCAGAATTGTGAATAACACCCCATATCTCAGAGAGGAGAACACTGGTAAACAACGCTGTGATGGCATTCAGCCAATAAAAGTGAGTGAAGCCCCATTATGAGAGAGAAAGACAGAGAACTTCCCTTGTGATTCAACTTTTGACTAGGGATCATAGCAACCCAGGCTGAGGGAGAGCACACTGATTCTTTCAAGCCCTGGAGTTAATTTGGAGAGAGACTTGAAGGTGCTATGAGGGAAAGAGACCAGGAAAAACTGCAGACATTTTCTCAGACCTGGGAGTGACAGCAAGATGCCATTTTTAGTCCAAGTACACAAAGAAAATCATTTTTGAAGACCTGGCAGTGTGGCTGTGCAGGTATTTTACTCCAGAGCCAGAGATTGGAGTGTATACTCTGGTGTGGGGTAGGGGTTTCCACATCCAAAACTGTGGAAGTCACCTCAGCAGTATGCGCTGGAATGTGTTTCCCATGTCATACGCCTGGGAGGAGAGTTGCTACAGCTGCAGTTTTCCATGGGAGGCGAGACTTGCAGCCAGATTTAGCTTGGCAACCTGAACTGGCAGACTGGTGCCATTTCTGGGCATTGCACTCTACTCCCCTGAGATCACTGTGCAGCAGGGTCCTCTCTGCTCCACCCTCAGTTAGAAGTCAGTCATTTGGAGCACCTGCTTGCCCGGACCAACAGCCTGAGCTGCCCCATCCTTTCTGGAGATATATGGTGGGCAGTGAGGCTCTCTCTGCTCCAAGCCCAGGTACATCTCCAGGAATTTTAAGCACTTATTGGCTGGTTCAGCAGCCTGAGTTGTCCCAATATTCCTGTACATAGATCTTGGTGTAGCAGGACTTTCTCTGCTCTATGCCCAGCAGATATCCAGGCTGTTGGAACACCTACCTAATAGGATCAGCAGCCTTACCTGCTGATCCCATTAGGCAGGTGCAAGGGGACCATTTCTGCTCTACAGACATGCAGATCTCCAGGCATCTGAAGCACCCACTCTCCTGGATTAGAAACTTAGGTCATTCTCCAATCCTGTGCAGAGAACTTGGAGCCAAGGAGGTTTCACAGCTCAATGCCTAGGTACACCACTGGGTGACTGCTGGCCACCCACTGAATAAACACTTGGCACTGGTGCTTGTGCCTTTCATCAGGACATCTGCAGGAGGACCTTCCTGGTCTGGCCCCACCCTTCATGGCTTCTGCCCCTCCCTCACTGGGGCTGAGCAAGGAGCTCAGGACACTGTGCATTCTATGAATCAGCTAATTTGCAGAGGCAAAAGTGAGCTTCTGCTAGTAAACAATGATCAAATACATACTCAGCCAAATTGGCTTACATGTAAGTGCCACCTACAGGCTTGTGGGACAAACTTCACAGCTCAATTAAAAACCCGCTGAAAGAAGTGCATACCGCTGTAGAAGCAAAGTCAAATGACTCTACCCAGCGTTCTCTATAGACACACCATCTGGGGAGGTGGGGGAAGGAAAAGAGAAAGAAAAAATTACAGTAATAAACCTATAGGAAAATAATGAAAAATAAAAAATACAACCTGTGCGAAAATAATTATAAAATGTAGAAATGCCAGTATCTATAGGTAAGAATAAACCAATACAATACAATACTTCTGAATTATTGTATTGGTTTCTTCTTTCAACATGAAAAATCTGAACATAGTGACACCAGAAAATGATTGCACTTGCTCACCAGCAATGTTCTCTAACCAAAATGGAAACTCAAAAATGACAGATAAATAATTCAAAATATGGATTGCTAGAATGCTCAATGAGACCTAAGATACAGTTGAAAATCAATACAAAGAAACTTTGAAGAAAATCCAGGAAAGAAAGAAGAGATAAACAGTATAAAAGAAATCAATCTGAGATTCTAGAATGAAAAAACTCATTTAAGGAATTTCAAAATGCAATTGAAATTTTTATCAATAGACTGAACCAAACAGAAAAAAAGAATTCCAGAGCTTGAAGACTCATCTTTTGAATGAACCCACTCTGACAAAAATAAAGACAAAAGAATTAAAAAACAAAAAGTATTTGAGAAACATGGGATTATAAAAAGCAATCTATTAATTATTGACATTCCTGAGAGACAAGAAAAAAAAATGAACAACCTGGCAAATATATTTGAAGGAATAATTCAAAACAGCCTCCCTAGTCTGCTAGAGAGGTAGACATTCAGATAACAGAAATGCAAAGAAAACCTGCAAGATACTATACAAAATGAATATCACCAAGGCACATAGTCACCTGACTGTCCAAGGTCCACATTAAAAAAATATCTTAGAGGCAGCTAGAGAAAAATATAAGATTATATACAAAGGGAACTCCATAGGTCTAGCAGCAGATTTCTCAGAAGAAATCTTACAAGAGAGAAGAGATTGGGGGCCTATTTTCAGCATTTTTAAAGAAAAAAAATTAACGCCCTTCCAAACTGAGTTTTATGAGTGAAGTAAAATATTTTTCAGACATGCAAACTCGAAGGATATTTGCTGCCAGGAGACCAGCCTTAATAGAGATTCTTAAGGGAGCTATAAACATAGGAACAAAAGAACAGTGCCTGTTACCACAAAAACACTTAAAATACAGAGCCCTATGAACCTATAAAGCAAAACACAATAGAAACTAAAAAGCAACAGACAACTTCACAATAGGATCAGAACCTCACATATCAATATTAACCTTGAATGTAAATGGTCTAAAGCCCCACTTAAAGACACAGAGTGGCAAGATGGGTTTAAAAAAACCTGATCCATGCATCTGCTGTCTTCAATAGACCCATCTCATACATAATGACACCTATAAATTCTACAAGATTGGAGAGAGATGTACCATGCAAACATACATACGAAAAAGAGCAGAGTTTGCTATATTTATATCTGATAAAACAGACTTTAAACAAACAAGTCAAAAAGGAAAAAGAAGGGCATTGTGTAGTGATAAATAATTCAATTAAAAAAGACTTAACTATCTTAAATATATACAGCCAACAGTGGAGCACTCAGAGTCATAAAACAAGTACACTGGACTTATGAAAAGACTTAGGCAGCTACACAGTAATAGTGGAGAACTTGTATACCCCACTGGCTGCATTACACAGATCATAAAGGCAGAAAACTAACAAGAAAATTCAGGTCTTTAACTCAAGACTTAACCAATTGGATCTAATAGACACCTAGAGAATGCTCCATCCATCCAACACAGAATATACATTCTCCTTACCTGCAGACAGAATATACTCCAAAATTTATCACATACTTGGTAATAAAGCAAGTCTTAATAAATTCAAACAAATCAAAATCATACTAACCATGCTCTCATACCACGGTGGAACAAAAATAGAAACGAATATTGAAAAGGTCTTTCAAAACCACAAAATCACATGGAAATTAAACAACATGCTCATGAATGACTTTTGAGTAAACAACAAAATCCAGGCAGAATTTTAAAAAATCTTTGAAATTAATGAAAATAGAGATACAACATACCAAAATCTTTGAGATGCAGCAAAAGCAGTGTTCAGAGGAAAGTTTATAACACTAAATACCTACCTCTAAAAGTTAAAGTGATCTCAAATTAATTGTCACCATCACATCCAGAGGACCTAGAAAAACAAGAACAAACTAACTCCAAAATAACAAAAGGAAAAAATAGTTATTTTAGTTTTAATCAGAGTGGAACTGACAGAAATTGAGATTCAAATATCCATAAGAAGAATCAATGAGACCAAAAGTTTTCTTTGAAAAAATAAACAAGATTAATAGGCCAATAGCTAGATTGACAAAGAAAAAAGTTCAAAATAAGCACAATCAAAAATGGCAAAGATAACATTAGAATCGAACCCACAGAAATATAAAAGTTCCTCATGAGTATAAGGAACACTTTTATGCATACAATCTAGACAATCTAGAGGAAATTGATAAATTCCTGGAAACACACAATCTCTGAAGATGGAATAAGAAAGAAATTGAAACTATGAACAGACCAATGTTGGGTTTTGAAATTGAGTCAGTAATAAAAAAATCTACCAACATCCGCCCCCCACAAAAAAAAAGTGCCTCAGACCAGATGAATTCATAAATAAATTCTATCAGACATACAAAGAAAAACTGGAACCAATTCTACTAAAATGATTGCAAAAAATTCAGGTGGAGGGACTGCTCCCCAAAGACACAAAGAAAGAAAGAAAACAACAGAACAACAGGCCAATATCCGTGATGAACATAGGTGCAAAATTTCTCAACAAATGAAGTTTAAGGTGCTTTTTTCCAGTTCTGTGAAGAAGGTCACTGGTAGCTTGATGGGGATAGTGTTGAATCTGTAAATTACTTTGGGCAGTATGGCCATTTTCACAATATTGATTCTTCCTAACCATGAACATGGAATGTTTCTCCATCTGTTTGTGTCCTCTCTTATTTCATTGAGCAGTGGTGTGTAGTTCTCCTTGAAGAGGTCCTTTATGTTCCTTGTTAGCTGCATTCCTAGGTATTTTATTCTCTTTGTAGGAATTGTGAGTGGCAGTTCATTCTTGATTTGGCTCTCTTTAAGTCTGTTATTGGTGTATAGGAATGCTTGTGATTTTTGCACGTTGATTTTGTATCCTGAGACTTTGCTGAAGTTGCTTATCAGTTTCAGGAGATTTGGGGCTGAGACGATGGGGTCTTCTAGATATACAATCATGTCATCTGCAAATAGAGACAATTTGACTTCCTCCTTTCCTATTTGACTGTCCTTTATTTCTTTTTCTTGCCTGATTGCTCTGGCTAGAACTTCTAATACTATATTGAATAGGAGTGGTGAGAGAGGGCAACCTTGTCTATTGCCAGATTTCAAAGGGAATTTATATCCAAAGGATTATAAATCGTTCTACTCTAAGGACACACGCACACGAATGTTCATTGCAGCACAGTTTACAACAGCAAAGACCTGGAACCAACGCAAATGCCCATCAATGATAGACTGGACAGGGAAAATGTGGCACATATATACCATGGAATATTACACAGCCATCAAAAACGATGAGTTTGTGTCCTTTGTAGGGACATGGATGAGCCTGGAAGCCATCATTCTCAGCAAACTGACACAAGAGCAGAAGATCAAACACCGCATGTTCTCACTCATAGGCGGGTGTTGAACAATAAGAACACATGGACACAGGGAGGGGAGCACTACACGCTGGGGTCTGTTGGAGGGAAATAGGGGAGGGACAGTGGGGTTGGGGAGTTGGGGGGGGATGGCATGGGGAGGAATGCCAGATATAGGTGAGGGGGAGAAAGGCAGCAAATCACACTGCCACCTGTGTACCTATGCAACAATCTTGCATGTTCTTCACATGTACCCCAAAACCTAAAATGCAATAAAAAATTATCAACAAAAACTAGCAGATCAAATTCAAAAGCTCATCAAAAAATTAATTCACCTTGGTGAAGAAGTCTTCGCTCCTATGGTTCAAGGTTGGTTCAACATATGAAAATCAATAAATGTGATTCACCACATAAACAGAATTAAAAAAGAAAACTGTATGTCATCTCAATAGATATAAAATCCAACATCTCTTCATAATAAAATCCCACAAGAAACTGGGCATCAAAAGAACATGCCTACTTTAAAAAGAATAAGAGCCAGTTATGAAAAACCCACAGCCAACATTATATTGAATAGGCAAAAACTGGAAACATTTCCCTTAAGAACTAAAACAGACAAGGACGCCTACTCTCACCACTCCTCTTCAGCATAGCACTGGAAGTCCTAGCCACAGCAATCAGGCCAGAGAAAGAAATAAAAGGCATCCAAATCAGAAAAGATATTAAACTATCTTCTTTTGTGGATATATGATTCTATACCTAGAAAACCCTATAGACTGTAAAAGGGCTCTGTAACTGAGAAATAAGATTTCAGCAAAGTATTAAATATACAAAATAAATGTACAAAAATTAGTAGCATTTCTGTTCACCAATAATGTTCAACCTGACAGCCAAATCAAGAATACAAAGTCATTTGCAATGGCCACACAAAAAAGTAAAATGCCCAGGAATACAGCTTACTAAGGAAGTGAAAGATCTCTCCAAGGAGAATTATAAAACACTGCTAAAAGAAAATGTAGATGACACAAATGAATGGAAAAAATATTCCAAGCTCATGGATTGGAGGAGACTTTATTGTTAAAAAGGCCATACTCTCCAAAGCAATTTACAGATTCAACGTTATTCTTAGCCAACTACCAACACTTGTAGCCAAAGCAATTCTAAACATAAAGAAAAAAAGATGGAGGCATCTTTTACCTGAGTTCGCACTACACTATAATGCTACAGTGACCAAAACAGCATGCAACTAGTACAGATACATAGATCAGTGGAATAGAGTAGTGAACCCATAAAGCTGCACACCTACAGCCATCTGATCTTTGAAACAATCAACAAAAAAATAAGCAATGAGGAAAGGACTCCTTATTCAGTAAACGGTGCATGTCTACACAGAAACTTGCTCAAGAATGTTTATTGAAGGATATTCATAAAATCCAAAAGGTGGAAACAACTCAAATACATGGATGAACTTTGAAAACATTGTGCTAAGTGTAAGAAGCTATTCACACACAAACAAAGTATGCTGTATGATTCCAATCACATGAACGTAAGAACAGGAAAATCTGTACAGATAGAAAGTAGATTAGTGTTTCAAACTGAGAGAAGGGGTAGCAGTAGCATAGGGGAATGATAGCTAAAAGGTATATAGTTCTTTTTGAAGAGATAAAAATATTCTGAAATTGAATGTTGTAATAGTTGCGCCTATATGTGACTAAACATTAATCTAAGCTAAAGAGAGGTGTCTCACCTAAGTTCACACTTCCTCTCAGAAGCAGCTCAAATCTAATGAATTGTTGATATGTGATAATAGTCTTTTCCCCTTGCCAGGATGCAACACAATTCTTATAGATCATCAGAGAGTGCCGTGGAATTTGCATGGCAGTACAGCTGCTCTCTCTGCCTAACCACTGCCTTTACTCCCTCACAAATATGCATCCACAATACTCTTCTGTAAATTTGCTGTACAAAAATTTTCATTTCAAAGTCCATTTATGGGAAATCTGACCAGTGAGAATTGATTCCAAAAGTGGTCTAAGGAAACAAACACTTAAATAAAATTTTGGAGCTGATTCATGTCACTTCCTGAAGAACCCCATTACCGATGGTGAGTGGATAGCCGAAGATCTGTGGAGGTACTTCAATTGTTCAAATTTTCATGGTGAGGAAAAGGGATGAGCTAAAATTGGAAGACAATACATTGGTAAGTTACATGCTTCAAACTTTCAGGGCTTTAAAGAAAAAAGTAATTATAAAGACTATAAAATCAAATGACTGCTGCTTGGGGCAATAAATGGTTTGGAGAAAGACAATGAAAGACTAAAAATGGTTAATCAACAATTAAAGTCTAAGTGAAAGCAATAATTTTTCCTTGGCAACATATTAAAACTCTCATATCTTACTTTCAAAAGGCCAGAGAAGAGAGCATCAGGTCTTTGAATTCCTACAAATATTTTAGAACTTGCTATGAATTGCTATTTTAAATAGTCTGTTGAGTTTATGAGTGGTACTGCATTTACTCTCTGGATCAACTGGGGTGAAATCAATATCTTTATATTATCTCTTCTTTTGATCATTTACTCCATTTAGTAAATTAAGCTCTTTACTTTTTCTCAGCAATACGTTTTAGTTTTCAGTGTAAGGATTTTTATCTGTCTTTCCTTAAATTTATTCCAAATAATTTCATTTTCTGGTATTATTTTAAATGGAATTAGTTTTATCTCATTTTTCAATATTTGCTCTCTCTCTCTCTCTCTCTCTTTCTCTCTCTCTCTCTCTCTCTCTCTCTCTATATATATATATATATATATATATATATATATATATATCAGATGTTTGGGTATTTACCTTATATTTGGGAAAATTTATTAAACACATTTTTAGTTCTAATATTTTATTGTCAATTTTTTAAAGTATTTTCTATCTAAATAACCCTGTCATCCTGTCCTTTGCTAATTATGGTAACTTTATCTTCTATTTTAGGTACCCCCATTATTTTATATTCTTACTTTATTGCATGGCTAGAATTCCATTTATAATGCTAAATAGAAGTTGTGGCATTGACATCCTTGCTTTTCTTCCTTCTTAGAGGGAATGTGTTTGAGCTTTCACCATTATGTGTGTTGTTAGCTTAAGCTGTTTAGTAGATGTCCTTTATCAAGTTTCTCTTCTACATCTAATTTGCAAATAGTCTTTTTAATGGGTATTCATACATTTGTGTTGAAATGTTTCCAATGCATTTTCTGCACACATGTACACTGGTTAGGTACAGGAATAGATTATGACAAAGTTAATAATTTGGCTGATGTGGTCCTGCATAGCCGGAATTTCTATGTGTTCAACTGCCCGAAATTCAAATGTCTTTGTATACCAGCAGTAACTGGGTAGTGCCTAGTATCAGTAATTTACCTTGGATTAATAATAAATAGGGATGGTTTTGAGTTCTGGGACTCTTTCTGTGACTACAATGATGCTAGAAAACATGAACATCTCCATTGGTAGAGTCTTTTTTTTCACTGACCCAATCAAGAAAGATTGAGCCTGGGAAAACCAAAGACACAGGGAATGTTCTTCACCTCTGTCCTTACAAGAAGGGTCGGCCTGGTATTTGTCTCCTTTAACCTTAGCTCTCTGGTCTGTAGGAAGGAAACCAATTGGTAATCATTATATTTGAATTTGAGTTATCTAAGTAGAATCATAACATGGTTTTTCATACATACTCATACATGTGAGCAAAGTGATGCAATATGATAGTGTCAAATGATTTTGCTTGTTGCTTTCTAACTTTATATCAAATGAAGTCAAAATGTGAAATTACCTGTGTATGTATACTATATGTATATTTACATATATTTCAAGTGACTATACTTATACCATAAATCTGAACATTAACAGTATATACATTATGAATTGAGATTTCCCCTTGATAATGTCACATAACTAATATAATGTCTATATAGCAATAATATTTTTTAAAAAAGCAAAATGTCTTATATTTTATATAATGCCAATGCATGTAAACTTTGAACTTGAAGACTTTCATATTTTGTTAAACAAAATATGAATTTTGTTTGATGTTGGCAGAGATTGGTAGAGTCCTCATTTTTGCAGAACAAGGCAAAATTTATTCTGAAAAAACATCAAAATAAACATCATAACTTAAAATAATTTCTTCAAATAATTTTCTAAGGAAAATGAGCAGCTCATAGGACTAAATTAAAAGCAGCACAAGGAAATGAGTCACATGAGCAAGAATCATCAGAAATACTAATTATAGCTCTACAAATATTTTATATGTTAGATTTTCAGATGTAGAAAATAATGGTGCAGTCAATTTTTTGAAAAATAAAGAATAAACACACAAAAAATTTCTAATTACTCATAATTAAGAGGACATAGTAAATTAACCAGAAATTCTGAGAAAATGGCTAAATATATATATATAACTTTATATTTGTATATTAAGTGTAATATTTGTAAAAAATTAATTACAATAACTGTAAAAGGAAAACATACCAGATATTAAAAATTCTATATTTAATAGCACGCTTAATTGAGAATTAGCGAATTGAAAGTAGATGTTAAGAAGCTTAATAGAATAAACCACAAAGAAATAGAGGTAGGATAAACAAAAGACATGAAAAAAGACACCAAACACAGAGTTCGAAGTTCTAATCTCTGACTAGTTAAAATTCCACAGAGAAGAGAGAGAGAGAGGCAGTCATCACTGAGTTGTCATGAATTAGCATCCCTGATGAAATTCATGAAAATAATTGCAGTTGTCTTATTTCAAACTTAAGAGTACAATTCATGGCCAAGGAAGAGAAAGAGCTATCAGCTTGTTTTTCGCTTGGCTCTTTTAGAATAAATATATCTGTTACAATAAATGACAGAGTGCAAATACTTTTAATCTGAGCTCAGTGAATACTTACTGTATTATCTTGAATAGAAAACTCAGCGGAGTCATTTTGAATATGGAATTCAGTGGATTCTGAAGTTATGGGTAGTTCTTCAGTTCGTCTGAGAACATATTGATATTGATGAGTTTATCATCATTGTGTAAATTTTTAAGATTGATCAGTTAGCACACTGAGAATAACTTGATTGGCTTCAGAAATTAGAATAATATCAAGTTTATCTAATATGTTAATATATAACTATGATAATGTGTATATGTGTTTTATTTCCTTTTTCATATTTTTAAAATATGGAGGCTAATAGGTAATATTTTAACTATTTTACTTTACTGTACTACTAACATTTATATTAGTCAAGTTGCAAGAGTCTATTACTCTATTTATCTGTAATACAGATATACCAAGAGTTTGTGCATAATTCCTCCAATGCTACTAACACACCTATTCTGATCCACTGACAAAATAAACAATAGCATAATAAGTAAAGCTTAATATAAGATTTAGTTATTTTCAAAAATATAGAAAACAATTTTCAGGTTTTGTGTGAAAAGCAACCATTTAAAAATGTATTTTATGATTATTTTCCACATTGTGTACAATTATAAAGTTTTGAGAACTTTGTACAATAACTTGAACTCATTAGTTTATGCAGCAATAACAATTTTTAATGTATATTAATTACCCATATTTGATGTACCAGTTATTATGCTTTTATATATATATATATATATATTTTTTTTTTTTTAACAATTTTTGGCATGAGGTTAGTGTACTTCAGGCAGATAAAAGAGATGAACAGGCAAAATTTTCAGTAAATGAAAAGACAAGCCTCACAGGACATTAAGGGAAAGACTGTAACTGATAAGTATTTATTGAGTGACTTTAACTAAAGTCAATTTATCTACCCTTAGGTTATTTGTACTGAAAGATTCCTCAGAATAGGATTTATAATTTGTGAAGATGAAAAGGTTTATAGAAAATCAAATTTTATGCATCTCTTTTTCATTAGACTTTTACTCTCTCTGCAACAAAATTTCTGCAGAGTCAAAAGTAAGTTGCAGAGAAACAAAACTACATGATAAGGATGCTACTTTGAAAAAGTTTCTTCATTTGCTGTCATCAGAAGACATATATGGAATTTATAAATAGCCTATACGATTTCAGTTAAAGTAGAATTTGTGTGATGTTTGTTTTGAAAGTTGAGAATATTATGTTTCTAACACAGGCTCTAATAATGTAAAGCAAAAATATCTTAAGTTTAGTATGCTGATTTTTGATGTTGTTTGATTTTGCTACAAAATAAAATAAACTTATGCTTAAAAATGAATACCAATATAATAATTGAACATATTAGGCAACTAGCTAGAAAACTGATAGTTGTAAGAGAATACATTAATATGTTAGATATGCACTCAAGACTTCTTTTATATGGAAAGAGTACATTAATAAGGTAATTGTTTCAATAATACATATCTAAGACACCTAATTTCCATAAATTAGTAGCAAGTTTTTTTACATCAAGTCCTATATAAATAGATTCTGTGGTGTTATGCAATAAAATGATAATTTACTGATTGTTAATTTCTCTGTAGCAATAACCAAATGAGTTAATATAAAAGCAATATAAATGAATTGAATTGCAACTTGACTAATATAAATCAGAGTACTACACAAAAATAATTTAAGTTTATTTACAAATGACAACTAATTTAGAAATTCAATTTTAACAATGTAAAATGATGTCTCTGTTAAAAATCTTAATTCTTTTTAACGATAAAATGATGCAGGGCATGGTGGCTGAGGCCTGTAATCCCAGCACTTTGGGAGGCCGATGCGAGTGGATCACAAGGTCAAGAGATCGAGACTATCCTGGCCAACATGGTGAAACCCCGTCTCTACTAAAAATACAAAAATTAGCTGGGTGTGGTGGTGCGCGCCTGTGGTCCCAGCTACTTGAGAGGCTGAGGCAGAAGAATCACTTGAACCCAGGAGGCGGAGGTTGCAGTGAGCTGAGATTGTGCCACTGAACTCCAGCCTGGCGACAGAGCAAGACTCCGACTCAAAAGAATAATAATAATAATAAATAATAATAATAATAAGATAAAATGAAAATATGATTTTTTAAGGATGCCTTGGCAGGCCGGGTACAGTGGTTCACGCCTGTAATCCTAACAAGACGAAGGCGGGTGGATCACTTGGGGCACTTGAGGTCAGGATTTTTAGACCGGTCTGGCGAACATGGTGAAACTCTGTCTCTACCAAAATATACACCAAAAAATTAGCTGATCATGGTGATGTGCACCTATAATCCCAGCTATGCTAGATGCTGAGACACGAGGATTGCTTGAACCCAGGAGGTGCAGATTGCAGTGAGCTGAGATCATGCCACTGCACTATACAGCTTGGGTAACAGAGTGAGACTTTGTGTCTAAATAAATAAATAAAGACTCATTGGCATATGATAAGGATATGAACAGCTTCTCCTTGTTCCTCCTCCACTGGTACACTGGTAAGGAAACAAATGTAGTTAATTTGATATAATGGTTTTTCTGTTCCTCCCACAACTTTCTCTATGCTCGGAAAATCATATATATCCATTTGCCTATTCACCTATATACCTGTAATACATTTATATCAACAATTTTTTAAATCATTTTATCCTTTTATAAAAAATGCATTATATAGAAAAAAACGACTAAAATAGGAAGACCCTTGGTTTTATCACCTACCTTTATCACCTCTTTGCATATATATATATAATGCATATAACACATTTAAATAATATACATATAATTTTCTTCTATAGGTATTTATAAAAATATGTAAAACATATAAAAACGTCTTTTAAAAAGTACTATTTTCATTTTACACTTTAAAAGAAGTCAGGGAAAAATAGGAAAAAATGCAGACAGGAAAATAGAAAATATGTAGTAGTAAAATTAAGCTCAGCTATATTTTAATATAAAAGTTTTAATAAAAATTCTCTAAATAATTCAACACAAAAATAGCGATTGTCAGAAAAAAAATAAGACTTAACTATATGTATACCTAGACATATGTTAGGTCTTAAATCATATGAAGTTAGACAGCAAGACAGCAAATATAAAAGATATGAAAAGAGGTATTTTATAATGACAGGTAAATCAAATCATGAAAAAGACATAAAAATCATGAAAATGTATCACTTATTCAAAGAGTTTCAGATGATGTGAAAAAAATGGACAGAACTAAAAGCACAAATACACAATTACACAATATGAGTTAGAGTGTTCATTACTCTACTCTGAGCTATGAAAGGCTCCCAAAGTAGTAAATGTGTCAAAGATATAAATGACACTATTACCTACCTTATACATATTAAAATGTATGGAATGCTAATCTTTATATCCTTTCTATCAGCTGATAACAGTAGACTATACATTCTTTTCACCAGAAACAGAATACACATGGGAAGAAACACTGGGCTACAAAACAAATATCAAAAAACGTAGATGAATTGAAACCATAGAAAGTATGTTCCCTGTCCATAATATAGTTCATATAGTTCAAATGGAAACCAATGACAAAAACACTTATGAAAAATCCATAGATGCTTTAAAATTAAACTTCTCAATTCTAAAGAAGTTATTCATCAAATAAGAAAATAGTGAAACTTAAAAATACTTTGAAATAACTTATGCTAAAAATACAGCATATCAACATGTTAGATTTTACAGCTTTAAATGTTTCTGTTAGGAAACAAAAAAGCAATAATGTAGAGTTCCAATTCAAGAAGCTGTAAAACAAAATGCAAGTCTAACTAAAATTAGAAAGAAAATATATATAATAAATGCAAGAACAGAGACTAATGAAATAAAAAATAGAGAAAGAAATTGTGAAATCAATAATTAGTACTTTGAAATAATCAATGAATTTGACAAACTTCTGGCCAGACTAATAAGCACTAATAATCTCCTATCTTAAATATCAGGAATTTAAGATAGGAGATTCCTACAAAACCTATGAACATTAAAAGATAATAAAGAGTATACTAGGAATAAGTTTGCAACAACAAATGTAAAGGCTTTGACCAAAAAAAAAAAAAAAATACATTCCAGGAAGATAGACATTACCTAATTAGAAGAAAATAATAAAAATCCTAAACCTGAAACCCTTCCCAACTCATTTTATAAAGTCAGTATTCACCTGTTACCAAAAAAGACTAATATATTACAAGAAAAAAGTGAAACAATAGACCTATACAAATTATAAAATGCATGTGAAAGTCCTTAACAAAAATTTCTGTACGAAATAAGGTAACAAAAAAGGATAATACATAATAACTAATGTTGAGTCATCTCAGGAATAGAATGTTGGTTACTAACTGAAAATTAATCATAGTAATTGATCCTATTAACAGTACAGTGAATAAATCACGATTTAGTATATTTATATGTGAGCACATAAATGTGCATTTAACTCTATCTACTCTTCATTTTTATTTTATTCTAATTTCCTTGGTTTTAGAATTTCTTATAAAGTTTTTATTTTATTGACTTCTTTTCTAAAATCATTTTGGTTATGATATATATTGTCAGTAGTTTATGTTAAAGTATTGTCACAAAACATTATTAAATTATAGTATAATATTATTCTAATTTTATTAAATAATATTAAAATATTATTCTAATATCATTTTCCTTTTCTAAACCAGCAGTTCCCATCCTTTTAGGCACCAAGGACCGGTTTTATGGAAGACAATTTTTCCATAGGCTGGGTGAAGGGGGGCAGAGGGATAGTTTCAGTATGATTAAAGTTCATTTCATTTATTGCACACTATTTCTATTATTATTACATTGTCATATACAAGGAAATAATTACACAACTCACCATAATGTAGAATCAGTGGGAGCTC
Organism: Cebus imitator; assembly: GCF_001604975.1. NCBI lineage: Eukaryota > Metazoa > Chordata > Mammalia > Primates > Cebidae > Cebus > Cebus imitator. The sequence goes on from NW_016107491.1 coordinate 3,085,304, forward strand.
TGAGCTTCTTTTCCTACAACTAGATGGTCTAATATGGGAGTGATGGGAGACAGTGACAGATCATCAGGCATTAATTCTCATAAGGAGTGTGCAACCTACATCTTTCACATGTTCAGTTCACAGTAGGATTTGGACTCCTATGGGAATCTAATGCTGCCTCTGATCTGACAGGAGGTGGAGCTCAAGTGGTAATGTGAGTGATGGGGAGTGGCTTTAAATACAGATGAAGTACTGGTCCATGGCCTGGGGTTTGCGGACCCCTACCTAAAACTTTTCCAACATAACACCTATTATGATTTACTATATTTGCCTCATTTTTTTATATCCTTACCCTCCCTTCCAACAGATTTTAAGATCCAAGAAGGCAGAAATTATTTCTACCAATTCACTATTATTACTCCCAGCACGTAGACCTTGCTCAACCATTGTTGAACTATTGACTCTGAGTGGCTGAATGCCCAACCAAATGATGATTTAAGAGAACCTTTATTGTGTAAGTGATTAAACTATTCTAACTACATTTTTTATATCCGTTTATAATCTTCTAAAATCATTGTTCTGCCTGCAACTGAATAAGCATGCACATTTGCACATACATAAACACACACACACACACACACACACACACACACACACACACCATACATTCTGTGGGCAGAATTAAACATTTCTGGATTTGGCTACACTGTATTTTTTAGTACTCTGATTCATTAGCCAAACATCCACAACTGCAGCATATTCTCAGGAACAGATGCCTTCTAAAAATTCAATTTCTGTCAGTTGAGTCATATGTTCACATTGATGTATATTCTAATTTTAAAATCACTTTATTTTCATTTTCCAGTTATTTTCAGTGGCCACTTATTTCTAATATATTGTCACTTTTTCCCAGCTGCAAATTACCATATAAATACCTACCAATATATATTTGCTCAAATAGTTGTCAATAAAGACAACATTTTTTAAAGTTCATTTGTTTAAATAATCCTCTTGACAATCATAGTGTCTTTTATTTGTATAAACATTTTGAAATTGCATTTTTAGAAACAAGTTATTTGTTTCTATCGTTTACTACTCTACAACTTTTGAAAATGGAGATTCTGGATGACCAAGTTTCTATCCAAGTTCAATTTCTCAGAAAAGATTGAATTATTATATAAATTGTAAAAATCTGTCTTGTGGGCTTGTAGCCTCAACAGACATATATAAAAAGAAAATAACGGAAATAAAACTGGGAATTGTATAGCACTTTAAGGTTCGGAGAGATTTATTCTTGTATACATACTTTATTAAATTTTTACTGCAATTATTTCAAGTAAACACATGTAAACTACTAGTTTACAAATGTGTTAATTGATCTAGATAAATAAATGCATTTTAAAGGTCATTTTCATTCTAAATACTAGAGTGCGGGTATAGTTAGGAGATTTATATACATAAATCCATTTTCAATGGTTATTCAGCTACATGTTACTGCTTTAATATTGAAAAGGCATATCAAAACACTGGACATTCAGTGGTAAATATGATAGTGTTTATATTAGCATGGAACTTACATATTAGAAGAAAAGTTTAGAAATAATTAATAATATTTAAAAAGACAATTCCAGGTAAATAAAACTGGTAAAGAAAAAACCTGTAGTGTTAAAATGATGAAGTGAGATAAGTCATGGTATTCAAGAGAGACTCTACTGGATGAGAGGACTTTTAGCTGTACAGAGACTTCTAAACAGAGGTTATGAAGAAGGAACTCTCTTAGCTAGTTTGAGGAATTCAAAGAAAACCAGTACACTGAGTGTATGAGAACAAAGATCTCAGGGTTTGAGGTCAAATATGTAGGCGGTGCAAACAGTAATGTAGGGCGTAAAAACTATGATAAAAAATTAAATTTTATTTAACGTGCATTGAGAAGCTAGTAAATGTTCTGGGCAAGGCAATTATGTGATTCAATTTATGGTTTGAAATAATTTTTTCCCCCATTTATTTATTTTATTGCATTTTAGGTTTTGGGGTACATGTGAAGAACATGCAAGATTGTTGCATAGGTACACACGTGGCAGTGTGATTTGCTGCCTTCCTCCCCATCACCTACATCTGGCATCACTCCCCATGCTATCTCTCCCCAACTCCCCACCCCCCACCATCCCTCCCCTATTTCCCCCCAACTGACCCCAGTGTGTAGTGCTCCCCTCCCTGTGTCCTTGTGTTCTCATTGTTCAACACCCGCCTATGAGTGAGAACATGCAGTGTTTGATCTTCTGCTCTTGTGTCAGTTTGCTGAGAATGATGGTTTCCAGGTTCAGTATGGATTTCACTAGGGGTGGAATAAGAAGCAATGAGATGAAAAGAGAAAAGGTAACTTACTAGGGTGATAGCAGTTGACACAAAACAAATTGAAGCAGAAAGACTACAATGAACTTTGAAGATGAAGCTGACATGATGCAGTGATTTATTAAATATGGAATTTAAGGAAAGTGGAAGAATCAAGGCTATGGGTAAGGTTTTTGGCTTATTCAAGTGATGCCAGTATTTTTTTACTGAGGTGGGACAAACTGAATAAAGAACATTTTTGAGTTCAGTGTGAGAAATGACAATGTTATTTTACATGGGTTAAGTTTGATGTTATGTGAAGTGGAGGTAGTAAGTAGATGCAAATAGCCTCAAAATAGAGTTTTGGACAAGGTTTAAATATTGATGATTCATTTATATGCACACATACATACATGCGTGTGTGGCATATAAATGATGTAATGGCATTGTATAGTTTGTGATTATTTAGGGATAACATTGAATGGATAAGATAGTCCAAGATAGTAAAATCTCTGGAGCACTCGAATATTTGCAAGTCAGAGTATAGAAGGCCGATTCAAAAAAGGTAATTTTAAAGGGGCAGCTGGTTACACCAGCAGAGTGTTACATTACAGAAGCTTTCTTATTTTAACAAACAGGGAGCTAAGATAGCAAAGGAAAAGATATGATTACATTTCTTTATTTATAATTTTATTATTTTGTAGCTTTTGCCTGCAAATTATTTTTGGTTAAATGAATTATCTCTACAATACTACTATACTAATTACAAATGCAAAGGAAATTCTGCATAGTTTTGATTCATTCATTCATTGGAACAGTATTTGTTAAACCACTCATTGATTCTTCATTGAGGTAATGTGGTCACTTATTTTAATAATCTCACAGATAAATAGAAAATATTAACTCACTTTTACAATAAAATGTAGTAAATACAATAATAGAAATATGTAAAGACTTTCAATTCAATCTAAACTATATACAAACTTCCAGAAGACGATGAGTGAAGCAAATACAGTATTGGAAATCATTCATTTTAGTGAAAAATATTATGATTAAATGAAAAATGATTAAATGTACAGTAATTTATCTTGTAAGATAGTATATAATATTAAGTCAAAAGCTAAAATTGCTGGGGTTAGTATAAAGGGGTTGTCATAACAGGGAACTTTATCTAACAGTCAATTAAAAGACATCAACATTTTGGGCATAAGAATGAATTGCTTGTGATTGCAAGAAGTATAGAATGGAGGCTGTCTGACTAAAGGCAGAAGCACATAGTAAGTATTATTTCCAGAAATTCTGGTAATGGAAGATAAGGTCTCAAATCAAGATAACAATAAGTGATATATGGACAAGACAAAGAAATTAGAGTGCTAGCTGGAACATAATATTTTTCAGAAATATCTTATTACATGCAAAGACAGTAAAAAATGTGACATTAATAATGTCTGCATTCTCAGCTTGGGTGACTGATGCTATTGCTACTGTTAGGGAAATTGGAAGACATGGGTAACAGTAATGTCTACTGCATGGTCACAAGATGGTGAGTAAAATATAACCAATCATAATTAAAAGTACTTTATTCAGTTAAATGAATTATAATTAATAATCACAGACACACACACAACTTGTTTCATGTGAAATGAATGGATTTTTTCAAATAAGTTACTTTAGTACTATTTTTTAGGATACATAATGAATTGAAATTGTAAAATATAATTAGTGTCAAATGGAAAATTAGCATTAAATATATTCAATTAATTTTTACACTATTTAAATTATAAAATTATTCTACAAAAGGATGAGCTTAGTATTAAAAGAAAAAAAGAAATTAAACCAATGAACATAATCATTTGTTAATGTATGTGATTTTGTGTCTGTGTGTGTGTATAACAGAAAGTCTGTTTGTACTTGAGGAAAACCAATTCATCATAATGATTGAGCTATGCATATATCCAAGTATCCTCATTTTTACTGCAGGCTTAAAAAGAAATGTTAGTTTTCATAGTAGCACTAATTTAATCACAACATAATGTTTCATTGCCAAAACACAATGTTTTCAACCCATTATTGCAGATGCTTTAAAAAATGAGTGAGCAATTGATGTAATGTTATAATGGATGTTAATTGTAACTCCTTGATCATGTGTTATTTTTTCTGACAGGCTTGGGCAACAAAGCAAACCCTCAAATAGGCAGAATTACTTAAGAAGAAAGCAAAGCAAATAGTATATTCAAGGGATGTCCATTTGTTAGCTATTAGCAGGTGACAACCAGCTGCTAAATAAACTCAAATGCCTCCTTGCATTCTTCAGAAACCCACCGGGGAAGGAGTACAACAAACTATACAAGAAGCAAAGAGCAGACTCAGCACCAGCAACTGAGTGAGGAAACTTATCAGGTAACTATGAACATCCTGAGTGGTATAAATTTGCGAAAGGTTTCTAAATGTATGATGGTGAATAGAAAAGATCCCAGTGGCCAAATCCAATCCAATTAGGATAAAAACATTTTTCCTCCTTAGCTGCCAGCTTTTGTATGAAAAATTGCTTCTTCTCAAACTCAGTCAATTAAAAAATGTCTGCTAGCTGAGTTTTTCCAGCAGGAGACTAAAGGGCCTATTATGCTGACAGATGTTCCCTGCTTTAAGATTGTGCAGAATTTAGATGACTTTTATTTTCTGCTTATAGCCATTTAAATTTAGTTAATATGAAAAAGTAAAACCAAGATTTTGCTGTTTAAAACTTGTACCTTTTTAGTAATATTTTAAATGATTTCAGATATCACTGGTAATCTATAATTGTGTTAAGATATCAAATTATATTTTTAAGTATTATATTTATAAATTTTAAGGAAAAATGTTAACAGTTAATGTTTTAAAATTTGTATTTTGCACAGTTATGACAAATATGTCATTTTTGCATTATTGGTATGAAAATCAGATGAAATGGCTGCACAGGCATAATTGCATTCAGTTAATCTGTGAGAAAAAAATAATTTTACTTATTTAGTTTGTTAAATCTTATTGTTTAGACATTGAGTGATGGAGTCAGGACCATTTTCTCAGACTTTTTCTACCAGTTCAAAGTTTATTATATGGAGTTCTGCAGTCATTCCATAAATTCAAGTGAAAGTATATTCATTAAGTTAAATATTCATAAATGCAACACAATATAAAATTTGGAGTGATTATTCATTATCTATGTGCAAATTTTCGCCCTTTATTTTTTTGGAGAAGAAAATGCTTTGGAACAAAATCTTTAATTAGTTTGTTCTTTGCCTACGTATTATTTAACTCTCTGTATTACTTTGCTAGGGGTATTATCACATAGTACCACAGATTAGGTGGCCGAGAGGAAGAATATTATTGCCACACAGTTCCAATGCCAGAATTTAATCATCAATGTGTGACTGGGATGATTCTTTCCTAGGGTTGTGAGGAAGGTGTCTGTTCCAGGTCTCTCTCCCTGGCTGGAAGATAATGTTCTCTCTAAGTCTCTTCACATCACCTGCCTTCCATATTGTTTCTGTGTCCACCTTTTTTTCCTTTTCATAAAAACATCAGTAATATTGGATTAGGGCCTACCCTCATGACCTTGCTTTAACTTAATTTTCTCTATAAATCCCTGTCTCTAAGTAAGGTCACATTCTGAAGCACAGGGCATGAGGACTCCAACATATGAATTTGGAGAGACAAAATTTCTCCCATAAGACCCTCCATATTCTTTCTCACTTTCAGTAGGTGATCTGGCCTTCTACTTTGCTAAAATAATGAAGGTATAAAGAGAGAAATGTCTTAACCCTATCCTCCATTTCCTCAAATACCATATTTTCCTTTTTTTCTGGCAGTGTTAAGTTGTCCCTACTCTTACTAAAAGCCATCTTCACAGGAACCTGGACTCCATCAATTAGCTATGTTTTGGTTTTTTAATCTTTGAAATTTCCTTTAAGAGCTTTACATACTTTAATATTTTCTTTCTTAGTTTTAGTAAAAGTTCTTAATCTCAAGTTTCTCCCAAGGTGTTGTTCTATTATTTCTGCTATTATTAATAGCTGAGCTCCTAAAAGTAAGGCCTGTGCTCACCAAGCCACTTAATTGTCTCCCTTCTGTTTTATCCCTTATCTCACCGCCATTCTCTGCCCTCACTGTTTCATCCAAACTACTCTAACCAGAGCCAGGAATGACCAAAAACATTAATTTAATTTCTCTTCTCATGTTACCTCCTGTGGTATTTTCTATTACACTATTGATTGCTCTTTATTACACTATTTATTATTCTTTTCTTGAACTTTCTTGTCTGTCTTCTGGTTTTGTCTCTTATGGCCTTTTATGTCTCATTATTGTCAACCTCTAATCATCTCTTGGCCTTGTGCTATTTACATGTTAACAGACTTTTACTTCAAATTAATTGAAGCCCTTGTTTGAAATTCCACCTATGATATTCTCATCTACAAATTGTTATAGTTAGATTCAACGGGCTCATTCTAGACCTCTACTTTTGGGGTTCTAGGGGTTTCTAAAAATCAACATTAAAATAAACCAATCATCTTTCACGTTCCTTTCCATTAAAATTTTTTTCCCCTCAAATATGTGTCTATCCACATACATTCCTTAAAATTATGACTCTTGCTTCTTATAGCCTCTAAGATAATACAACCCTATGTTACCTGGTATTTCTCTAAATTTCATAGCAGCTGCTGAAATATAACCCTTTGTACTGATCCTATGACAAGGAATATCTATATTTACTACTTTAAAGCCATATGTATAGAATTGTTATTGGCCTTTTGATGGAATCCATAGAAATGAGAGACGAGATAAAGTGTATTATGGAGAAACAAGCTGAAGTATCAAAAATACATAATTTCTCATGGATGATAAAAAGGAATGCTATATCTTTGCCCCATAAAATAGTTTTGCCCATTCTTATGTGCAAAAAAATATGATCTATATTATGTTACATTCATGGAATCAGATATTAAATTATTTAAATACCTACAAAATATACTTCATAAGTATTTAGCTAATACATTCATATAGTTTGTACAGACCAAATGAGTGTAAGTAGTACATCTATCACCTTAAATATTTGTCTTTTTTTTGTGCTAGAAACCTTCATTATTCTCTTTTAGCTATTCTGAAATATATGGTAGATTATTGTAAATTATAGTCACTCTGCTGATCTTTCAAACAGTAGGTCTTGTTTCATCTATGAAACTGTGTATTTATACTTATTGATCAACCTCTCTTCATCCCCCTTTCTCCTACACTTCTTGGTCTCTGGTAATCATGAATCTACTCTCTATCTTCATGAGGACCACCTTTTTTTTAGCTCCCACATACAAGTGAGAGCATGCAATATTTATCTTTCTGTGCTTAGCTTAAAATGTTTAGAGTTTCCAGTAAACCTTGAGAACCAACTGCTCCTTGAATAACTATATCTCATAGGAATAAATAAATTGGAGAAGGTGGTGACAAAGTATAGAATTTTTGCTTGTTGGATGTTGGATGGCTCTAATTTTATGGTGATAAATGATAGTATTAAAAAATGAATGAGAAAGAAGAGACCACTGTTGTGAGAAGCGTATGGATTTAAAAATTATTCTGAAGCAGACATAATTGCTGAAGAAAAGCAGAAGAGAAAGTACTTTAAGAAGTATTGTTCAGGGATATTTATTAAATTGGCTTTAATTATTTACTTAGGTAAATATTGTAGTCACCTAACAGGTTCTTCCTGCCACCGCAGACAAAACCAAGTCACTGAGATTGTGGTATTGAAGTAGAGAAAGAATTTTAGTAATGCAGAGTTAACCAAGTGGAAGTACTGGAGTTATTATTCAAATCAGCCTTCCCCAAGAACTCAGAGGCTAGGATTTTTATGCATAATTTGGTAGGCATCAGGTTAGAGAACTGGTGTTTCTGCTTGGTTAAAAAATCATAGGAATATGGTAAATGGTCCTCATGTCCACCTGTGGGCCGAAACCCCAGGAACAGTTGCGTCGTGAATCACAGGCTTAGGTGAGGTTAGTTGATTACCATGATGCAAAAATCTAAAGAACATCTTAAAAGACCAGTCTTAGTTTCTATGATAGTTATGTCATCTATAGAGCAGTTGGGGAAGTAAAACATCTTGTGACTCTGGCCACATGTCTCCTAAGCAGTAAGGAATTGTAGAAACTGTGCCTACATTTTAGTAGAATTCAGGCCCTTCCCATCATCCTAATGTCATGATCTTCCATTAGTTTTACAAAGGCAGTTATCAGTCCCTGAGTAAAGAGAGTCTTATTTTGTGGGAGAAACTATTATCATCCATATTTCACTTTGTAAATAACTGTCAAGAATATTTCAGCCTGGAACCTTATTTTTATCAAAAAATTCTGTATCAAATCTTCCAGTATGCCTATTATTTTTGCTTTTATATACTGGATTAAATAAAATTAGATATGTAATAACATAGGTACACCTTTTCATGTATGAAACATGTATTTCCAGTACTTGAAGATTTCAATTAAAAAAAAAAAAAAACTTTCCGAATTTGACTAAGAGGATTGGGAAAGCCACCTTAAAGGCACAACATGCTGAATTTGACAGGTAGATTGATAAAAACACATTGCATAGCTAAAGAAACAGTGTTCTAATCAGTCATGTGAGATAATTTCTAAAAACTTTTCACCAACAGAATTTTTAATAGTACTGTGGAGGCTAAAACCACTCCATTGCAGGTGCTAATCAGCCATATTAAATTCTGATTAACTCCAGTTCCAGGGATGTCTCTAAGATTTTCACTGTTGCTACTGTTCCTTGTGTAAGAGCAATTACTTAAATCCTGCCCTTAGGTTAGAACAATCTTGACTATAAACTCTGCCCTTAGCAGAATCACATAACATTCTTGCCCATTCCTGAGTGGTAAACTTCAGTTGCACTACACGTTTTTTCCTGGTTCTAGAGGGCAACTGCATGGGGATCTACCATCTTGTCTCACAACTGCCTGACACATGGCCTTTACTTATAAGTCCTATGAAATGTTTCTTTCTGAGAAACTGAACTTCCCTGTCTCTTTCTTCAATCCCTCAGTTTTCTTGGACTTTGAGGGTAGGTTTGCAAAGATCTGCTCACCGAGAACAAGTACCCATCCAATAAATGACCAGGGATAATGAGATTTGAGGTAACAAACTTCAAGTATGCTGGTCCAATATTCTAAACCAATTAGGTTGGTACTTGTATGGATACCATCAAAATATATATTGATTTAGCGTGGTTTACTACTGTCCTTTGCCATTATAAAACTTTATGAATCGGTTTTTCATGTTATTTAGCTTTAGCAAATAATTTCACTGACCGTGACAGGAAGACTATTCTGACAAATCTGAGTTATGTTTATTATTTAACATAAATAAATTAGCACGTCCATTTATACTAGCAGCCTCGTGGGCTTTTGTTATATATGTGTCTATGCTGATAGATCTCACAAGTTCAGGATTCTGAGTGTGCAAGCTAAAGAAACAAAAATACGAATTGTGGTAATTCAATAAAATAATGAATTTCAATTTTTGAGACCTTCTGACAAACAGCCTATTGGGTGGACCTGATAGTAAGAAAGTGTTCTTTTCCTTTTTAACTTTTCAAATTAATTTTTAAAGAAAAATGCTGGAATACTCGCTTCAATAATTTACAAACTGCCAAAAGTTCTACTTTTAATGAAAGTATTTCCTCTATACTCTGTATTTTGAAATACTTAACTCTTATTTAATATTTTTATATAGATAATGCTATTACAGTTTTCTTCAAATAAATCAACCAGCAAGGATGGTAAAAAAGGAACCAGAGAAGCTTTAGGACCATTTCATGACATTACTTTTTTTTGTGCTTTTATGAGTTCTCAATATTTTATTTCTCTGGAGCTGAGGTATTAAATAATGTTATATTTTAACAGCACCTTAAAATACATTCTAAACAATTTTTTGAAGTGTCTTCAAATTAGGAAAAAGATTATATTGTGGATGTCTCTCCTTCAGGAAACACTGAGTTAAGTTACATTACACATTTTTCTCCAATCTTCATAATGTATTCAAACCTAAGAATTAATTTGTATTTACAATAATGTAAGCTAACAACATATGTGTATAATAAAGTAAAATAATCTGAAATGATAATAGTATTTCCTCAATAAATTAGAGTGGGCATGAATATATTGGAGCTCTCATTTTTATCTGGAATTGAGTTAGCATATAAATTCATTTTTTTATGCAACCTTAATTTATTTATTTATTTATTTATTTATTTATTTATTTATTTATTTATTTATTTCGAGACAGAATCTTGCTTTGTCGCCCAGGCTGGAATACAGTGCTGCGATTGCTGCTCACTACAGCCTCAACTTCCTGTGCTCAAGCACTCCTCCTGCCTCAGACTCCTAAGTGGCTGGGACCACAGGCATGAGCACCACATCCAGCTAATTTTTTTAGTTTTTGTAGAGATGAGATGTTGCTATGTTCCCCAGGCTGGTTCAAACTCCTGGGCTAAAGAAGTCCTCACCTTGGCCTCCTAAAGTTCTGTGATAACAGGCATGAGCTGCCACACTTGGCCTTATTTATTGGCTGAAAATCTATTTTTTGAATTATGTTTTGATCAATCTAATCATCTATTTATAGCTTTCAAGCAGCATAAATGACTGAATTAGACAAAACAATGATGTAATGTATTAGTCTCACTGTGTCTATTTAGTCTATTAAAGTTTAAGAGAGTGGAAGGCTGGGTGCAGTGGCTTATGCTGTAATCTCATCACTTTGGGAAGTTGAGGCAGTAGAATTGCTTGAGACCAGGAGTTCAAAACCAGCCTGGGCAAAAAGCAAGACACCGTGTCTACAAAAAAATTTACAAACTATAAAAAATAAAAATAAAGATTAAAAAATCAATTAGGATTTGTTGTCCTCTTATAGAAAATTTTCATAACATCAAAATGGTCTTCGTAATACCATCAAAATAATCTATTCATCCTGCCATAATGCTTATCAAAAATCCTATAGATTGCTAGACAGTTTGTTTTATGTTAGACACATATTCTCGCTCAGAACTAGTGGCTGTGTCGCAGGATCCTAAGGGTGCTGTTTCACCAGCCAGAAACCTCTGGTTGGCAGTGCTTCTGCTTTCCTTTTCTTCCTGCCATTCAGCAGATCCCAAGTTTTTGACCTGTGTTTAGTAAGAATGAGGTTACATGGACAATTGGAGGTTGAGCAGGGCAGAAAAGAGTTTTATTAGGCAACTGAACAGCTCTCAGTGGAGCGGAGACCCAAAGTGGGTGGCTCCTATTTACAAGCAGGTAGTCCCAAGGAGTGTCTAGAGTCTGGCTCAGCCTGGGGGTCGTTATGGGCTCAAAAGGGAATCAGTGTGTGCTGACTGGTCCATGGGTAAGAGGAACTGTGTGCTGATTGGTCCATGGATGGGCCTGCAAAAAGCACCACTTTGCTGGTCAAAGAATTTCTCAATCTGGGTTGTGACTTCACCCAAAACTGGCAATCCCACCCCCAGGCTTCAGGCCATCCCTGGTTTGAAGATGGGATTTCACCACGGACCTGCCCCTTCTGTCTGCCTCCAGCTGCCATCAACATGCCTTCACTGCCTCCACACTGTCTGTACCGAGGGGCAGCCACAGGCCTGTGTCACCAAGAGGCAGCCACAGGCTTCTACACAGCCTTCCTCAGCCCCCTAGCCTCCCTCCCATGCTCCTTGATGCCCAAAGTTTCCTCCTCAGAAACAGTTTCCAGAGGGGGCCGAGGTGGCAGAGGGCTGGTGTGTCAGCGATGCCCCAAGTGTGCGCACATCCAGTCAGATCATGACAGCACCTGGGCTCAGCTATCAGGACACGTCCACAACTTTGCTCCACTACAGACCAGGTGCCAGGAGCCGGGAGAAGCCAGGTCCTCCGGGGGCAGGATGCTCCCCAGGCCCCTGAGAACACAGGGATCCGCGGGTCTGAAGCTGTTGTGGAGTGGCTGCAGCTGTACCCCGGAAGCCAGGCTCCTGCCAGCTCAATGGAGAATGGGGATCCTATTGACATCACCTGCTTCCAGCCCCCACCTCCTCCCTTGACGGAGCCCCAGCCCCAGCCGCGTTTCCCCGGCAGCAGCTGCCGTCCCCACAGTGACGGATTTGGATGGATCACTGCTGCCGCCACAAACTGTTTAAATTATATGATTTAAACAATAAGTAGTAAACTTGAGGTTTAAGGATTGTATTAGAGAATTTACTTTTTATCTATATCAACAATAACATCACTAAAACCCCCACAACAGCTACAAGTGTGAAACAATCTGGACAATAAAAACTGTAAAATGATAAAGGTTGATCAGCGGAAGTCTGCTGTTATCTTTGCAAAGCAACTATACAATCTATGATTTTCGAGTGGATAAAATTCGTATTTTTACTACAAGAAAAAAATGTAAGTTCAAATAATGAACACTTTGTTACAGAGTCGGAAATGTTTCCCAATGACCATGTCAAGTTTCATTTATGTTATTTAACAATATTTCTCGGTAACAAGATGCTAATATTTCAATATCCACTTTTGTAATGACCACTGAAAATGGTATTTAAATAGCAACTTAGGAATTATATCATATTTAGATCACATTTAAATAGCAACTCAGGAATTATATCATATTTATATCACATTTAAATATAGTTTTTTTTTTCCTACTGACCTTCTATGAGCTAGCAGAAAATAACAGAAACACACACAAAGGAAATATTTGTCATTGAATTATTTCAGCCTCTTGAAAGAAAATAATCCACACTACTAGTTTTTAAATGATAGTTTCTCACAAAATTCTCCACTGCAATAAATGTTCCAAGCTACCATAGTATACATTAGTTTATCGATATAATAAATTATCTTATTGATAAATATGTGACTTGTAAATACCAACTAGCTGCTTTAGCATAAAAAATTTAAAATAAAATATGAGAAATAATCTATAGCTTTTCTATTCTGGAAAGTTGTTTTCTTTGGTGATAGTCCCATGTTGCAGATGTAAGATTGATTCTATGGGCTTCTGATAGGTGATTTAGAATCCATTTACATTTTCTAGGACAAGAGTAAATTTTATTACTTGTCCGCCTTACACTAGCATCCCATTACTGAAGCTGTCATATGCATACAGCATAGAAATTAAACACAATAGTGGCATACCTGCTGCTGACAGCTGTGCATATCTGTGCAGCATTTATCATGACATCTGCACAATTGCTAACTCATCTAGCCCTCAATTAATGTAATCAGGAAGGTTTACAATTCCCAATGCACAAATCACTGAGCATTCTAACTTTTACCTGTCTTTTCAATGCCTAAAATTAATTATTTGCTCTTCACATATTAAATATATTTGCATAAATTACCATATTATACACCTCTGTAGTTGCTTTCCTGTCATCTCTCCTAAGGGGGTGAATATAAATGTTTTCTTATTAAAATTGACTGTGTTTGTAAAAAATATATTTTTGATCCAGAATAAATTGATTTCAGCATCTAGCGGTATCCTATACATTATATGTACTTAAAAATTTCAGTAACAAGTATCACATGATAAAGAAATAAATAGTTACTACAAAGATGTATACTGTAAGATTTATATATATTCATCCAGGTTTTTACTGTCTTCTAGTTTCAGTTATCTCTTCACATTGCGCTTGATCTTAGGAAGAGTGTTTTATATTTAATATAGTGAAATAGCTGGTAATAATTATAATGCTCATCTAATTCACCTCACTTTTAGAGACAAAATTGCTGGAAACAATCTGTTTAAATCTTTGAAAAATGTCTCTCAAATAAATTTATTTAATTTTAAGAATATGTTAATTTTTAATCTTACAATCATGGAATTACCATTATAATGATTTTGTCTTATTTATGATGTTAATATATTTTATTTGAATTAATACTGCATGTGTAAAAGTTGTGCTGCCCAATGCAGATTAATAAATCAAAATTGAACTATAAATGGCTTATTTAATAAGAGCATTTTATTGTAATTGGTTTTTTTCAAGTGAAAAAAATATTTGTCAAACATTTTACCACTAAAATTCACTACATAGTCTGTTATGGAGATGAAACAGCTAAATTTTTTTCAGTCTGGAAAATTTTAGTCATAAGATTACCTTAAAAAACTTTGTTCATTTTTCTGAATACTAGTAATATCAAATTAATACTGTCTAAACAGGCTATTTGTTTACATTCCCTTTCTGTATTTGATTTGGAGGAAGTTATTTGGAGATGAGGAAAGGGAGCATGTATATAGCATAAAAGTAATAACTTTTTTCAAAGCATTGTTTGAGTGTTAGAAAAAGAAATAACAGAATATCTTTTTTTGCTGAATTCAATCTCCTTTTATTCCCTGTCTCTTTTCTAGGTTAAAAGTGAAGGGCAAGGAACTAAGATGAATCTAAGACAATTGGAAGTAAATAAGAGAACAGGAGAGCGATCTTTGCAAAGTAGAACTAAGACTACTAAAAAAAAAAATCTTATTCTATGAATATTTTCAAACCCAGAAAATGAAGAGAAAAATAAAATAATTTGAAAGCGGTAATATTTTACAGAATTAAAACATAATGGCATGGTTAAGAGAGATTGGAAGTTGTTTGCAATTTTAAATAAATGAATTACAAAATTTACCGTCAAAGAATCGCAAGCAATTTTTAAAAAGAGAAAATAATAATAAGACCATATTTTTAGAAGCACATTCTTCTTAAAATAGTAACTTGGTATTAGAGCGAAAGACAGTTAAGAAACAAATTGAATTATTTGAATTATCTTAAAATATACCCAATTATTCCAAATTGAATTATCTTAAAATATACCCCAATTATTCCACATTAGGTTTTTTATTTAGATAATTAAAATAAAGCTATTTAATGTTTAGCATACTGGTACTTACATTTGTTTTTTAAAAAACTTGTTTTTAAATTATTTAAACTTACAGAAAAATTCCAGATATTTCAAGGAGTCTGTACATTTCTCCCCTATTGTGATATTGTGATGGTTGATTTATGTCAGGTGACTACTCTACGGTGCCCAGTCTTTTGAGCAAACATGATTATAGATGTTTCTGTGAAGATATTTTGTAGATGTAATCAATATTTATAATCAATTGATTTCCTTTTTTAATATAGGTTAGCCCCATTCAATTAGTTGAAGATCTTTCTCTATGTGTGTGCATATGTGTTTAATATATATAATATGTATTCCCATATAGTCAGTATATATCTTATTGTTGTTTTTCCTCTGGAGAACCCTGATTTAGTTTCCTTAACTGTTAACATCTCACATTATCACAATGTATTTGCCAAAGCCAAGAAACTAACATTGCCTTTATTTACATTTTATTTTATTTATTTATGTATTTATTTTTACTAATATTGTAACATCTTAGTTGAGGCTCATTCATGCAAACAACAAATATTTACTGAACAAATACTATTTGCTAAATGTTGTCCGAGGGGCCAGAGGTAAAGGAAAGAGCAAACCAGGCAAAAACTAAATAATACTACACAAAAATTACTGCTCATGAGGAGCTCACATGCTAGACGAGGAAGAAAAAAACAACAAATTATTAAATGTATGCATATAATATCCTCATGTTCCAGCTTTTTGTTAAAAAAGTCAGTCTATTCTTTCTTCACTGCTTCAACATTGCACCGTTGTTGAAATCAGTTAACAAAATATGTGTGGGTTTACATCTAACGCTCCTCTGTTCTGCTTCATTGGTTCATTTACCTAACTTTATATACCTGCTACACAGTCCTGAGCCAGGTAGCTTTATAACAGTCATAGAAATCAGATAATGTTAAACTTCAAAATTTGTGCTTTAATTTAATGTTATCTTGGCTATTCAAGGTTCTTTTCATTGCCATATTATTATTATTTTCTTTTTCAGTCAACTCGACCTGGATCACTGGTGTTGCTCTCACTTGAAAGAGATGGGTGCACCCAATGGGTATCGCAGGGGGAAAGAATGGCTCCTGGATCATCCAATTGACCGCTCCTCACCCACACGCTTACCATGTTAATTTTAAAATTAGTTTACAATGAGTACAAAAATGTTTGTTGGGATTTCATATGTATCTTGTTGAATCTGTAGATAAGTTAACCAATAATTGACACTTAATGATATTGAATCCTCTAATGCATCCAAAGAGGATATCACTCCATTAATTTAATTCTTCCTTAATTTCTTTCAGCAATATTTTTTAGTAGTTAATATACAGGTCTTATACATGTTTTGTCAGGTTTACCCTTAATTACTTGTTATTATTTGATGCTACTGTAAAGACATTTTTTAAATCTCAATTTAAAACTTTTGTGTGTGCACACTCACACAATTTACTTTGGTGTGTGCACCTATGTATCTATGTAACTGTGTATATGCTACCTGGTATTTACCTAAATGAGTGGAAAACTGATGTACACACAGAAACCTACACACAAATGTTTATAGTATTGCTCCTAAATGCCAACATTTGGAAGCAGCAAAGATGCCCTTTAGTAGGTGAATGGGCAAATAAATTATGGTACTTCCAGACAATGGAATAGAAGTAGACAATAAAAATAGATGAGCTATTAAGCCATGAAAGGACATGCAAGAAACTGAAATGCATATTACTAAATGAAAACAGACAATCTGAAAAGGCTACATACTGTATGATTTCTACCATATAACGTGCCGTAAAAGGCAGAGCTACAGAGACAGTAAAAAGATTAGTAGTTGCCAGGGGTTGATGTGGAGGAAGGGATAGTTTAATCTCAGAAGATATTTAGGGCAGTGAAACTATCCTGCATACTACTATAATGGTGGATATGTATTACTTTAGATTTTTCAAAACCCATATGATATACTACACCAAGAGTGAACCTTAATGTACGCAATGAACTTTGAGTGATATATCATTATAGATTCATTGATTGTTACAAATGTACTACTCTTAGGTAGGATACTGATAGTGGCGTAGGCTGTGCATGTGTGGGGGTCAGAGTGTGTATGGGAACTCTCTGTACTTTTCACTTAATATTCCTGTAAACCTAAGACTGCTCTAAAATTAAAATCTATTTAGAAAAAAAAAAGTCATCATTAAACCTAAGGACACCTAGATTTTCTCCTATGTTATTTCTAGAAGTTGTATAGTCCAGTTTAATATTTAGGTATATGATCCCTGCTGAGAGTTAATTGTTATGAAAGATGTAAGATCTGTGTCTACATTCATTTTTTTGCGTATAGACATCGAAATGTTCTATTGACATTTGTTCAAAACAATATTATTTCTCCATTAAAATGTCTTTGCTTCTTTGTCAAAGTCAGTTGGCTATATTTATGTGGGGCTATTTCTGGACACTCTATTCTGTTGTAATAATTTATTTACTTTATCAAAGCCACATTGTTTGGATTCTGAGTTTGTTCTTCTTCTTCAATATTGTGGTGCCTATTCTCAGTTTTACATTTTTCTACATAAACTCTAAAATCAGGTTTTCAGCTACCACAATATAACTGATTAGGTTGTGTTTCATCTATATACTAATTTGCAAAAAAGACACTTCTTAACAATGTTGATTCTCCTTATCTGTGAGCATAAAATATTTATTCATTTACTTAGATTTATAAAATTTATTTTATCAGAAGTTTGTAGATTCCCTCATATAGTTCAGGTATATATTTAGTTATATTTATATCTAAGGACTCATCATATGTTGGTGTTAATGTGCATAGTATTGTATTTTCAACTGAAAATTTCAAGTGTTCGTTGCAAGTATATAGAAAAATAATGAACTGCTTTATGCTAACTGGTATCTTGCAATGTTTCTAAAATTGTTTATTGGTTCTAATAAGTTTTGTTGTTGATTATCTGGGATGTTCTACATAGACAAACATAACATCTGTAAGCAAACACAGCTTTATTTCTTCCTTCACAATCAATATATATTTATTTATTTTTATTTTCTTATTGCATTAGCTAGACTTTCAGTATGATGTTCAACAGGTGTTGTAAAAGGAGACATTGTTTTCTTGTTTCCATTATTAGAGAGAAAGCATTAAGCTTCTCACCATCACCATGGTGTTAGCAGTAGTATTTTTGTTGATGTTCAAGTTGAAGAAGTATTCTTCTATTTGTAATTTGTGTAGTTTTTTAAAAATCATGAATGGGTGTTAGCTTTTAGAAAATGCTTTCTGTATATCTATTGATATGACAACATAATTTTTTCTCTTTATCTTGTTGATGTGATGAATTATATTTACATGTATTCCTCAGTTTATTTTACTTACATTTATTACATTTAATATATAACATTTTTCCTGATAAATTGAAGGTTTGTGGCAACCTGGTGTCAAGCAAATCTGCAATACCAATTTTCCCCCACCACTGCCAAAAAAATGTGCTTATTTTGTGACTGTATAACATTTTGGTAATTCTTGTTATATTTCAAACTTTCTCTTTATTGTTATCTGTATAACTGTTACAGTGATCGGTGATCATTGTACTTTGATGTTACCATATTGTTCTGGGACACCACAAACTATGCTCCTGTAAGGCAGCAAACTTACTTGATGAGAGTGTGTGTTCCGAATGGTCGACTTACAAGCTATTCCCCTCTCTCCCTCTTCTCAGGCTTCCCTACTCTTTGAAAGACAACAATATTAAATTAGGTGAATTAATTGCCCTACAATGAACTCTAAGTGTACAATTGAATGAAAGGGATGCATATGTCTCATTTTAAATTGATAGCTAGAAATAATTAAGCACAAAGAGAAAGTTGAGAAGAACATAAAGTTAGGCTTCTTGTATCAAACAGTTAACTTTTTTAAAAAGAGGAGAAAGTTCTTGAACGAAACTAAAAGTGCTACTCCAGTGAACACATGATGATAGGAAAATGAAACAGATTTATTGTTGATTTGGAGAAAGTTTTAGTGGTCTGGATAAAAGATCAAACCAGCCACAACATTTCCCTAAGCCAAATTCTCATTCGGAGAAAAAGCCTAACTCTCTTTAATGAAGGCTTATAGAGTGAGGAAGCTGAAGAAAGTAAGTTGAAAGCTAGCAGAGATTAGTTAATGAGGTTGGAAAAAGACGCTCTTTTCATTAAACAAGAAGTGCAAAGTAAAACAGCAAGTGCTGATGGAGAAGCTGCAGCAAGTTATCCAGAAGATGTAGCTGAGATCATTAATGAAGATGGTTACACTAAACAACATATTTTCCATGTAGACAAAAGGGTCTTATATTGGAAGAAGATATCATCTAAAGCTTGCATAGCTAGAAAGGATAAGCCAGTGTCTGGCTTCAGAGTTCAAAAGACAGTCTCTTTTTCTAGTGTCTAAACCACCTGGTGGCTTTAAGTTGAATCCAGTGATTACTTACCATTCTGAAAATCCTGAGGCCCTTAGCAGTGATGCTAAATATACTTTGCCTGTGCTCTATAAATGGAACAACAAACAAAGCACGTCTGTTTACAGCATGATTTACTGAATATTTTAAGCCCACTGTGGAGACTTACTGCTCAGAAAAGATGACAACAACAACACATTCCCTTCAAAATACTACTACTCATTGACAATGCACCTGGTCATCCAAAAGCTCCAATGGAGATATACAAAGAGATGCATATTGTTTTCATACCTGCTAACAAAACATCCATTCTACAGCCCATGAACAAAGAAGTAATTCTGAGTTTCAAGTCCTATTATTTGAGAAATATATTTTGTTTTCTATTTTAGTTGCGTCTCTGCCCAGTTTTAGTGTTAGGGTGATTTTGGTCTCATAAAATGAGCTGGGGAGGATTCCCTCTTTTTGTATTGTTTGGAATAGTTTCAGAAGGAATGGTACCAGCTCCTCTTTGTATGTCTGGTAGAATTTGGCTGTAAACCTGTCTGGACCTGGGCTTTTTTTAGTTGGTACGCTATTAATTGCTGCCTCAACTTAAGTCCTTGTTATTGGTCTATTGGATTCAACTTCTTCCTGGTTTAGTCTTGGGAGAGTGCAAGTGTCCAGGGATTTATCCATTTCTTCCTGATTTACTGGTTTGTGTGCATAGAGCTGTTTGTAGTAATATCTGATGGTGGTTAGTATTTCTGTGGAATCGGTAATGATATCCCCTTTATCGTTTTTTATGGCATCTATTTGATTCTTCTCTCTTTTTTATTATACTGGCTAGCAGTCTATCTATTTTGTTGATCTTTTCAAAAAACCAGCTTCCAGATTTGTTGATTTTTGAAGGGTTTTTTTTTGTGTGTATCTATCTCCTTCCGTTCTGCTCTGATATTAGTTATTTCTTGTCTTCTGTTAGCTTTTGAGTTTTTTTTTATCTTGCTCCTCTAACTCTTTCAATTTTGATGACAGGGTGTCGATTTTAGACCTTTCCTTCCTTCTCATGTGGGCATTTATTGCTATGAATTTCCCTCTGGACACTGCTTTAAATGTGTCCCAGAGATTCTGGTATGTTGTGTCTTCATTCTCATTGGCTTCTAAGAACAACTTTTTCGGCTTTCTTTTCATTGTTTATCCAGTCTACATTCAAGAGCCTGTTGTTCATTTTCCACAAAGTTGTGTGGTTTTGAGTTAGTTTCTTAATCCTGAGTTCTCATTTGATTATCCTTTGGTCTGAAAGACTGTTTGTTATGATTTTCGTTCTTTTACATTTGCCGAGGAGTGATTTACTTCCAATTATGTGGTCAATTTTAGAGTAAGTGTGGTATTTTGTAAAGTTGTAGTTACCATAGATAGTGACTCTTCTGATAGACCTGGGCAAATTAAATTAAAAGCATTCTGGAAAGAAATAACCATTTTAGATGCCATTAAGAACATCTGTGATTAATGGGAGGAGGTAAAAGTATCAACATGAAAAGGAGTTTGGAAGAAATTATTTCAGCTCTCATGGATCACTTTGAGTGATTCTAGATTTCATTGCAAGAAGTAACTTCAGATCTTTTGCAAATAGCCAGACAATTAGAATTAAAGTGGATTCTGAAGAACTTACTCAATTTCTGCAATCTCATGAAAAACTTGGAATGGATGATTAGTTGCTTTTTATAGACGGGCAAAGAAAGTGATTTCTTACGATTAAATCTACTCCTTGTGAAGATAATGTGAACATTGTTGAAATACCAACAAAGGATTTAGAATATTCAATAAACTTAGTTGCTAAAGCTGTTGTAGGGTTTGAAAGGATTGACTTGAATTTTGAAATAAGTTCTACCATGGATAAAATGCTATCAAACAATATTGCAGTCTACAGATTAATCTTTCTTAGAAGAAAGAAGCAATTGACGTGACACGCTTTGTTGTTGTCTTAAGAAATTTCCACAGCTACTCTAGCCTTCAGCAATCACCACCCTAATCAGTTAGCAGCCATCACCACAGAGGCAAGACCCTTCACCAGGAAAAATATTCTGCCTCACTGAAGCCTGAAATGATCATTAGCAATTTTTGGTAATGATGTAATTTTTAATTATGGTATTACATTGTTTAGACATAATGCTATTGCACACTTAACAGACTATAGTATATTGTGAACAAAACTTTTAAACACACTAGAAAATGTTTAGAAATGTGTTACTTGGTATATTGTGATGTTTGCTTTATTGTCATAGCCTGGAACAAAACCTACATTATTGCTAATGTATGCTTGTATTGATTTTTTTTTAGTGTTAACCTAGCCTTGCCAACCTAGAATAAATTATCCCTTAGATATAGTGAATAATTTTTTATAGATTGTTGTATTTGATTTGATAATGATTTGTTGAAGATTTTTGCATCTGTGTTCAAGAGAGATAGATATGCTTTCTCTTTTTTGTAATTTATTTGTCTAGTTTGGTATTAGGATTTCAGAATGAATTAAGACAGTTCCTTAAATGTTTGGTAGAACTCACTAGTGAGTTTATCTGAGCCTAGTTCTTTCTGTTTTGAAATGATATGAATTATTTATTTAACTTATTTAATAGATATAGGACTATTTAGATTATTTCTCTTTGTGTGAGTTTTGGTAGTTTGTGTCTTACAAGAAATTGAGCGATTTCAAGTAAGTTATCAAATTTGTAGACATATAGTTATCATAATATTCTTTTATCATCCTTTAATGTTCATGGAAGCAGTAGTGTTGACCCTTCTTTCATCGGATATTAATAATTTGTGCCTTTTTGTTTGTTTGTTTGGTAGCTTTGCTAGAGCTTTATGAGTTTTATTGATCTTTTAAAAAAAACAGTTTAATTTTGTTTATTTTCTCTATTGTTTCCTATTCTCAATTTCATTGATCTCTGGCCTAATTTTTATTATATATTTTCTTTGCTTTTTAAAAAAATTTCCTCTTTGTTCTAATTTATTATAATAGAAGCTTAGATTTTAAAATTTTATATCTTTTTTTTCTAACACATGCATTCAGCAGTACAAAGTTTTCCCTAAGCATTTTTTACACTATATCCCACACAAAATTGTATTATACTTTTCATTATTTCAAAATATTATTAATTTTTGAGCCTTATTGTTTGACTATGTATTACTTAAGTATCTTGTTTAATCTCCACATATTGGGGATTTTTCAGCTCTATTTCTGTTATTAATTTCTATTAGAATTTTACTGTGGCCTGATAGCATACAGTGTATGATATATATTACATTGGTTAAAGTGTGTTTTAATGATTACAGTGTGGTCTATTTTAGTGATGTCTCATGTGAAGTTAAGATAAATTAATATTGTACAGTTTTTATCTGAAGTCATTTAGATCTAGTTAATTCATGATTCTTTTTATTTTTATTTTTATTTTTTTGACATAGAGTCTCACTCTGTCACCCAGGCTGGAGTGCCGTGGCACGGTCT
Source organism: Cebus imitator (assembly GCF_001604975.1). Taxonomy (NCBI): domain Eukaryota; kingdom Metazoa; phylum Chordata; class Mammalia; order Primates; family Cebidae; genus Cebus; species Cebus imitator. The sequence goes on from NW_016107491.1 coordinate 3,108,462, forward strand.
CTGTTCACTGCAACCACCACCTCTTGGGCTCAAGTGATTTTCTTGCCTCAGCCTCAGAGTAGCTGGGATTACAGGTGCCCACCGTAACACCCAGCTAATTTTTGTATTTCTAGTAGAGGCGGGTGTCACCATGTTGGCCAGATTGATCTGAAACTCCTGACCTCAGGTAATCCACCTGCCTCAGTCTCCCAGAGTGTTAGGATTACAGGCATGAGCCACCCTGCCCAGCCGACTCTTGTTTCTGTTCAACTCAATTATGTTTTTACTGATTTTCTGTCTGCTGAATCTGTCAGTTAATGATAGCTGAGTGCTGGAATCTTCAGCTATAATAGTGGATATTTCTATTTCTCCTTGCAAGTCTGTTAGTTATTGCATCATATATTTTGATGTTCCATTGTTAATCACTTCATGTTAATAATTTTTATGTCTTTCTGGATAATTTACTCATTTATTATTATATAATGTTATTCCCTGATAATTTTCTTCACTCTGAAGTCTGCTTTGTTTGTGATTAATATAGCTATTCCAGCTTTCTTTGGATTTATGTTAGTATGATATAATTTTCTCTAATCCTTTACTTTAATATATGACATTATATTTAAAGTTTCATATAAATAACATATAGTTTGGTCTTGTGTTTTTTGTTCCCACTGACAGTCTCTCTTTTAACTGGTGTATTTAGACCCTTCATATTAAAAGCACTTGTTAATATGTTTGGATGAATACCACATTTTTAACTGCTTTCCATATATTGCCATTGCTTTTTGTCCATGCCATGCATGATCATTTTAGAAAATGTAGTTTTTCATCCCTAGATATTTTACTTGTGTGTGTGTATTTGTGAGTGTATATACATTTCCCCCACTCCCTACACCATGTCCCTACCATGTCCCTGTCATTTTTATGTCTGGTAAATCTTCCTAGACTTCAGACATTTTAAAATTTCATTGTTGTGTGCTAGGTATTTAATATTTCCATAAATATTCTCGAACTGTTGAAACTTGTTAAGTTACTTGGAATTGGCTTTATCCTATCAGTCCTTGCCTCTAAACTTTGTTTAGCTGTACTACAATTGGATAGCATATGGATGGGCTGTAACTTTGGTAGCTTTATAAAATGGATCTTTTACTAAAGTTATTTTCTCCCCAGTTCTCTGACCAGTTCAACCTTAGGATATAAAGCAGGATAAGAGTAAGAGAGTGAAATACAATAGAGATGGTGATGAAATATTTGCATGATTCTTATATATGAGTGTGTTTGTGTTCTAATTCAGAAAATACAATTATCATGTCAGAATTTTATTTTTAAACCAACTCTATTAGTGATACATTATAAAAATTATCTAGACTCTAATATATAATCTATGCTATCTTTAATTTCTTATAATTTGTTACAGTTTAGTCTCTTTTTATTTTCTATTATGTGAATCTGAAGAAATGGTATATGACTGATCTTTATATTATTCTTGTAATATTTTCATGTTTAAAATAATTTCCAAATAATAAAATTCAAAAGAGTGCAAAGATTGGGTAACTATTCTTATCTTTTTCTCTTAGCACTTCCATGAACACTGTGCTGACATCCAATTGCCATTACCTGCATTCTTAGTAGAGGACTTTCTCAGGCTTTCAGGTCTCACATTGTCCTACAAATCCAGGCTTGACATACTGTAATTAGCACTTAGAGTGATTAGTCTACAATCAATGAATGACAGAAGATGATTTTAAAATATCCCAACTCTCTTACTATTCAGGTGATATAGCTCTGAGAGGAACGTCATACACTGGACTTCTGAGGTTCCAGTGGATTCTATTTTAGCAACCTACATTGGTAACTTCCTTGGTAATGTGTATCCATTAGCGGCTACTTTCCTTTCCCCTTCAATAATCTCTTTCGAGCATTTCATGAGACAATATAAACTATTTACACTGAAATACAACACAACCTAACTTAAACAAGGTTTATGAGGCCATTAATAAGTAATGCTAATGTCTGAGCAATTCTACCTCTATTATTTGAGTTGTCAAGATGTAGGATTTTTTTTTTTTTTTTGCAAAGCTGTTTATATCAGAGGACTGACTATTAGATGTACACAATTTATTTAAATTCATTTTAAGGCAATAATTATATTAATGCAAAAATAGTTTCAGATAAAAAGTGAATTGATGATTCGAAAGGGCTTAATAAAGTCAATAAATAACATTAGTAAAATAATTTTGTGTGAATTGTGTTCTGCTTAAGTATATGCAAGGTCATGCCACAAGTGTTCCTTGGGTAAGAGTTCAGATCTGCTCTTAATACCCCATATGCAATATTTGTAGTTTAAGTTAAAATTTATTTACTTATATTTTAATATACCAAATTTCTATTACTATTAACATTAAATAAGTTTTTTAATTAAATGCTATACTACTAGGATCCATTTTGTTATTTTGATGCCAATAATAAATATCACTCACCTATATGTAGTTGTATGTACATATATCTCAGAATACTTGGTAAATGCATTAAATCAGACAATAATTTTCTGTTTTTTGAATTAAAATAAGCTAAAATAAGCTATTAATGATATGGAAATATACTTAAAGCTTATGTCTATTGAAGTATATCATAGAGTAACAAAAATTACTCAGTGTCATTATTGAGTTTCTCTAATAGCTACACGGTGAGTTATTCTGCTATTTAATTAAAGTTAATATTTTTTGCTAAGCGTATTCATCATTAAAGACAGCACTTTATTAATACTATAATGCTTACAGAGTAATCTAATTGTTTTCAGAAACATTCTGAACAAGTTGCTCAATACCCTAATGAATCATATTGAAGCTCTTTAAATATTTAGGCTTTCAAGTCCTTGTTGTATAATCTTTTATGTAAATAGTATGCATCTTGGATATCGTTCAGTGTATGAAGTTTCATTATATATAAAACATGTCTTTAGTTATATTTAATTGATAAGCAAATATATAAGAAACACATGATGCTTTTGTTGTGACAGCAATTTGGGCAAAATGGCTTTTTAAAAACATAAATTGTGTACATATTGTGATAAGAACTTATATGTTTCTAATTTCAGCCTAACTTATATAAGGAAAGAAAAATAATTTATGTTATGTAATTTATTTTTTTGTTGTTGTTTTTGTTTTTTATACCTGGCTGTTTTTAAAAAAAATTTTGTAGAGTGAGGAGTCTTGTTATGTTGCCCAAGCTGGCATCAAACTGCTGACCTCAAGAGATCTGCCCACCTCAACCTCCTGTGTAGCTGAGACTACAAGTACACATCACCTTGCCTAGCTATCTTTATTTTATTTTATTAAATTCTGAAAAATATTTTGATAGAGAGGAGGTCTTGCTTTGTTGCCTAGGCTGGTTAGCAGACTATGGCATTAAAAAGGATCCATGATATTTATAATATCTAGTGTTAACACACTATGATATTAATGAAATATCCATAGTATTTAAAAATCTAGTGTTAACACACTAAGATATTTATAATATCAAGTGATAACATGCTATGATATTAAGAAAATATACATGATAATTACATTATCTAGTGTTAACACATATAATATTAATGAAATGTCCGTACTTATCATATCATAGTGTTAACACACTAATGTCACCTACATTAAGTATTTCTCCTAATGTTATCCCTCCCCAATCTCCCCACCCTCTGCTATGCCTCCTCTAGTCCCCCACCCACAAACAGACCCCAGTGTGTGATGTTTCCCTCCATGCGTCCATGTGTTGTCATTGTTCAATATCCACTTATGAGTGAGAACGTGTGGTGTTCGGTTTTCTGTTCTTGTGTCAGTTTGCTGAGAATGACAGTTTCCAGATTCATCCATGTCCCTGCAAAGGACATGATCTCATCCTTCTTTATGGCTGCATAGTATTTCATGGTGTATATGTGCTACATTTTCTTTATTCAGTCTACCATCGATGGGCATTTGGGTTGGTTCCAAGTATTTGCTATTGTAAACAGTGCCTCAATGAACATATGTGTGCATGTGTCTTTATAATAGAATGATTTACAACCCTTTGGTTGTATACCTAGTAATGAGACTGCTGGGTTAAATGGTATTTCTATTTCTAGATCCTTGAGGAGTCGCCATACTGTCTTCCACAATGGTTGAACTAATTTACACTCCAACCAACAGTGTAAAAGCGTTCCTATTTCTCAACATACTCTTCAGCATCTGTTGTCTCTAGATTTTTTAATGATGGCAATTTTAACTGGCTTGGGATGGTATCTCAATGTGGTTTTGATTTGAATTTCTCTAATGACCAGTGAGGATGATCATTTTTTCATGTGTTTGTTGGCTGCATAAATGTCTTCTTTTGAAAAGTGACTGTTCATATACTTTGCCCACTTTTTGATGGGGTTGTTTGTTTTATTTTTGTATATTTGTTTAAGTTCTTTGTAGATTCTGGATATTAGCCCTTTGTCAGATGGGTAGCTTGCAAAAATTTTTTCCCATTTTGTTGGTTGCGAGATCACTCTAATGATTTTCTCTTGCTGTGCAGAAGCTCTTAAGTTTAATTAGATCTCATTTGCCTGTTTTGTCTTTTGTAGTCATTGCTTTTGATGTTTCAGTAATGAAGTCCCTGCCTATGTCTATGTCCTGAATGGTTTTGCCTAGGTTTTATTCTAGGGTTGTTATGGTGTTAGGTCTTATGCTTAAATCTTTAATCCATCTTCAGTTAATTTTTGTATAAGATGTAAGGAAGAGGTCCAGTTTCAGTTTTCTGCACATGGCTAGCCAGTTTTCCCAACATCATTTATTGAACACAGAATCCTTTTTTTATTGCTTGTTTTTGTCAGGTTTTTCAAAGATCAGATGGTTATAGATGTGTGATGTTGCTTCCAAGGCCTCTGTTCTGTTCCATTCATCTATATCTATTTTGGTACCAGTACCAGGCTGTTTTGATTACTGTAGCCTTGTAGTATAGTTTGGAGTTAAGTAGTGTGATGCCTCCAGTTTTTTTCTTTTTGCTTGGGATTGTCTTGGCTATGTGGGCTCTTTTTTGGTTTCATATGAAGTTTAAGGTGGTTTTTTTCCAGTCCTGTGAAGCAGGTCAATTGTACCTTAATGGGGATATCATTGAATTTATAAATTACTTTGGGCAGTATGCCCATTTTCACGATATTGATTCTTTCTAACCATGAGCATGGAATGTTTTGCATTCCATGTAGAGAAGAATTAGGATCTGTATGAAAGTATATTTTTCCTCAGAAACAATGCAAGCAAGAATAAAATGGACAACAAGGATATTTTTATATGGCTGGGAGAAAATATATCTGTCAACCCAGATATCAATAACAGCAAACATAATCCTCAACAGTAGAGAATAATGAATGACTCTTAGACAAACGAAAACAGTAATTCATTGCCAGCAGACCTAATCTGCAATGTTAAACTTCTTTAGGAAATGAGAGATACACACACACACGTACGCATATGTGTATATTTTTTTCATATTTTTACAGTGCAATGATGAACATTTCAAAAGGAAATAAGGATATTTTAACTATTTTAAAGTTTTAATTGTTCTAAAGTATAACTGATTGTGTAAAGCAACAATAATAACAATATACTGTATATTTTGGCAGGGAGTTGTAAACTAGCAGGCCAGTTAGTAAATATTTTAGTCCTATTGCCTTTGTTGCAACTACTGAACTCTGCCATTGTGCCACAAAAATAGCCATCGATAATATGTAACATAAGTATGGCTTTGTTCTACTAAAACCATATTTTTGAAAATAGGTAGCAGGATGATCTCAGAACTTTTTGAAAAAAAAAAAAAAACAAAACCCAAAAAAAACTGCTAAGAGAATGATCAAGAAACAATGCCTGCTGAGGAATTTTATCTAATGAAGGACTTATATCCAAAATATATAATAAAATCTCATATAAATAAAGATCCTAATAATTCACTGACTGGAAGTGAGTACAAGCTATGAACAGACCTTAAGAGATTTATGGAAAATAGGCACATAAAAAATTGTCAACATCATTAGTCAATATGAAACAGTCAATTAAAACTACACTCTTGTTAGATTCTCTACAATTTCAGAAAATAACAAAAACCAATGATAAAAATGTCTGTAATCTAGAATCCCCCTTTGTACCATTTCTTATCCATTCCATCCCATGGTTAACAGCTATTCTAAGTTAGAATAGCATACATAATTTTGTATTTGTACTTTTGATGAATAGTATCATACAGTATACTCTTTTATATATCTGGCTTAATATTACATTGATTCATTCATTCTGTTTAGCATAGAGTTACTCTTTTTTATTTCCAGATGCCTTGTGTAAGTACAACACAGTTATCTACCTACGTTGATATAAATTAGGGTTTCACATTATTTTATTTTATTTTTTATTTTAGAAACAGAGTCTCACTCTGATGCCCAGGCTGGAGCACAGTGGTGGAATTTGGGCTCATTGCAACCTCTGTATCTAGGGCTCAAGCAATCTTCTCACCTCAGTTTCCTAAGTAGCTGGAACTAAAGGCATGCACCACCACACCTGGCTAATTTTTTGTAGAGATGCGGTTTTACCATGTTGCCCAGGCTGGTCTTGAACTCCTGGGCTCAAGGGATCCATCCTCCTCAGTCTCCCAAAGTGCTGGGATTACAAGCGTGAGCCATCACGCCTGGCCTAAATTTTTTCTTATTATGAAAAGTGTTTGTATGAATAGTCTACTACATATATTTTGGAAAACATATGTATGCATTTTTGGCAGGTCTAAACCTAGGAGTCGAATGGATGAGTCACAGGCTACACATATGGACAACTTTAGTAGATCTGCCAAAGTCTTTTCCAAAGTGATTGAAAAAATGTACACTTCCGGCAGCCAACACTTTTTTTCCACCTTTTTTTCTTCATTTTATTCATTCCACTTTTGGTGTGCTTGCACTGCTTCGTGACTTTATTTTCTTCCCCATTACTAATTCTATCAGTTGTCTATTGCTGTATTATAAGTCACTATGAAACTTACATATATTCTAAAAATATTTATTATGTCTTACAATTTTGTGGGTTGTCTGGGTAGTGTTTGGCTGTTTTCAGCTGGGATCATTCATACAGCATCATTCAGTATAGGAGAATGTCCTAGATGGCTTCACTGTCAGCTGAGGTTCCTCAGTTCTTCTCCACTTAGCACTTTATTCATTGATAAGCTTGATTTTTTTTTTTTTATATGGTGGTCTCCAAACACTCCCATTGAAACACTTCCACCTGGTAGAAGTTACAAAACTATTGAGGTCTATGTATGTTACTTTCTATTGGTAAACACAAGTCACAACATTAGTTAAGTACAAATGAATAGTTTTATTTCTGAGTTCTCTTTTCTGTTTCATTGGTCTATTTGTTTGTTTTTTATGCCAGTTCCATGCTGTTTTGGTTACTATAGCTTTATGCTATATTTTAAAGTCAAGTAGTGTGACAACTCCAAGCTTTGTCCTTTTTGCTCAATAGTGCTTTGGCCATCTGGGTTTTTGTTTTGTTTTGGTTTGTTTTTTTTAAATTTCCATACAAATCTTAGAATTTATTTTTTTCTATTTTGGTAAGGAATGTCAATAGTATTTTAACAGAGAAACATTGAATGTGTAAATTGCTTTCAATGTGTAAATGTCAATGTGCAAAATGTCAATATTTTAACAGTATTAATTCTTCCAATCCATGAACAGGAGATATCTTTCATTTTATTTATATCCTCTTCTATTTCTTTATCAATGTTTTACAGTTTGTATTGTAGAGTTCTTCTTGGTTAAGGTCATTCCTAGGTATTTTGTTTCTGTAGCTATTGTAAATTGAATTGCTTTCTTGATTGCTTTTTCAGATAGTTCACTACTGGTGTATAGAAACACTACTGATTTTTACACATTGATTTTATATGTTTCAACTTTACTAAATTCATGTATTAGTACTTAACAATAGTTTGGTAAAGTTTTCAGAGTTTTCTGTAATTGAGATCATTCATATGCAAACAAGGATTATTTGATTTTCTCCTTTCCAATTTGAGTTCCCATTGTTCTTTTACCTAATAGTTCTGACTAGAATTCCCAGTACTCTATTGAATGAAAATATTAAAATTGGGCATCCTTGGCTTGTTCCAGAGCTTAGAGGAAAAGCTTCCAACTTTTTCCCTTACAGTATAATGTTAGCTATGGTTATGTTATATATGGCCTTTAGTATGTTGCAATATGGCCCTTTTGTATCCTGAATGTTAAGAGTTTTTATCATGAAATTATGTCTTATGTTATCATGGTTTTCAACATCTATTGAAATGATCATATGGTTGCTGTCCTTGATTCTGCTAATCTAATGTATCACATTTCTTTGCTTGTGTATATGGAACCATGCTTCAATGCCTGAGGTAAATTTCACTTGGTCATGGTGAATGATTTTATATATATATATATAATCATTTTATATATATATATATAAAATGATTTTATATATATATATTATATATAAATTTCACAACATATATGTTGTGAAATTTGTTTAGCATGTATTTTGTTGAGGATTTTTACTTGTGTTAATCAGGCATATTTCCCTGCAGATTTTTATTGTAACATTCTTATCTGGTTTTGGTATAAAAGTAATGTCAGCCTCTTAGAATGAGTTTGGATGTATCCCCTCCTCCTTAATTTTTTGCAATCATTTGAATACAATTAATATTCATTTTTTAAATGTTTTCTAGAATTCAGCAGTGAAACCTTCAGGTCCTGGGATTTTCTTTGATGGTTAAACTATTACTGCTCCAATCTTTACTCATTATTGATCTGTTTAGGTGTTTTATTTCTTCATGACTCAATCTTGGTAAATTGTACAGGTCCAGGAATTTATTTATTTCTTCTGTTTCCATTTCTTGGTGTATACTTCTTTGTAATAGTCTCAAGATTTTTTTTTTATATTCTGTGGTATCAGTTGTAATAAATATCTTCCTTTATATATCTGATTTTATTTATTTAAGACTTTTCATGGTTTAGCTAAAAGTGTGTCTAGTTTTTATTTTATTTTACTAAATCAGCTCTGTTGATGTTTTTGTATTTTTTTTTGGTCTCCATTTCCTTTAGTAATCCATTTTGATGTGTGTGTATGTTTGTGTGTGTGTGTGTGTGTGTGTGTGTGTGTGTATTTGTTTTTAAATAATACATGTCTTAAAGTTTATATCTAATTGTACTTTCCCCTCTTTTGTGAACTTTAGTATTGTATTTGTTAAGAAAGTCATTTAATTATTTACTTTCATAAGCATGAAGCTATTCTTGTTGTCTGTTTTCTTGTTTTATTTTCTGCATCACTGTCATTTACTTATCTGGCAATAAATATATGTTTGTGGGGTTTTTTTTTGTTTTTGTTAATTAATTTGTTAGAAGTTTCTTAAGTTTTTAAATTGTTTCAAAAAAAAATTGACTTTGCTGCATTTCTCTATTTCATTTATTTCTTATTTCATTAAATTCTGCTCTTTTCTACATTGTTTTTATTTTTCTTTTATCCTTAGGATGAATTCTTTAATAATTTCTCTACAAAACTACAGATGAGAGGATACTAGATAGAAAATTAAATCACATATTTAGTTATTATGCTTTATAATATTGATATCTATTCTTTGTGAGTCTTGTATAAACATGTGACATGGTTTGGCTCTATGTCTCCACCCAATTCTCATCTTCTAGCTCCCATAATTCTCTCATGCTGTGAAAGGAACCTGGTGGGAGATAACTGAATCATGGGGGTGGGTCTTTCCCATGCTGTTCTCCTGATAGTGATGAAATCTCATGAGATATGGTGATTTTAAAAATGGGAGACACTCTGCACAAGCTTTACTTGTCTGCCACCATGTGAGACATGACTTTCACCTTCCTCCATGATTGTGAGACCTCCCCAGCCATATGGAACTGTTAGTCCAGTAAACTTCTTTTCTTTTTAAATTACCCCATCTTAGGTATGTCTATATCAGGTGTGTGAAAATGGACCAATATGGCTGGGTGCGGCGGCTCATGCCTGTAAACCCAGCACTTTAAGAGGCCAAGGCGGAAGGATGATGAGGTCAAGAGATTGAGAACATCCTGGCCAACATGGTGAAACCTTGTCTCTACTAAAAACACAAAGATTAGCTGGGCATGGTGGCACAGACCTGTAGTCCCAGCTACTGAGGAGGCTGGGGCAGGAGAATCTCTTGAACCCCTAAGTTGGAGGTTGCAGTGAGCAGAGATTGAGCCATTGCACTCCAGCCTGGTGAGAGAGCAAGATTCCATTTCAAAAAAAAAGACAAAA
>NW_016107491.1:3118776-3145617 GCF_001604975.1 Cebus imitator
AAAAAAAAAAAAAAAAAAAGAAATGAAAAGAAAATGGACTAATACAACATGTTTTTATTTTTTAATTCATAGTACATTGTAATTCATACACATATTTTTATTCTTTCAACTTTTCAGCACTTAGAAATACTAATAACATGAGATTGATTATTCTCTTCTTGTTATTTATCATTAGCCTAATTCCATTTTGTTTGCAAACTGCACTATAAATGATTTCAGTTTTCTTGAAATTGATAAGGATTTCTCTATAGTTGAATATATTTTGGTAAATGTTATAAGTTCATTTAAAAATGTGAATACATTTTCTTTGAGATGCAGGAGTCTATATATATATCAGGTCAAATATATATTTTTTATTATTCTTTATTTTTTGTGATATATTTTTGAAAAATTTTATTTTTGTATTGACTAATGCATCATCTAAATGTATTATTTTGGATATGTATAATTCTTCTTTAGACTGTTACAACTTTATATATTTTATAGCTAGATCATTTGGGTTTAGGATTTAGGAGAATAACATATTGCTGAGTATACATGTAACATTGTGAAATATTCCTGTTCATTTGGGCTCTATTTTGTTCTATATGAAATTTAGGACTGTTGCTTTTCTAATTCTGTGAAAGATGACATTGATAATTTGATAACGATTGCATTGAATATATAAGATTGCTTTGGGCAGTATACATGTTAACAATATTAATTATTCAATAGATGCTTTTTCATTTGTTTCTGTCATTGACGATTGTTTTTATCAGTGTTTTATGGTTTTCCTTGTAGAGGTATACATATTTTTGTAGCTATTGTGGATAGAATTGCCTTCTTGATTTGGTTCTTAGTTTCATCATTATTGTTGCATTGAAATATAATAATTGTTCATATAAATTCTAGACTGAAAGCTGTTTTTGTGTTACTTATTTCTTTCATTATGTCCAACTTCGTCATTCTATTGACTTTTAGCTTTGATCATCTCTTTTGAAAAGATGAAAAACAATCAGCTCCCAATACAAATAGTTCATAGTCTTTTATCTTTTCACTATGGACAATTTTATGTATTTTTATGTTATTTTATTCTGAAGAATTTGACTCTATTGTAATTAATGTGGTTTTCTTTGATTTATTTTAGTTTGTTCAGCTTCATATATATGTATATATATATACACACACATATATGTAGAAATATATCTATGTGTGTGTATATGCATATATATATATATATATATATATATATATTTCTGCATATAATTATTTCTTCAGAGATGGTCATGATATCCTATCATGGAAAAAGATTTTAAGACAACTTGTGCTCTTTGAAAAGGTAGCCATCATAATTTCAAACAAAGTATTTGTTTGGAGAAGTGCTTGCAGGTTTGGATACTATGCTGTTTTGATTAGCTGATTCAGACACATCACAGACTACAATTGTTTGAGGAGTAATTGGAGGTGGGCAAACAGTTAATGTGTATTGACACTCGTACATGATATTAGTGACAAAAAGAAAAGAAAAAGGTAAAGCAGTAAATAAAGGGGAAAATGATCACAAAATGCTTTAAGTTATGAAATAAACTTGACCATATTTAAAGGCTAATATGAGGAAATGGTTGAAGATATAAATGAGACAGGATAATTGATATTAAATTTCTTTGGGAAATAAATAGAGCCTGGAATTGATTGTATAGTTAGAAGATTAGTATTCATAATGTAATAGAGTTTTCCTTATAACATGAGGAAAAGAAAAACAATATATATAATGTGTGTGTATGTGTGTTTATGTGTACAGGTGCAGATAGAACATTTTTCAGATTCGGTACTTGGAAGCTGTATTAGAAACATTTGATGGTATGTTTTCTCTATGAAGTAAAATGCAAGGTCATTTGCTAAAACCCACTGGGAATGTTGGAAGTTTGTGGAAGTTTTCAGAAAATGAATTATTTTAAATGATTATTACAAAAATTGTAAAATCCTCGAGTGGGATTTTTGAACATTGTCTAGCCATTATATGAGATTTGAGAAAACAGATTTTGTGTAGTGTCACTACAATCATCTTGATGATTTTCTCCAAAATATTCAGGGGTTCTATTATAAAACAGAGAAAGTGACAATTTAGATTTTTTTCAGTATTTGAGACTTAAGGCAGGAAATCTTATAGGCATAAGTGTAGTGAAAAAATAGATCATTTTTCAGAGATTCAGAGTAAACAGACAGCACATAACTTATGTATAAAGACAGAATAAAGCATTGAGGGAAGAGGGAGAGCCAATATACAAGGAAAGAATTTTCCGTGGAAATAAAAGGAAGAACATTTGAAAAGTATAGATTTTAAATTGAGCATTTTTTTTCCAGAGTGAGGGGAAATACTTACTAAATATATAGTAACGAAAATACATGGACATGGCATTGGAGCAAAATTGATTCAATAGTAAGTGTACCAATTACAGACTTAATGAGATACTTGAAAAAAATGAATAAATTTCTCATTAAAATAGGTATTATCAGCAGAGCTCACTATTGCTGGAGAAAGGATAGTTAATAATTCTGGATACATCTTAGTAATAACAGCAATATACTATGTTGCAAAACTTAATTTAGTTGAGATTGCTTTTCAATACACGGAAAGAAAACAAAGAACTAAGATTTTTTTTACAGATTTTTCTGCTTTAAAGTTTTTTAATTTTTATATATGTAGAAGGTAAAAATGCAGATTTCTTACATGCTTCCTGAGAGTATTCTGTGAAATATTTAGCTACGTGAAAAATACAAAGTTCACACCGAGACATCTATTGCATCTAATTGTTCCCACAACTCCAACAGTTCTTTTGTGCTCCTTTCCATAGTTATTATGAGGATCTTTAATAGGATTTACAACCTTGCTTCTTAAGCTCAGTGTCCAGCGGTTTCTTTCTGTACATTGTGTTGAGAGTGATTGCTCTAGTTTCCAAAGGTCTCCCAGTCATGATATTGTTTCCTGCCTAAATGGCTTACTGCCTGTAGGGAGGTGAGAGTAGCCTGCACTGGCTGCAGTCAATAAAGAAATGCATTTTCTGTATATGCTTTTTAAATTACTTTTAAAAATCCTAACAAAGTGAATAAAGTGCAAGTATTTACATTCTAAATAATGTCAATGATAAAATGTTCCTTCCTGAAAAATAACCGGTGACCTAATTTCTAAACAATTGATGTAATTACAGATTTTTTAATACAGGCTGTTCTTGTTTTGTATGTTTCTTATATTCACAGATTTTAGTTACCATAGTTTAGTAAAATAATACTTGTGTCCAAACAACACAGTTCAAATTTAAGCTATTACACTATACTAGATATGAGTAGTTGCATGAACTATAAAGTATAGCTTTTTCATCCAAAAATTATTATGCGAATAATAGATGACCAATCATGCCAATTGTTTCAAGTCTGCCAGTGACTGACCACTGCATCTGTTATTCAGTTCATGGACACACAGCAAGCCCTGTAGTTGTACTAATTCCTTGTCATGAAGTGATGAACCTACATGGTAGTTACAAAAATGGATCATAGAAGGAGGTAGTTGCCTAACAAAGATGTAAATACACGAAATATGATGATAAAAAACAGTAAAATATCAAAAACATATAAATAGAGATATAGAAGAAAGAGCTGATCATGAATTTTTTTTTTAAATTATACTTTTAGTTCTGGGATGCATGTGAAGAATGTGCAGGTATGTTATATAGCTATACGCATGACATGGTGGTCATCAACCATGACATCAACCCGTCATCTACATTAGATATTTCTCCTAATGCTATCCCTCCCCTAGCCCCCCCCCCCACCTCCCTACAGGCCCCTGTGTGTGGTGTTCCCCTCCCTGTGTCCATGTGTTCTCATTGTTCAATTCCCACTTATGAGTGTGAGAACATGCTGTGTTTGGTTTTCTGTTCCTGTGTTAGTTTGCTGAGAATGATGGTTTCCAGCTTTATCCATGCCTCTGCAAAGGATATGAACTCATCCTGCAGCCATATCGGCTTCATTCTCTCTTCAGTGTTTCCATCCAAGCCTAAAGCTTGCTCAGTCTCTCTGTTCCTATGGAAGTGAAACAGGAAATGCCTTATTGGTTCCTTAAAAAATGCCTTAGCCTATTAAAACAAGTTTTTCAGCTGTTAAATCATGGCTTATAAAGTTATTTGTAAATAAGTTACACATATTAGATACATATTGTCATAAAATGTCACTTCATTTGTATACTGAGAAGTAACATAACTTGCTAAGTAATAATAGCCAGAGGTCAAATATATATCATAGTAGACTGACAAAAATATTTCAGCCAATTTAATTTAATTTGTATTATACACTTATGTTTATAAATGATATTCAAATAAGAAATTTAGAAAATAGAAAAAAGGTAACAGGAGAAATATCTTTTAACCAATACCTGAGTGAAATGACTGTTTTTTTAAAAAATACACGTAAGTACACATACACACATATTTTTCGGTAACATACAGTTTTAATTTTTACTTAATGATATCTTGTTCATATTTTATGTCAATAAAGGTGAAACATAACATTATTGTTAATTTCTGCATGGTAATGTATTTTATAAATATAGAATATTTTATGTTAAAAATGTGCTGTTATTGAATATTTGAGTTCAATTAGAAAACATCAATCTTCATGTTAATAAATCAATTTTAACTCTTCTTTTAATAGCAAAACTAACTGCTTCATATTTTATTATCTCTCCCATTTTGGTACTTCCTTAGTCTTCCTAGTAGTAAAAAAGTATTAGCTAGTGAACAATTAAGATATAAAAGTATTATGCCACTTATGAGTGAATCAGCAAGTGAGGAGTTAACATAAATTTATTTCCAGGGATGTTATTCAAAAGATGTTACTATGACTATACTGTGGGTATAATGCCTTTATCTGTACTTTCTAAGTGACTTTCGTGACGTAAGTGCCTCCATAATTACCAAGTGACATATTATTTCTCACAAAAATAACACATAAAGGATATTTTCCCATATTATTTTAGCTTGCCATTATATAAAACTAAATTTTATGAAAAAATGTATTAGCGTAAGACTGCTAGTACTATATGAGCACACGTGATAACTATATGAAGCTGAGGCAGGGAAAATGGGATTTACCAGAGTGTTGCTCTTGTGAGGTTGAGAAATAGTATATTTATAATAGAGTAGACTTTTTAAAATTGCATTGGTTGCTTGTGGTTTGGGATTGTCATTTATTTCCAAGTGTGACAGGTATGGGTTCATTTCCAATCAAATTATATAATGTAGCCTGGGAAACATGATTTTTCTACAGTACACTGGAGTAATATATAGGGAGGTTAATGAGAAATTAGAAATAAGCTGCAACCAGAAAAGAGAATATTATCAGGGAATAAGTGAGATTAACTCCACAGTAATATGCAGTTAGGACTGCACTGGATGGCTGTCAGTCCTTTTTATAACATTGGCACATGACTGATGCCTCTAAAAGTTTACTTTAATACAAGATTTAATTACCAAGTAGCCGGTCACACTGAGACAGTCATTGATTGTATCAAATTCTATTCTCAAATTTCACTCTGGTAATAAAAAATATAGTAAAGCAAGACTTTGTTTCAAGTAGTACTCACATTATGCGTCAGGTTTTCATATAGGCATCTTCAATAGCATAGAAAAATTAACTTCATAGAAGAACTGAAGAATAGGAAACTAACAATAGATGAACATTAACAACATAAAAAAATCCAAGAGTATTTCTGTCATATCAGTAGACCTCAGTTCTAGCAAAATAAAAGCAGTTAGGAGGTGTAGTTAATTGTATGTGTATAAATGAAATGTTACATTATTTAATTGGTAAGGAATCACCAGATCCTCACTTCCTAAACATATCCTATTTTGGCCTACAACTAAAATATTCATCTATATTATAGAGTTATTTGCTATATTGTACAAAAATTACTTTGAATATTCTAAACACATTCATAGCTCTGTTTTTATTACTTTAAAAATTGCCATTGACATGCATAGTCTGTGATACGATTCACAGCTGTGCCTCAGGATGAAAGATCTAAAAATTAGACCATAATATTAGCACTGCAGTGACTATATCACATTAAAGGAAGAGGCACTAATTAGCATTCTATTATTTAAATAATGTATATAATCTAATACGTAGGAGCTGTCATTCTTTCAAGGGAATCAATAATGCTGATTAGTTTTTAAATGTAATGTTTTTTCATGATTTTGTTTTTCAAAAACAAACCACAAGTAAATATTGTAATTTACAGCAGAGATTACTGATTTATGAAATACTAGCATCGCTGAATTTTGCTAATTTTTAATCTCAGATAAAGTCCCACAATTTCAGGTGAACTTATTATATTACAACTTCATGGTTAACATCTTATTTAATGTATTATTTTTTTCTAGCTTTGTCTTTGATCCAGTGCATATTCAGTGATGTCCATTGATGTAGGATAATTTCACGTTAAAGTCACTTGAATAAAAAATACAGCTGTCTGGCAAATAACCTGTCACTAAATCAAGAGAAGTGTCACTGAATACAAGGCTAGAGAAAAAAGTAAGTAAATAAAAAAATATTTTTGGGACTAAAAATAATCTGCCTCTGGAAAATGAATTTTTTGAGAGTTTTATATTGTGAACTATCTATATTTCCACGTGAATGACATTTTCTTAGTGCAAATTGAGGCTATCGACATTCAATTATCTGGGATGATTTGTAAAATATAAAATGTATTTTGCAATCCTTTTTCTTATTATTGGGGATTGGAGTCAGAACTGCAAGCAGCTGGAATAATTAAAAGGCTGTAATTATATCCTCAAAGCTGCAACTTAGTAATTGATGAAGAAAAAATATCATTCAATAAGACTTTTATCAGCATAAGCCCACCATTTCTGGGTTGTATGCAAACTCCAATGACCCAAACACTTGGAAACAAGAGGAATCAGGTTAAATAGAAATTTGAGAGATTCATTTTATTTATTTTCTTTGCATGTATTAGGTTGGTGCAAAAGTAATTGCGGTTTTACCATTAAAAGTAATGACAAAAACAGGATTACTTTTGCACCAATCTAATATAAAATAAATTGTGACCTTTTCTCAACTTTAAACACTTGCGGTACTGTTTGGAATTTTTTTTTTTTTTTTTTTTTTTTNTTTTTTTTTTTTTTTAATATTCTGGGACTTCAAATGGCTTATTTTCTTTAAATCATTTTATATCTCAAAATCATTTTCTTAAGAAGATCTTGATTCTTAATTTATTTTGAAATTTACATGTGCCAGATTAAATCTGATGATATCCAATTTAATAAATATTTAAGACCTTGCTATGAGTCTGACATCTGACTAGTGTTTAGAGAGAATCAGTTAATGTATTTAACACTATGTGTTTTTTCTCACATGCATCTCTCTCACACATTTTTTTTTTAACAACCCTTTCTTCTACCTTCCTTAAATGACACAATAGATAAAGCATTCAATTGACCAAGCGGTCCTCTGGATGTAACACAATCATATCTCTGTTCTTACAACAAGTATCTTCACATGAATAATTAATTTAATATTCTCATTCCTAGCACCTTATTTATTTCCATAACTACCATTCTAATCTATTTTACTGAGCTCCTCCTCTTAAATATTAGTAATGCTCTCCTGCTTACTCAATTCAAAGAAAATCCTTAAACTCTCAAGTTCATTTAATATGAGTAATCATTACTCATTTATTTTACTATGTACTGTATCTTCCTAATCACCTATCTTAGTTCCTTTGTTTACTTGCCAGTGTATGTCACTCCTATCTTTAAATTGTAGACGATCACCACCATTCCGTTATATTTCTTAATTTACTTTGTAGAAAGATTTAAGCTTCAACTAACTGCAATTCACATCATTTCTATATCAATACTCATATAGCCTTCATAGTTTCCCAATTTCTTGATATTGAAGAGGCTTTTAATTACTCTCATGTATTCTTTGTATTTACTTAAATGTAATTTGCTTGCATTTGTACTATTTAATTCTGTTTGTGTCACCATCTAAATGTGATTTGAGACCTAAGTCACCTTACACCTGCTAACTGATATCTTTTTCTCTTCTCACTTGTATCTAATTCATATGTCACTACACAGGACACTGATTAAGAAACATGGCTATCCTATTTCAAAATAAGAAATGTATTTAATTGCTCCAAATCACAACTTTCCAAAATTGTGGTAATAACATCTAGTTCAAAAAATTGTATTGCATTGAATGATATATGTAAAATTCTTTGGAAATTTCTCAGCATACAATAAGTTGTCCATAAACATTAATTTTTAAAATTACCAGATAAACCATTGAAATAAATAACACATTTTCTCAAGTGTCCATCTTAGTTTAGAATAACTACATTTTCCAAACCTATCTTACATTCTTAAAAGAGAAGCCTTTGATAGTGTCATAGCTTTGTGGCATGTCAACATAATTGAGCTCCACTATAGTCCCAGGTAATTCAAACAGTAATCTAAGTGCTGCTGTGAAAGGATGTCACAGACGTGATTAAAGAATAGTACATTTGGAAATAGTACATTTGGAACAGTTAGCATATAGTCCCAGGTAATTCAAACAAACAGTAATCTAGGTGCTGCTTTGAAATGATTTTATAGATGTGATTAAAGAATAGTACATTTGGAAATAGTACATTTGAAACAGCATTATTGACTTTAAATTAATCTTATAATTTATCTTATAAAGATTATCTTGGATGGGCCCTTTTAAAGAGGATTTGATTGTCCTGTATTCAGAGACTTTGTAGAGTCTCTACCCATGGGGCTACAGCCTGCTCCTGATCTTCTCATCCTGACTACCTGCTCTGTGAACTTCAGAGTTGCTTAACCAGACTCCGCAGTTGCACAAGCCAATTATTTGCAACACATCTCTCTCTGCCCCCACTTCTCTCTCTGTGTTTCTCACTCTTATTTTCACTCTTGCTCTCTCCATATATACATATAACCCAATAATAGTTTATTTAGATATTAAGTTTTCTTCAATATTCTTAATAGGTCAAGGAGGGTTTAGGACTCTTCTGAACCCTCCAAGAAACTACAAACCCCAAGACTCTACAAACTCCATACTCCATTGATCTTGCACTTGTACAAATTGTTATAAACTAATAGTACATATGGAACAGTTAGCATATTGACTCAAACAAATTATTTTCTAATGGTACCGTTTAACTATCAACAGCCTGGTATATAGTAAGCACTCAATCAATATTTTTGAATAAATTAATGCCTCTTATATTTCTTTAATCAGCCTGAAAATTAATGAGAGTACTTTTTTTCCTCAGGTGTCTCTGTATTGGAATCATCACATTTACATATGTGACAAATATTGGTTTGCTTAATTATAATAAAAGATTACACTGACAGAATATGTTGACTAATTAAAAAATAGAATATCTTTTCCACTGGAAATTTTAATATATTGAGCTTCATCTCCCTTCTATAACAATTATCCTTCATCTCAATAACATCAAATTGTCCATGAATTAAAAGCCAGAATTGAAAACTGCAACCCTTTAATTAAAAATATTCTATTAAGTGTCAGCATTTTAAACTTCTATACAGCTTGATAACATGTGGCTACGTTAATTAGGCCATTAGGAATTAGCCATGAAATGGAAGAAAGTATTTGCAAACTATGCATCTGACGATGGTCTAATATCCAGCATCTATTAGAAACATAAGACCAGGCATGGTGGTCACAGCACTTTGGGAGACTGAGGAGGGTGGATCATGAGGTCAGGAGTTCAAGACTAGACTGGTCAACATGGTGAAACTGCTTCTCTACTAAAAATACGAAAATTAGTTAGGCATGGTGGCAGACATCCGTAATCTCACCTACTCATGTGGCAGAGGCAGGAGAATCACTTGAACCCGGGAGGCAGAATTTTCAGTAAGCTGAGATTGCACTGCTGCACTCCAGCCTGGGTAACAGAGCAAGACTCCATCTCAAAACAAAACAAAACAGAAACATTTTAAAAAACACAATGTTATTAAAAAGTGGGCAAAAAACATAAAAAACATGATTAGAAACTTTTCAAAGGAAGACATACATGTGGTTACCAAGCATATGAAAAATAATGTACCATCACTGATCATTAGAGAAATACAACTGAAAACCACAATGAGATACCATCTCACACCAGTCAGAATGGCTATTACTAAAAAGTCAAAAATAACAGATGCTTGCAAGGTTGTAGAGAAAAAAGAATGTTTATTTACTGTTGGTGGGAGTGTAAATTAGTTCAACTGTTCACTGAGAAAGCCATGTGGCGATTTCTCAAAAAGCTAAACACAACAATACTATTTGACCCAGCAATCCCATTATGGACCTACACCCCAAGGAATATAAATCATTCTATCATAAAGACACATGCACATGTATGTCCATTGCAGCATTATTCACAATAGCAAAGAATAGATTCAACCTAAATGTTCATTAGTGGTAGTCTGACTAAAGAAAATGTATTACATATACACCAGGAATACTATGCAACCATAAAAAGAGATATACACTGGGAATACTATGCAGCTATGAAAATGAGATCATGTCCTTTGCAGGAACATAGATAGAGATGAAGGCCATTATCCTTAGAATGATAACATAGAAGCCAAAAAAAAAAAAAAATACTGCACGTTCTCCCTTATAGGTGGGATCTAAACAATGAGAACACATGGACACAAAGATGGGAACAACAGACACTTGGGCATAGTTGAGGGCAGAAGGAGGAAGGAGGAAAAGGATCAGAATAAATAACAATGGGGTGCTAGGCTTAGTACCTGGGTGATGAAATAATCTGTACAACAAAGACCCATGGCACGAGTTTACCTTTTTCTGTTTACCTGTACATGTATGAACCTAAAAGGTATCCTTAAAAAAGAAAAGACTGACTTCTCCCACAGAAGAAATTCTGCCAGCAGACAGCATTCAGACTCCAACTACAACACCAATGTTTCTCTGGGTCTCCAGACAATCGGCCTACCCTGCAGATTTTGAACTTGAAAACCTCCGCAATTAAATAAGCCAATTCCTCGAAATAAATAGATGATAGATTAAGTAGATAAACAGATAGGTAGATTGATAGATGACATGGATTAGATATAGATATACAGATAGATGGACAGACAGACAAACGTAGATATTAGTTCTGTTTCCTTGGAGAACTCTCATACAAGCATTAAAAATTATTATAAAATCATAAAATGAAGATGAGAAAAAGATAAAGAAGGGATAAAGTTATCTCCAAGATGCATGCCATAGATCTTGCACACTTCATTATATATGGGGCACAATTTTGACTCTCAGATTTCTACCAGCTCAAATAAGTAAACCTAATCATGTAAATAATTTCAGAGAACCCATAAAATGAAATACAGTTGACTCTTGAAAAATGTAGAGGTTATGAGCACGTACTACTAACGCAGTCAAAACTCCAAGTATAACTTTTGACTGCCCCAAAACTTAACTACTTATAGCCTACCTATTGGTGGTAAACCTTACCAATAACAGGAACAGTCAACTAACACACATTTTGTATGCTATATGTACTTCTATAACATATTCTTACAATAAAATAAGCTGGAGAAAATAAAATGTTATTAAGAAAATCATAAGAAAAAATATACTTGCTCTTCATCAAGTGGAAGTAGATCATCATCAGGGTCTTCAACCTCATCATCTTTACAGTAAGAGGAAGAGGAAGAGGTGTGGTTGGTCTTGCTGTCTCAGGGGTGGCAGAGGCAGAAGAAAATTCATGTATACTAATCATAAGAAAAATGCAAATCAAAATCACTATTAGAGACCACTTTACATAAGTCAGAATGGCTGTTATTAAAAAGGCAAAAATAACAGGTCCTGACAAGGCTGCCAAGAAAAGGGAGCACACACATTGTTGGAGGGAATGCAAATTATTTCAGCCACTGTGGAAAGCAATTTGAAGATTTTACAAAGAATTTAAAAGAGAACTGTCATGTAACCCAGCAATCCCATTACTGGGTATATACACAAAGAAAAGAAACCATTCTACAAAAAAGACACATGCAATTGTGAGTTCATCACAGCACTATTCACAACAGCAAAGACATGGCATCAACTTAGGTGCCCATCGGCAGCAGATTAAACATTCTCAGCAAACTGACACAAGAACAAAAAACCAAACACTACATGTTCTCACTCATAAGTGGGTGTTGAACAATGAGAATACATGGACGCAGGGAGGGAACATCATACACTGGGGTCTGTTGGGGAGTGATAGGGTTAGGGAATGGATAGAAGCAGGGGGGATTGGGGATGGATAAAATTAGGAGAAATCCCAACGTAGATGACGGAGGGATGGATGATGGATGCAACAAACTACCATGGCATATGTATACATATGTAAAAATCCTGCACCTGCACGATCTGCACATTTACCCCAGAACTTAAAGTATAATTTAAAAAAAA
This sequence comes from Cebus imitator, assembly GCF_001604975.1. Lineage (NCBI taxonomy): Eukaryota > Metazoa > Chordata > Mammalia > Primates > Cebidae > Cebus > Cebus imitator. Next base: position 3,131,269 of record NW_016107491.1, read on the forward strand.
GAAAAGAAAAAGTGGTTCATATACATTATGGAATATCATGCGCCCAAAAAGGAAGAAAATCATATCCTTGTGGCAACATGGATGCTGCTGGAGGCTGTTATCCTGAGTGAATTAATTAGGAAACAGAAAACCAAATACCACACGTTCTCACTTACAAATGGGAGGTGAACATTGGGTGCATATGGACATAAAGATGAGAATATTTGGCTGGGCATGGTGGCTCACGCCTATAATACTAGTATTTTTAGAGGCCAAGGCAGGAGGATCACTTAAGTTTCGGAGTTTGAGATCAACCTGGCCAACTGGTGAAACCCTGTTTCTACTAAAAATACAAAAAAAAAAAAAAAGTTAGCCAGGAGTAGTGGCACATGCAGTGTGCAATACCATCTCCTCAACACATAACTAAACAATAGGCATATTATACTTTAATATATGCATCAACAGAAAAACCAGACTCACTGAAACAACAAAAAAAAACAGTTCCTAGAAAAGGACCAAAAGTAATTAATTTCTGGAGGGACTAAGATTAAAAAAATACAAATTATTAACATAGGGAATAAAAAACAGAAGATATAGCTACAAATTCTACAGTACTAGAAAAGTAATAATGAAAAGCAATTAATAACTCTACATTCATGAATTTGACAATTTAGGCGAAATGAACCAATTCTTTGAAAATTACCAACCGTCAAACTCATGCATATGAAATATAAATTTCACTCACAAGTGAAAAGCTTCTGAAAAGCCCAGAAAGTATCATTGGAAAAAAACAGGCCTATATAATTTCGTTAGAGAATTGCCCAAAACTTTTAGAGATGAATTGTCACCAATTACAATCTCTTCCAGAAAATAAAATACAAGTAACATTTCCAGCTCATTTTATGAGATCACTATTACCCTGACGACAGAACCAGACAAAGGCATCATAGGACAAAGAAAACTAAAGACCAATACCTCTCATGTACTTAGATGAAAAAATTCTCAACAAAATACTGGCAAATCAAATTCAGCAGTATGTACATGTAATTATACACCATTATCAAGTGCAGTTTATTCCAAGAATGCAAATCTGTTTCGATACTGGAAAACTAATCAGTGTAACCCATAATATCAATGAAATATTAAATTTAAAAAGCACAAGATCATATCAATTTTTGCAGAAAAAACATTGATGAAACTGCTCAGTAAACTAGAACCACAGTAAAACTTCTTCAATTTGATAAATAATATATATAAAAACTTAGAGCTTATGGGCCAGGTGCGGTGGCTCATGCCTGTAATCCCAGCACTTTGGGAGGCCAAGGCAGCAGATCACAAGGTCAGAAGTTCGAAACCAGTCTGGCCAACACAATGAAACCCCATCTCAACTAAAAATACAAAAAATTAGCCAAGTGTGTTGGTATGTGCCTGTAATCCCAGCTACTGGGGAGGTTGAGGCAGGAGAATCGCGTGAACCCAGGAGGCAGAGGTTGCAGTGAGTCAAGATCGGCCATTGCACTCCAGCCCAGGTGATAGTGCAAGACTCCATCCCAAAAGAAAAGAAAAGAAAAGAAAAGAAAAGAAAAGAAAAGAAAAGAAAAGAAAAGGAAAAAACAATACTTAAAGCTCATTTATGCTCTTTCATGTGACAGCTCACTTTAACATCATGCTTATTGGTGAAAGACTGAATTATTTTCTTCTAAGATAGTGAACAAGGCAAGGGTGTCCACTCTCACCACTTTATTTAACACAGTAGAGGAATTCTTACCCAGCATAAGAAGACAAGAAAAAAACATGTACAAATTAGAAAAAAAAAATGAAACCGTCCCAACTTTAAAGTGACGTAGATAGATGATAGATAGATGTAGAATATCCCAAGGACTCTGGAATAAAACACCTAGAAATAAAAGTGAGTTTATAAGGTCACAAGATCCAAGGTCAAAAACAACATCATATTTTTATACTTGCCATGAATATGTGGAAACTAATTAAAATAATGTCATTTACAATGTCATGTTCCTGGTTTGATATTATACTACACTCATTTAAGATGTGGCTCTAAGGTAGCACTCCCCAATCTTTTTGGGACCAGGAACTAGTTTTGTGGAAGATAACTTTTCCACAGAAGGGGAGGTGCTGGTATGGGGAGGATGGTTTTGGGATTCAATTGTTCCACCTCAGGCATCAGACAATAGATTCTCATGATTCTCATAAGGAGCATGCCACCTAGATCCCTTGTCAGATCTCAGGCACTAATGCTCACTCACCTGCAGCTCACCTTCTGCTGAGCTGGAGGGGATCCCTGGGGAACCCTGCTCCAAGGGAATCCAGTTGAGGGGTGCATAATACTCCATGTACTACAAATAAAAAGCTTTCAACAAGAGTTTTTCATAAAGACTCTCTCCTATACATTGTTATATATCATTCTTCTCCAAGTTGATTGGTGACAATTTGGATGAGCTTGGATCTAGGGATATTGTTGTGAGATGAAGTAAACTTCATTCAGAAGAAAAGAAGAATTTATCATACTAATTATATAGAGTTACATTGTGACAGATTTTACATTGCTTGAATTAAAGAGTGACGATATCTATCAAGTGGTACGGCCAAACAGAATGATAGTGGCCTTTCACTGGGAACCCTACTCCTAGGAGCCACATTCTGTACCAGTCATGAACCCATCTTTTGCTGGATCAAATGGAGGAATATTAGAGACAGGTGTCTGAGGAAAGAGGGACACACAGCTTGCTCAGAGCCAAAGTTATCTACCAAACTGTTCAGATATTTTATTATTATTACTATGCTTTAAGTTCTGGGATATATGTACAGAACATGCAGGTTTGCTGCATAGGTATATATGCACCATGGTGGTTGGCTGCACCCATCAACCCGTCATTTACAGTAGGTATTTCTCCTAATGCTATCCCTACCCTAGTCCCCCACTCTCAAACAGGCCCTAGTATGTAATGTTCCTCTCCCTGTGTCCATAAGTTCTCATTGTTCAACTACCACTTGTGAGTGAGAATATGAGGTGTTTGGTTTTCTAGTCTTGTGTTAGTTTGCTGAGAATGATGGTTTCCAGCTTCATCCATGACCCTGCAAAGGATATGAACTCATCCTCTTTTGTGGCTGCATAGTATTTTATGGTGTATATGGGCTGCATTTTCTTTATCTAGTCTATCACTGATGGGCATTTGGGTTGTTCTCAAGTCTTTGCTATTGTGAATAGTGCTGCAATAAACATATGTGTGCATGTGCCTTTATAGTAGAATAATTTATAATCCTTTGGATATATACCTAGTAATGGGATTGCTGGGTCAAATGGTATTTCTAATGCTAGATCCTTGAGGAATCGCTAAACTGTCTTCCACAATGGTTGAGCTAATTTACACTCTTACTGATGGTCGAAAAGTGTTTCTATTTTGCAACATCTTCTCCAGCATCTGTTGCTTTCTGACTTTTTAATGAACACCATTCTAACTGACATGAGATGGTATCTCATTTGGTTTTGATTTGCACTTATCTAATGACCAGTGATGATGAGCTATTTTTCATATATTTGTTGGCCACATAAATGTCTTCTTTTGAGAAATGTCTGTTCATATCCTTCACCCACTTTTTGATAGAACTGTTTTTTTTTTTTTTTTTCTTGTAAATTTGTTGAACTTCTTTGGAGATTCTGAATATTAGCCCTTTGTCAGATGGATAGATTGCAAAAAGTTTCCCCCATTGTGTAGGTTGCCTATTCACTCCGACAATACTTTCTTTTGTTGTGCAGAAGCTCTTCAGTGTAATTAGATCACATTTGTCTATTTTGGCATTTGTTGCCATTGCTTTTGGTGTTTTAGTCATGGAGTCTTTGCGCATGCCTATGTCTTAAATGGTATCACCGAGGGGTTTTCTTCTAGAGTTTTTATGGTTTTAGGTCTTATGTTAAGTCTTTAATCCATCTTGAGTTAATTTTTGTATAAGGTATTAAGGAACTGGTCCAGTTTCAGTTTTCTGCAAATGGCAAGGAAGTTTTCCCAACACCGTTTATTAAATAGGGAATCCTTTCTCCATTGCTTATTTTGGTCAGATTTGTCAAAGATCAGATGGTTGTAGATGTGTGGTGTTATTCCTGAGGCCCCTGTTCTGTTCCATTGGTCTATATATCTGTTTTGATACCTTTTAAATAATTATTCGAGCAGAATATCCACACTGGTGCATATTAGGTGATATGATCCCCTATTACATATAACTTAATTAATTTCAGTTGTTTTCCCTTTTTTCCATTCTAGGGAGACAAATATGTTATTGAGGTGTTCATAGTACAATCATTGGCTTAAGCTGCTGTAACACTGTTTCTCAAAAATTTTTACATTCTAGTATTATTAGGATATTCTCTGAAATAAATTGGTTTTGAAAAAAAAAAAAAAGAAACAAAACATTGATGATTTTATGTACCAAGATATTTAAACATGCTAAGTGTTGTTTTATCATTTCTTTATTTTCTACCACAATTAGAAATACTCTAAGCCTGCAGTTTTTTGAAAGTAAAACCATAATATATTATAAAAATTATATTTACATATAAGCTATCTAAAGTACAGATTTTTGATGACTTAATTTTCTCTTAAAGTATGGGTTGTAAATTATATTGTATTTTTATTTCTCAAGAATTTTTAGGTGATCACAGCAGTACTCTCAGTTCTATAAAAATAAACCGTTTGCCTTTAGACCATTTCATCCTTAGGAGTTATAGTGTATTAGATGGCAAGTAAGCCCTGGAACACAGACAAACAGATCACAAGGTTGAATAGATATAGTAATAGAAAGAGTTTGAGAAGTGGCAATTCTTCAGAACTAAAACTAATTAAACAGAAAGGAAGAGTGTCTCCATATTGTATGAAACCCTGCCAACTCCAGTCATAAACAGTACAGGATAGAGAGATATAGAATGATAATATTTCTCTAATTGCTAATGAAAGTAAATGTGCTTGTTTATTTTAAAATGTGGCACATACATGTTTTATTTTCTTTTTGCCTATTTTAACCTTTGATTGATGAAATATCAAGTTAATGGCATATTTTAATGTGTTATTGGCTGCCTACATGTGCTATTATAAACTTGGCAAGCTGCTTTGACTATCTCATTTATTTCACATATTTATACTTTTAAAATAAATGTACAAAAGTATATGAATAAGATATGTTTGTATCCAATCATGAGAAATTTAAAAAATATATAAATGTAAATATATGCAGATTGTATAAATTTAATTTTATAAATATATCATTTCTGAATTATTAGAATTCTGAGAATATTACAATTTAATAGCGTGTTAATTTGCATTGTGTTTTGCTAAACTTATCAAAAAGTAGATGTCATTTTACTAATTATACCAATGTCATTTATGTCAGTATACTCTTAAAATGCAACAGTGTACCATTTTACTATAACATTAAGATTATGCTACTTAGAAAGAGAGATGTCTGTCTACATTATATCATAATTGCTTTTCAGCTGGGTTAAGACATAATTTTACCTAACCCATTGTATTAGGACAGAACTAATGGAACACACACACACACACACACACACACACACACACATATATGCATTTATTAAGTATTAACTCACATGATCACAAGGTCCCACAATAGTCCATCTGCAGGCTGAGGAGAAAGGAGAGTCAGTTAGAGTTCTCAAACTGAAGAACTTGGAGTTTAATGTCGGAGGGCAGAAAGCATCCAGCAAGGCTGAAAGATGTAGCCTGGGAGGCTAGGCCCATCTTGTCTCTTTTCATTTTTCTGCCTGCTTTATTTTCAAGCTAAGCTGGCGTTGATTAGATGGTGCCCACCCAGATTAAGGGTGGGTCTTTCCTAGCCCACTAACTCATAGATGTTAATCTCCTTTGGCAATACCCTCATAGAACATAGTATCTATGTTATTTTACTTATGTGATTTCATTAAGTGAAAAAGCATAGATATTTTAAAAAGAGAATGAGCACAACTTACTGTAGACAAATAAAAATTATAGAAATGTCACAAATCAGTACTCCATTTAATCTTAAACTCCTGTCCTCAAAGTACAAGGTATTTACAACAGATTTTATTTCTTTACAATTGCTTTGACTGTGTATGGGTATAATACCACTGTCTTATTTCTAGTTTTGCTGTAGTTGTTTATTCTTATGGGGTATGTTGACAGGACATCATTTGATCTAGGAAAAATGAGGGGTGGAGGATATATTATATAACATTGGAAATCATCAGGCTAAGTTAGGAGAAACGCATGAATAAAAGTCTTCAAATTCATGAAATGTGGAGATTTCATCAAGACCTAATGAGAAATGAACATACATAAAGAAGGAGAAATTATGTTTGCGAACACTGCTTTACAATGAGAGCAACTGAGGAGGAGCTTGAACAGAGTGCAGGTTCTTGTTAAGGAAGGAATGATCTAGAAGTGGGGCTTTCATGTGCAATTGTGAAACACACTTGCAAATAAAGTAAACACATTGTGACCCTAGAAATAGTATTAGAGAGGCCATTGAAGGTCTAAACAAATTATTGTAGATTAGGTATAAAATTAGTTCTTGGAGTCTGCAAGCACCAGAGTGATTCTGGGTACTGATGAATTCTTCAGTCACTGACTATAGTCAGTTCAGCAAAGTTGGATATTCAAGTAATCTTGAATGTTCTGGGGCTGCTATTTCTGATTCTGTTCTCAGAGAAGCATAACTCTCTCTTCTGGCACTCAGCGTAACTTGGCCTTGGAGCTGAGGAATCCAACAGCCTGCATCTTAAAAGGCTCTTTTCCATACAATTACCAAGGAGGTGTGCGTATTTCCATGTGAAATACACATGGAAATAGAGATAGGTGAAAGACAATATAGGGTAATTAAAGGAAGTCAAACATGTCATAGTAGAGATCAAAATATCATCTATGTAAGTAAGATGTACACTTGCAGATGGGAACGATCTCTGCTATCTTCTCTATCACCAACTTTTAGTCATCAAAACAAGAAGGGAAAGGTAGAGACTTTATTTTTAATATGTGGTCAGTGAAATAAAAATAAAAAATAAATAAAGCAAACATACATGAGTTTATTAAAACCATCTTTATTTTAGGGGGCAGGAGGAATAATAGAAATCAAAATAATTTTTTGATCAGACTGTTCTAACCCAAACCAAATTTTGTCTGATGTTATATATTCTAAATTAAAATACACTTTCTTTTGAAAAATGAAAAAAAATGTTAATTCCACTTTACTTTTTAAAAATGGTAAAGTGGGGTACATGACAATATACATCATCTGACAATTGCCATGGCTTTTGTTATTACAACTGACGATAAGTAAATGTAAAGGTTATTATAACTTTCCTTATAAATATACTTGAAAAAAATTGAGATGAACTTATGGAGATATTTTCTAATATGTATTTACAATACAATATCACCTAGCAATGTATTTATAATAACATGAAAATTTAAAAAATCAACATGCTAATACATGAATCTATTTGATGAGAGTGATCAAGTGGTTTATGTATAGAACAATCTGTTGATAGAATTTTCCACTTTTTATTTCTGTTGAGGTATAATCTTTCTAAAATCTTCAAATTCTCTAGTACTCTGTAGTTCAAGTCAATTGGGAGCTATTGTGGATCAGTAACTAAGCAACAGATTTGAAGTCCAGAGGCTATTCTTCTATATTTCCTCTGTCAATAACAGCGTGAGATAGTAAGCAAACCATTTAACCTTCCAATTTCACTATCCCTCATCTTTTCAACAGGGAGGTAATATAGCTTACTTCTCAAAGCCCAGTGAAATATCTCTTAAAAATATTCCCCAAGTTCTATGGAAGAGATGCCCTACAGTATTGTCATTAAGCAAAAGTAGTTCAACACCCTGCTTTTTCCACATGACATGTGACCCATTAGAGCTAATATTCCCTAATAGAGAAATATTCCCTTACCATGCTTAGGGTCTGTCAAATAATCCTTTATGATCTTCTGATATTCCATTACTTATAAAATCATGGAAGCATTAATAAATGAGGTTAGATTTCTTTAAAGCTTTTCATATTTGTGGTTATATTATATGTAGAATCTGTTTAACTGTCCTTAATGTTTTAAGAAAATCTCTTGCTAGAGGTGAACACAGAGGAACAATACTTTTAAATTCTATAGAATGTTGATACAGATATAGAATAAATGGTTTTTTTTTTTTTGCTTCCTATTAAAATCTTGGATTTGTCTGTGATTTCGGTTTTGTTATAGTGTCTGCTCAACAAAAGAGAAACGGATATGAAATTGTCAGAAAGAAGCTCTGCATCAATGTTGCTCAGTAAAAGTAAGCTTGGCTTTTTTTCTGTTCATAATGCAGATGCTAAAATACATAATGTAAGCAATGAAGGCTGGAAGGTGAGAAAATGATATTGGTGATGATGGATATGTTTCCAGGATCCAAGTGACTAATTCTTTGTATGTACAGGACTGATGATTTGACAGTATACCTAACTCACTCAGTGTTTGCTTTTTTTCTCAAGTCTTAGTAAAAGAATATACACAGATAGTTGTTCATATACTTACTCAAAGAACCCCAATTGCACTACTTAGATGACATAAGCACATTTTTCAAACTTTCAAAGAAATTTCCTCATACATCCTTCATTAAGATGCACATACTCAGCAGAGGTATACACATCTTTCATGGAGCCAAAGATAATACCATAGAAAAGCCTTCTTGTGCACCTCTATTACATAGTGAATCTGTAGTTTGTTTCATTTTTCAATTTTCTTTGTTTTTATTTTGTTTTTAAAGAGCCTGCCAAACACATGAAAATACTAGGGAATGCAACAGACAGAACATAATTTTTCATTTGAAATTTAGCCAGATCATCCCAAGAGTCAGAGAAAGTTGTTGCCTCTTCAATTATTAAAAATCCTGTAGAACCATCTTACTATAGCAGGTATTCTACAGACACCCTACACAGTTTAGTAACTATCATTGGTTGCTGATGCAGCAGTGTGTTGACAAAGAGAGGATCTAATGGGGACGAAACAATGAAGAAGAAATCAAAGCTTTGTATAAACGAGGGCCTTACAAGCCTAGTACCAAAATAAAAATGTAAAGCTTCTTTGCACTGCAAAGGTATTTGCATTTTCCTAATAATGACACTGAAGCCCCTATTTAAAAACTGACCAATAGTCCCTAATAATTTATTGCACATATTTCTTTTTCAATATTTCAGTCACTATAAATGTATAAGGAAAATCATTATTTACAAAATCTAAATGTGCATGTTAATTCAACCTCTGTTCCTGAAAGACTGAAAGAATGTAATAAGCTTTTTTTTTATTGCCCTGAGATAAGAAATATCTATTACATTATTTTGATATAATTACCAACATAATGCTTTTAAGATTTCCAGTTAAATTTACCTTTTATAACAGTGGCAGATGATTTTCTTAAAGAAAAGACCATTTATCCAAATTGTGGAAAATTATACACCGTCATCCTGAAACTTGAAATGCTCCATCAATCTGTCAAAATATTCTTTCTCCTTAAAACAAAATAGATAGTAAACAACCAATTTGGTGAATTGGGATTCTTTTAGTCCTATTTACAAAAAGTTCAGTTACTTAAGCATACTTAGATTTTGAGTAAAATATGTCAATTTAAGATTCAGTTATGACTGGGCACAGTGGTAGGCATAGATTTATTTGGAATGTATTTTTAAACAATAGTTAGCTTTCTAGAGAAATAAATCATCTGTAGAAGATGATACTTTTGTTCTATTAGACAATTGGCCAATATCAGAGAGGGACTGAATATTTCAAATTAAAGTACAATGTCTGTCACTCAGATTATGTTGAAACTAGCCACTTTAGAGTCATAGTTTTCTGGTCTAGGATAGAGTAGCTTCACTAAGAGATGAAGTATAAACATTACTTTAACTGTATTTGACTGATGTTTGACTTTAACACACAGCATTAACAGCATTGCTGAAAATAACCTCTGAGATGTGATAGCTGATGGTGTTCAGTTGCTGTAGCAATGTCAGGATAATGCCCTAGAAGCAAATATTAGTACTATTGACACTAGACATTAGCAGCTTCTGTGTGGACTTGGACAGGAGCCAGCCCATGGTGTGCTAGTGACATCCACTAGCCCTGGTGGCATGATAACTAGTCATTGGCAATACACATTCCACTTCAGACATCCAATACAGTTCTTGTCATGTGCATATAAATCACCGTCATATAAATGTAACGTGCATATGAATAACTTGGAGATCATACCGAAATTAAAGATTCTGATTCAGTAGCTGAGGGGTGGGACTGGAGATTCTGCATTTGAAAAATGTTCCTGTTTGATACTGATGCTGCCAGGCCATAATCAAACATTGAATTGCATCTACAGCTAGGTAAAATGAACTGGAGCAAAAGAAGAGAAAAAAATGTAGGTATTAGGAGATGAAAATTCCTGCCGAACAGCCAAAATGATTTAAGAGCAATTTAAAGTGGTCTTAAATTTCAACAAGCAGGAGGAAACAGCTTTTCTGATAATCTTCTGACTTTGATTAGGCTGGTTAGATTTATAGCACCTGCTACATGTGATAAATATCTTATCATAGATATTCCACTTCTCTTTTCTACTTGAACTTGAAATGCATATATGTATATGCATACATGCATATTCATATATATGCATGTACTTATATATAAATGCATGTGCTTTAAATTGTTGACAGTATTCATTGTATTGCTGTCTTATTTTGTTGGACTACCATTTTTGTATGCTTGAAACACAGGAAAAACTCTGAAAATAGTTAATGAAGTTAGTTAAAAAAAGAATACAAATTGCCTAAATATATGTTTTGTAGTCCAGATATCCTGGGTTGAAGAGTTGTAACAATATATCAAGGCTTAATCACAATTAGTTCACAATGATTTAAATGAACTAAGTTATATCATGCAGCATTGCAACTATAAAAAGATAGATGAGGAAAAGCATGTTAAAAAAAAGAAACAAATAGAACAGCCAAAAAGAACCTTAATAAAACACTGCCTCTCTGTTTATGCTTTGATTAGAATTTTGTTGGACCACTCTATCATGTATAACAGGAAGATTCTTGAAATAGGTCAGTATCCAACCACCTCTAGAGTCACCTGCTTGGAAGCTCTAATCCTAGTAGAGAGATTTACATTGAGTGTGGCACCAAAGCAAGAGAGCAGCGATGGCTACCAGAGTGTATGGGAAGAAAGGATCTGAGAAGACTCACAGACCTGTACACCACAGGGTTGTGTACGGAGGTCAACTAAGTTTTCCATTGTTTTCAGGAAGCTTTGAAAGACTTAAGAGAAAACAGTTAAACCAAAAAAATCTCTAAATTTCTAACAAGAGGAACTCAGGTTTGAACATGTATTGGGAAGTTGCTATAGCCTGACCAGTAACACAGCTTCAAGAACGAATGCTAGCTCAGGCTCAATGGGAATTATATATCACAGCAGAAGAAATTCAGCACAGACTAATTCCAAATAAGAATTGGATATTCCTATCACATACATAATCAACCCTTCCCAGTAAGCATAGACATCATTCCTATAGTATAGAGATTGATAGAACTGAATCTTCAGTAGATAAATGTTAAATCATAAATCAATTTAGTAAATCCCCCAAATCACAAAAAAACACTGAAATAATGAAGTAATCACGAAATGACCAGATTCTAGTTTATTTGCAGCTATTGTATGAAATGATAGGACCAAGTATAAACAAACAAAAAAACCCCCAATTTATATGCTCTTTTGTTTACCTAAGTTTGACTGGCATTTGTTTTCTTGCTTGTTATTTTTACATGAACACATCATTTTGTTTTAGTTTTAGTTTTTTTTTCTCTTAAACTGTTAATCATTTTGTGATGAAGACATTTGGAAACAGATTTTCTTGCCTGATGCTTTCATTTTAGGTGCTTTTTCAAACAACTTATGCTTTTAAAAAAATCTCTTGCCAGGTTTTTAACTGTTATCTGAGTTTAAATCATCTTTTCTCCATGTCATCTCCTATTGAGAAAATGCTATGTGTTAGTTTCCACGTGAAGAGTTTTCATATGATACCTCATTTATGCATCACAAAGCCTTATCATATAGGTACTCATAAGATCCTCATATTACAGAAAGGAAACCTAGATGTTAACAACTTGCTGAAATTTAAACCATTGTGAGAAAGTGAAAAATGTAGTATTTGAGGTTTTGCTAGAACCTGAACAATTAACTGATATATGATACTTCTATTAAGGTGAACTCTAATAACTTTAGAAATATGGCAAATTTGAAAAGCAATATTGGAGTTAATGTTAATTTCCCATTCCCTTGCTTACCTGTGAGCCATAGCATTGTCCTATTCATGTGGAAAATACCTGTATGTTTAATTTGGAGATCTTTTATTTTTATCTGCTCAACTCCAAGTTAATGAATTTCAGCTGAGACAGGCCTGGCTTAGGTGGGAAGCCCATCTATGTATCATATCCCAAGCTTAAGCCCATCTATGTATCACATCCATATGTGTTGTGTTTCTCAGTGGAGCCATAAAGTTACAAGATTTGTCTTGGAATTATGGAAGAGAGTAAAAACTTCTTCCCCATTATGTATGAACTAGAGGGAAAGTAAGGACTGGAGACCTTGGAAATGTCCTGCTAAGGGAGAGTCTGTGAGTCAAGACATAAATAGCCTCATTGGCCATCTACTTCAAGCTACTTGTCATTTTTATTATTCTTATTACATGAAATCCTTATGATTAAATTATTTTGGTTTGGATCTTTGTTACTAGCTACAAAACTAATATGGGATTTAAGAGGTGCCTGAAGTTAGGCTGTTTGATGGTAAATGAATCATTTAGTGGTGGATAACATGAATTCCACCAATGAAACACCATCTGGTTCACTGCAGATACCTGACTATACTGTATGTGCTCTGCATCTATTTATATACAATTGTATATCTGAGTCTAGGAAAGGAGACAACTAGCTTCTCGATTATGGTCTTTATTCTTTTTGTTGTTTGTAAGCACTGCTTGCTCCAATCACAGAATGCTATGTTCTTCCCAATAGAACCTGTTTTTTCCTCATTCTCACATTTATATTTTTTCTGGCTTTTCTAATCCATTTATTGACAAAATGATTAATTTTACCACTTGCATGTTTTCTTTTGCTTTGCCTAACCTTTCAGAAATTACTTCTTACTTATCTCAAAAAGCTGTCATCCTTTTCACATTGATAGGGTACTCTCTAAATTTCCATTTTAGGTTAGCAATCAAACTGGATCTCCATTGAATCATATGATGTCCACCAAGCTAAGAGTATCTAGTTCTAATCTTCTTTGATTGCCCTAACTGACAAGACACATTTTGAGAATGTAAATGTTTATGTTAATTTTGTTTGGATAAAAAATTTCAGATGAATTATTTTTCCTATATCTCAATAGTTATTTTACTAATTTCCATCTGATACTTTCTTTTTCAACCCATACTATCCTCTGCAGTTTTATTTCCTTTCGGGTTAAAAAGTGATCATTTTATTACAGCATTTTCTCATTTAAAGCACTTCTGGTTTTGGAAACAATCAGGTGTCTCTTTAGCGATATCAGGGACACAAAAGAAAGGCTGTCATATTCATTGGAACAACAAGATGTTATTACAGCTTGTAAAATGTTATAAATATATTATTTAAAGGGGGAACTTTTTGTCCATTTTGATATTTCGAAGACAAACTCAACTCAAAGAATTGAAAAGAAAATTCAGATAAAAATACTCTGAAGTATTGAGCCTGGGAAGGAAAGCCCAACCTGTCTCTACAAAAATATAAAAATAAAAAATTAGCCAGATATAGTGGTGTGCCCCTGTTGTTTCAGTTACTCAGGAGGCTGAGGCAGTAAGATCACTTGAGTCAAGGAGTACGAGGCTGCAGTAAGTTTTGAAAGATCATACAGACTGGGTGACAGAGGCTGATTATATTTAAAACAATTTCAATATACTGAGAAATAAAACATACTAATTTTTGTAATGTGGCTTTCTCCATATAATGCCAAAATTAGACAAAACAGAATCAATTATTCAGATATTTAAAAATATTTCCATACCTTTATGTGTGTGTTTTCATGTATATATGTATTTCACATCAGTTGATTAAAAGCTGTATCTACTTAACAGTCACACTATCTGGCAGAATTATTACTGTTGATGTTATTATGGTTCACACCCTCCCTTTCATCTTCAAAGTTATCATAATAGTTTAAGACCTTATATCTCCAAGGTGATTGCTACTTAGTTCTCCCTATCTCTGGAGTTATGGCCTCCTGTGTTGCTTGCTTCCTTGCTT
>NW_016107491.1:3145758-3233145 GCF_001604975.1 Cebus imitator
TCTTTCTTTCTTTCTTTCTTTCTTTCTTTCTTTCTTTCTTTCTTTCTCCCTTTCTCTTTCTATATCTCTCTTTCCTTTTTTTCCCAAGTTTTGCTTTAATTACCCAGGCTGGAACAGGCACCTGCCACTAAGCCCAGCTAATTTTTTGCATTTTTAGTAGAGACAGCATTTTACCATGTTGGCCAGACTGGTCTTGAATTTCTGACCTCAGGTGATCCTCTGGTCTGGGCCTCCCAAAATGATGGAATTACAGGGGTAGTCACCGTGTCAGGCCTCTTTCTTTCTTTTTAAATTTTATTTCTTCTAAAAAAAATGGGATACATGTGCAGAACTTTCAGGTTAGTTACATAGATGTGTCATGGTGATTTGCTGCAACTACTGACCCATCCTCTAAGTTCCCTCCCCTTGCTCCCACCCCCTAATGGGCGCTTGGGTGTGTTGTTTTCCTTTTTGTTCCATATGTTGTCAATGTTCAACTTCCACTTAGGAGTGAGAACATGTGGCATTTGATTTTTTGTTCCTGTGTTAATTTTCTGAGGATGAAGGCTTCCAGCTTCATCCATGTACTTCCCTTTGAAAGGATATTATCTCATTCCTTTTATGACTGCATATTATTCCATAGTGTATATGTACTACATTCTCTTTATCCAGTCTATTATTAATGGGCATTTGGGTTGGTTCCAAGTCTTTGTTATTGTAAATAGTGCTGCAATAAACATACGCGTGCATATGTCTTTATAGTAGAATTATTTATATTCCTTTGGGCATATACCCAGTATTGAGATTGCTGGGTCAATTGGTTTTCTGGTTCTAGATCCATGAGGAATTACCACACTGTCTTCCATAATGGTTAAACTAATTTACATTCCCACCAACAGTGTAAAAGCATTTTTATTTCTCCACAGTCTTGCCAGCATCTATTGTTTTCTGACATTTTAATAATCACCATTCTGACTAGCATGAGATGGTGTCTTATTGTGGTTTTGATTTGCATTTCTCTGATGATCAGTGATGTTGAGCTTCTTTTGTTTGTTGGATGCATTAATGTCTTCTTTTGAGAAGTGTCTGTTCATATACTTTGCCATTTTTTGATTTTTTTTTCTTGTAAATTGGTTTAAGTTCCTTGTAAATTCTGGATATTAAAAACTTAAAAATAGTCAGATGAATTTTTACAATCTATTCATCTGACAAAATTCAGATGAATAGATTGCAAAAATTTTCTCCCATTCTATAGGCTGCCTGTTTACTCTGATGATAGTTTCTTTTGCTGTATGGAAGCTCTTTTATTTAATGAGATCCCATTTGTCAACCTTGGCTTTTGTTGGAATTGCTTTAGGCATGTTTGTCATGAAGTCCTTGCCCATGCCTATGTCCTGAATGGTGTTGCCTAGAATTTCTTCTAGGGTTTTTATAGTTTTGGGTTTTACATTTAAGTATTTAATTCATCTTGAGTTAATTTTTTTTAAGGTCTAAGGGACGGATCCAGTCTCAGTTTTCTGTATACGACTAGCCAGTTTCCCCAGCACCATTTACTGAATAGGTGATACTTTTCCTATTGCTTCTTTTTGTCAGGTTTGTTGAAGAAAGAACAGATGGATGTAGATGTGTGGTGTTATTTCTGAGATTTCTGTTCTGCTCCATTGGTCTACATGTCTGTTTTGGTAACAGTACTATGCTGTTTTGTTATTATAACCTTAGAGTATAGTTTGAATTTAGGTAGTATGAGGACGCCGTCTTTATTCTTTTTGCTTAGGATTGTCTTGGCTACAGAGGGTATTCTTTGATTCTATATAAAATTCAAAATAGTTTTTTTCTAGTAGACGCCTACAGAACTCTCTACCGCAAATCAACAGAATACACATTCTTCTCAGTGCCACATGGCACTTTTTCTAAAATCAACCACATAAGTAGAAGTAAAACACTCTTCAGCAAATGCAAAATATCTGAAATTATAACAAACAGTCTCTCAGACCACAGTACAATCAAGTTAGACCTCAGGATTAAGAAACTCACTTAACCCCACACAACTTCTTCATGGAATTTGAACAACCTGATCCTGAATGACTCCTGGGTAAATTATGAAATTAAGGCAGAAGTCAAGATATGCATTGAAACCAGTGAGGACAGAGACAACATACCAGAATCTCTGGGATGCAGCTAAAACTCAAGAAAGCAACTTATAGCACTAAATGATCACATCAGGAAGCTTGAAATATCTCAAATTGACAAGCTAACATCACAATTAAAAGAGGTAAGCAGGCAAGAACAAACTAATCAGAAGCTAGCAGAAGACAAGAAATAACTAAGATTAGAGAAGAATTGAAGGAGATAGAGAAATGAAAAACTCTCCAAAAATCAGTGAATACAGGAACTGTTTTTTTTTTTAATTAACAAAATAAATAGGCTGCTACTTAGATTAATAAAGAAGAAAAGAGAGAAAAATAAAATAGATACAACAAAAAATGACAAAGGGGATATTACCACTGACCCCACAGAAATACAAATTACCATCAGAGAATAGTATAAATACCCCTCTTCAAATAAACTAGAAAATCTAGAAGAAATGGATAAATTCCTGGACACATACACCCTCTTAAGACTAAGCCAGGAAGAAGTCGCCTTCTTGAATAGACCAATAACAAGTTCTGAAATTGAGGCAGTAGTTAATAGCCTACTAACCAACAAAAGCCCAGGACCAGACAGATTCACAGTTAAATTCTACCAGAGATACAAAGAGGAACTGGTCTCATACCTTCTGAAACTATTCTGAACAATAGAAAAAGAGGGACTCCTATCTAACTCATTTTATGAGTATAGCATCATTCTGATGCCAAAACCAGGAAGAGATACAAGAGACAAAGAAAACTTCAGGCCAATATCCCTGATGAACATCGATGTGAAAATCCTCAATAAAATACTGGCAAACCGAATCCAGCAACACATCAAAAAACTTATCCACCATGATCAAGTCAGCTTCATCCCTGGGATGCAAGGCTGTTTTAAAATACACAAATCAATAAACATAATTCATCATATAAATAAAACCAAAGACAAAAACCACATAATTATCTCAATAGATCCAGAAAAGAGCTTTTATAAAATTTGATAAAAACCTCACTTCATGTTAAAAACTCTGAATAAACTAGGTATTGATGGAACATATCTCAAAATAATAAGAGATATTTATGACAAGCCTACAGCCAATATCATATTGAATGAGCAAAAGCTGAAAACATTTGCTTTGAAAACTGGCACAAGACAAGGATGCCCTCTCTCATCACTCCTATTCAACATAGTATTGGAAGTTCTGGCCAGGGACATCTGGCAAGAGAAAGAAATAAGTGTATTCAAACAGGAAGAGAGGAAGTCAAATTGTCTCTGTTTGCAGACAACATGATCCTATATTTAGAAAACCCCATCATTTCAGCTCAAAAACTCTTTAAACTGATAAGCAACTTCAGCAAAGTCTCACGATACAAAATCAATGTGCAAAAATCATAAGCATTCCTATACACCAACAATAAACAAGCAGAGAGCCAAATCATGAGTGAGCTCCCATTCACAATTTCTACAAAGGTAATAAAATATCTAGCAACACAGCTAACAAGTGGTGTGAAGAACTTCTTCAAGGAGAACTACAAACCACTGCTCAAGGATATAAGAGGGAGATGCAAACAAAAACATTCCATGCTCATGGATAGGAAGAATCAACATCATGAACATAGCCATGCTGCCTAAAGTAATTTATAGATTCAATGCTATTCCCATTATATCTTCTTTTCGTATTCCCTAATCTGCTACCAGTTCGAAATGTTTAAAATGCAACCTTAGTCACATAATCCAATGCCTTATGTGGGGAATCAGTAAGGAAATATCAATAAATAAGAGGTTTATTTCTTTGTTTCAGGAAAACAAAATGTTGGCAATTTACAAACCCTAAACTCTCCACATTTGTTTCTATGGGAAAGAAGTCATAATCTAGAGGTTAAGCAGAGCAGCAGTGGGTAAGTGCTTAAAGCCTACCGCTCAGGACAAGACTGAAATTATTCCCTTGTCCACATCAAACCACCTTCAACATTTTAAGTCTCTTATCTTTTCTAGAAGGAGGCTGAAAATATCTGTTTTAGAAGGCTGTCCATATAAAACATGAAAATTATCTTAAGGCTAAAAAGATAAGATGTTAAAATATGACAATACTATTCTGTATTTTATCTTACAATTAGTGACTTTGCTATGAAAATCTATATACAAGATTCTACAATGCCACTTCTGTCAAGATAGTTTACAGATTTCCCCTGTGATTTATGTGATTTCTCTAAAACCTCTCTAAAGATAAACCAATCTTATAAAATATTATGAACGCAATGCCTTTCTGTGTGGCCTGTTTTATAGTCCACTTAAAATTTTGTTTTGGTCGTCTTTGAAGCTTACATCTAGTCCTAGAGAAGTGACAATATACCAGGCTAAATTTTCTGTGTCTGGGCCTTTGGCATCACCATTGCCAAATATAGTGTCCATTTCCTTCAAAATAATATATCACATTGGCAATGAATTCACCTTATAAAATCAAGGATTTTCAAGTTAAGAAAGACATCTAGCTTTAGGCAGAAAGATATTAGAAGTTGAACCTTTAAGTGATGTTTCTGGTCACCCCATGGAAGGTGTAGCCCTGTAAGAAGCGTATAGGCATACCTATCTGGGTTTGAAATGCTCTCATCAAGTATGCAAATCTAGGATTCCCATCATGCAGTGACTCCATAGAGCCATTCCATAACGTTCCTTCTAGAAGCTATTAAATATAATTCAACAGTCTCCTGCTGCTTAAAAAGCACAAAAATTGTTAACATTGCCATCTAGGTCCTTTTATGACATTAATTCTCAAGTCAATTAACAAGTTTTTTTCCTTTTTCCTTTCTATTGATGTCCATTATTCTGAAGCAGGGCCCCTCAAATTTTTCTGTAAAAGGCTAAATAGCAAATACCTTAGGATTTACAGGCCACCTGCAATCTTTGTATCTCTAGCTTTTCTTTTTCTCTTCCTCCTCTTTTTTCTTGTGCAATCCATCGAAAAATGTAAGAGTTTTTTTTCTTAAATCTTGGCTTGCAGATCATAAAAAAGTAGGCCCAAGGTTGAATGTGGCCCTTTCAACATTGTGACATATCTCTGAGGGTTCCTTTTATGTGAACATTTTTGCTGGTGTTACTTTCCCTGGAATATCTTTATCTTTTCTTTGCAACCATTTTCCTTGTTATGTCTCTAAATTTGCCTTCACTAAGATCTTCTGGCTGGATATGTATACCATCTCTGGCACAGTGGCAGCATCAACATGCCCATGGTCAGCTTTTTCTTCTATATCTTTATTCGCATTTAGTTCATGTTTTTTACACCATTATGGTTTTATTTGCTGTGTTTTCATCTTTATTGGGCAATTGTCTCATTTTATTATCCATTTTTGTGACTGTCATGTGGGTTCATCCCTTCAAGACAAAGAGTTAGCGCAACTACAGGTCTTGCCGTGTGTGCCTGAACTGAATAACAGATGCAGTGACCACTCGCTGGCACTCGTTGTTGAAAGAAGCATCATGATTGGTTACTGACCCTGATGTGCATCTGTTTGTCACATAATGATTTGGGGACTGACAAAGGAGTAGTAACCTTTATACTTTATGAACCTACCCATACAACTTTGAAAACTTGAAAATCAAAAGTTAAGCAATACAAAAAGAGTCTTTCATTCATATCCACAGGTGCTTGATTCCAGAACACTCATGAATACCACAATCTGTGAACGTTCAAGAACCCCATAAAATGGTGAAGTATTTGCAAATAATCTATGCAAATCCTCCCATATATACTTTGAATTGTCTCTACATTATTTGTAATTCCTAATACAATGTAAATACTAGGTAAGCAGATGTTATACTGTATTGGGTTTTGGTTTATTTTTATTTTTATATCATTATTTTTAATTTTTGTGGATATTTTTTATTCACTGTTGGTTGAACCTTCAAATGTGGATACTGGATATGGAGCACCGGCTGTACAAAACTTCATTCGATTTCTCTTATCGCAATTTCACTTTCTCTGCTTCTCAAAAATAACTTCTCTTTGCTGTCTTCCAGACTCTTTTACAGTCAATTTAAAGTCTATGTATATACACAGAAAAAAACACAAAAACTAATTTTGTTTTTGTTTCAGTTCTAAAATAAATGAGACACTAGAGGCCAGAACAGCACTTGGAACATACATATAGGTGCAATAAATACTTGCTGGATGAATGTCTGCTTTGCTAGACGTCCTTTTCACTGGAAGTTAATTCTTAAAGGTTCTTTAATGACAGCATTCTATTCAATATAATGGCTCCATAATATTCTGTAGTATTAATAAAATTATATTTTACATATTATTTGCCTACTAGTGGACAATGATTTTACTTTTGATTTTTGCTGTTATTTACAAAACCCAGTAAGTATCCTTTTATGTATATTTTGCATTCATATGGGAATTTTCTCTAAAATAGGTATTTAATAGGTATGGCTTTTTTTCCATTCCCCACCTATCTTACGCTTTTGATTTTATGTAGTGCTGATGCTTTGAGACATTTGTCTCTATTATTTAACCTGGTTTATCATATAGATGGTAATAAATACATTTTTAACTTATGTGGTTACATATCACATATATCAACCATAAAAATATTTTCTTAACAGTAAATAAATAATAATAATAAAACTTGTCTCACATGGTGTTAGTAAGTCCCATATGAAATTATTTGTTACTTAATTTGCAGTAAGATGTCCTACAAGTCTTTCTTAGGTAAATAGCTAGCAGCTTAAGTTAAATTGTAGAATGAAAACTTCTCTTACACAAATAACCATTTCATGTTCTTTTTTTTGTAGCTCTTTTTTGTAATTCAAGGTGTCTTTTTTTTTTTTTTTTAGACGGAGTTTCACTCTTGTTGCCCAGGCTGGAGTGCGATGGCATGATCTCTGCTCACTGCAACTTACACCTGATTGGGTTAAAGCAATTCTCCTGCCTCAGCCTCCCAAGTAGCTGGAATTGCAGATGCCTGCCACCACATCCAGCTAATTTTGTCCTTTAAGTAGAGATAGGGTTGCTCCATGTTGGTCAGGCTGGTCTCGAACTCCTAATCTCAGGTGATTCACCCGCCTCGGCCTCCAAAAGTGCTGGGATTACATGCATAAGCCACTGCACCTGACAGGAGTCAATGTTTTTATTAGCAGTAATATAATAATCATTCAAAATTTGCATCTGCTTCATTAATAATAGTTTTAATATTTTTGGAATTATAAATATTATAATTTTATCATGATGGTAAGATATATTAATCCAAAGTTTTACTTTTAATATATTTGTTCATTTTACCATGTCTGACAATCTCTATCCTGTGTTTTCATTATCTTTGTTCTGTGATGTTCTAGAATGACGATTTTTTCCATATTTTTGAAGAAATATAATATAAACCATTTAAAACCTGTCTAGAAGCAACATAGTCTTTTGGAAGATCTCATGATCTTCCTTCAGGATAAAATATGTTTATCATTATCTGGAATGTAGAACAGTTAAAATATAATTTGAAATGATAAGACAAAGTATTTTTTCATTTAATATTTACAATGAGACATGTTTGAAGATTTTAAAGGACTTTTTTAAAGCTTTAAAAAACAAGATAAAGGATATAGCTATAAATAACACATCTTTAAAAAAATAATCTATTTTTGCTATTAAACTGTCATCTTGCCTGACATTGGAAAGATGTATACTTCTAACAAAATATGGCTTCACCTATTGACTCCCAAAGGCCAATTCGGTTCAAAATAAGCAGTAGTTGTAAAGATCTGTGTCTTGGCCAGTGAAAAGGTTATGATGTAGAAGCTTCCACAGGCATCTATGCAGTTTTAGCTATGAGCAGAAAAGGTTTAAGAGGGATTTTTTTCTATATGTTTATATTTTATCACTAAATTTATAGAATTTCTTTAGTAAATAATTATAATTTATAATTTCTAGTTTAGTTGCTAAATATAAAATCACTACACAAACCAACTTTCTAGTTATATTACATATTTGCATAATATATTCATTGTCACCTGCTATTTTTTTAGGATCAAAAAAATTCAGCATTATTTCTTACTTGTAAATGGGAGCTATACGTTGGGTATACACAGGCACAAAGATGGGAAGAAAAGGCCTTGGAGATTCTAAAAGTGAGAGGAGACGGGGGGAACAAAGGTTGAAAAACTACCTATTGGGTTCAAAGCTTCACTACTTAGGTGACAGGATCATTAGAAGCCCAAAACTCAGCATCATGAAATACACCCATGTAATCAAACCTGCACATGTACCCTGTAAATCTAAAATAAAATAAATTTAAAAGAGAATAGATAAAAATAGATTGAAATATAGCAAAGTATAAAAAGCTATGAATTCATAGTGATACTACTAGTCTCTTTTGGAGGTTGCCAGAATACAAGTTCATTTCCTGAAAATTGATAAATTAGGGTGTTAGCCTATTTTCATACTGCTATGAAGAAATACCCAAGACTGGATAATTTATAAAGAAAAGAGGTTCAGTGTTCTCACAGTTCCACAGAGGGGAGGCCACAGAATCATGACAAAAGGTAAAGCAGGAGCAACAGCACATTTCACATGATGGCAGGCAAGAGAGCGTGTACAGGGGAACTGCCCTTTACAAAACCAACAAATCTCAAAAGACTTATTCACAACCACAAGAACAGCATGGGAAAACCTGCCGTCATGATTCAATTACCTCCCATCAGGTCTCTCCCATGAGAATTGTGGGAGTTACACTACAATTCAAGATCAGATTTCAATGGGGACACAGCCAAATCATATCAGTTAGTTTTAGAAGAATCAAAGCTAACAAGTGCAGCAAGAATGATAAAATTGAAAAATTACCCTTTCATAATACCAAATAAAACTATCTCAGCATTGATTTAAAAAATAACACTGAACATTAGCAATTTCAAATCAGCATAAGTTGATTTCACAGACCAAAATCAGAACCTGGTGTGTTTTTTAAAGGAACTATTTTAGATAAAATTCTGCCCTTACCCCTTTTCTACATTGAGCCAAATGATAATTAGGAAAATAGGAAAAAAAAAGCATTAATTTTTAACAATCATGAAACCAAAGATTATCAACACTTCTCTAGAGATTTAACTTCTTGAAGATATTATTTTTTCTTTCAAAAGTTTTATTTGCTTCCATTTCTTCAGTATGAAGTGAGAAATAGAATTTCCTCAAGCCATTAAATAATCATTTTACAGAGGTCTGCAATCATAAAAAAATGTGGAAACTACTAATCATTTCTGACAGAAATGGACATTTACCCTTGTACATTCACCATTATATATTTCATATTTACATAATTTTGTCATTTCTTTAAAATGATTTCTGAGAGATATGTAACTTTTAATACAAATTTAAAAAGATAAAAAATAAGAAGCAAAGTGAAATGAAAACATCCATTTATTACATAAAATGATATGATTATTCATATTATATTTTTTCGACTTATTTAGCAAGCTCTTATCCAGCCATAAAGATTCATTTTATTATGATTTCCTTTCCCCTCATCTTTCCAGAAACATATCTTTTTCTGTTTTTTTTGTTGTTGTTGTTGTTTGTTTGTTTTGTTTTGTTTTCATAAAGTCATTATTCCTATCCGACTAGTCTAAGAATTAGAAGCTGGAGAGGTGGGTATCTGTGTGTGTGTGTGTGTCTCTGTGTATGTGTTTGTGTGTGTGTGTGTGTGTGTGTGTGTGTCTCTGTGTATGTGTTTGTGTGTGTGTGTGTGTGTGTGTGTGTGTGTCTATGGGTATGTGTGTTGCTTTCAGCTCTGAGCACACATTCTAACAACTGTTAAAATCTAACATTTCTTTTCCAAGTCCTTATGCTGTGTAGTAAAATTACTTAACAAAGGACCACAAACAATCTTAACATTTAATTTTAGCTTTTTTTTTTGCTGCTGAAGTTCAGGAATCTACACTGATATGGTTTTATTATCCAACAACTTTTCTTATTTTTCTTTACTCAATCTATTTTATCAGAGCCTTTAAACAATGGCTTCTAACTTATCATGTTTTTGTAAAAAATAATAGCATTTATTTAACTAAAAATGAAAAGTAGGCATAGGCTATATTCTTTTATGAAAGTACTCCACTGTATAGTTGTCTGTTTAAATGCAAGGAATAAACAGTCATTTCCTTCAGGTGATAAATCTACGTTCTTAAGAATATTTAATTTCCTCTGAAAACCAATTTGCTGTTGAAATATTACTCTCTACATAATAACCAGAAAATGTAATTGTTACAATAAAGTGCAAGTAGCTGAGAATATTAACTGGTAAACTACTTTGACACTGTTGGGATTTTGTTTTGCAAAATAATGTTCTCAAAACCGGTGCTCTTTGACTCTTACAATGAATTAAGAAGGCTAGATTTGTTGTTGGATTGCATCTGTCTGTTTCCCAGTCCCAAATGTGCAAATCTTGTATGTTATTTGATTGCTTTGTGCTACTTTATATAGGACAGCCAGTGTGAACTTGAGAGTAATTGCTTAATATTGAAATCAGAAAAATATTTCAGTATGTACTAGGCGTAGCATCTGGGTAGTATTGAGGATGTCCCAACGTGCACAATTAGGCTTCCAGGCATTATGCCAGAAATAATAGGAATTTTGGTTAATCCAGATGATTCAGGAAAGCAGCTACCTTAATGTAATATTCTACTTTACATTTCTTAAATTGCTTTCTGTACTTAATTTTTATTGACTTTGACAAGAATATGTAAGGATTTGTGTATGTTTGTGATATGCTATGATGGTTTAAATGTCAGTTAAATCAATAATCTGTGACAGAGTTTTAGAATAAGAGCTACTTTGAGACCTAATTCTTCCATCAATATAAATTTGCAACTGACATGAACGTGAGTAAGAATTACAGCTGTGTACCAAGGAATGGACTCCTATGGATTGCACCATGGCTAAGAAGTGTTTATAATTAGCATGTTTCATCATTTCACTAGGTAATCGTTGCTTGATTACATGCTTGAAAATATTAAAACAAACACACAGTGTAGAGAAATGGTAATCGTTAAAGAGAAAGGCAATGTTGCTCATTTTACTTGAGAGTTTTATTAATAATGTACACCAGAGGTTACCGGCTATTTGCAAAGACTGCTATAATAATATTATACAGCCAATGTGCTAAACTCCTTTTCCAGAACAAGCTTTAAAACCTGAAATTTTTATTTGGAAACCAAAATTGTACTTACCCACCAATTTCTTAACAATATTTTATAATTAGATTTGAGCTGACATTTGCCATCAATTCTGATATTATATAGATTATTTCATTCTACTTTTGTGTTTAAAAATTAGAATGGAAATGAGAATGGGAATGAGTTTGAGAATATCCATATTTTTTATCACATTGGTTTGTATCCAACAGATTTGAAAACTGTTTTCTGATTAATGTGGTCATTTACACTATATTGCTTGTGTATGAAAATTAGGTACTCCCTACCAATGCACAGGTCCAATTAAACTAAAAATATTTCATCGAAAACTAAGCTAAACAAACCAACATCTTAGCAGAAAATGTGAAGTAAACTATATATGAATTAACAAAATACATATTTGGTGAATTTATTGTGGTGACTATTATAGAGCATTAAATATATAAGCAAAATATTCTAACAGGGACAAAAAGGTATAAGAAATATTGAAAACACAGTTATTTTAAATTCTCTTTTTCTTTTTTCCTTCATTTTTCTGTTAGTGCTGTTTCTTGTTTTTTTCTGTGTTCCAACATGTTTAAGACTTAAGTTACAAGCTAACTCTTAATTAACTGAAAAGCATTTTCTATAATGTATATGCTTCCTGTGTTTCCTAGCATTCTTAGATTTGTTTAATTTTTTAAAATTAAAATTAAAAATGCTAATTCCAAGTGCAGAATAGAATCTTATTGTCATATCATTACCTCAGTCTTCAAAAACTTAGACATGAAATCTAATCAAAGTAACTATGCAAAGCCTGGAATATCCTAGAAAAGGGATACATAAGCTTCAGCCTCCTTTTAACCAATTTTATGAAGAGTGATAGGAAGACCAAAAATATAAACATTCAAAGATGAAAATAATATAGAAATGATTGATAAAATAAATATGTTTTTGTAGGCTGGATACAGCAGCTCATGCTTATAATCCCAGCACTTTGGGAGACCAAGACAGAGTGATCACTTCAGGCCAGAAGGTTGAAACCAGTCTGTGCAATATAGCAAGATCCCATCTCTACAAAAAGTTAAAAATTATTTGGATGTGGTTTTGCATGCCTATAGACCCAGCTACTCAGGAGGCTAAGGCAGGAGGATGGCTTGAACGTCGGAGTTCAAGGCTGCTTTGCTGTCTGATCTCACTACCACACTCCAGCCTATGTTACAGAGTGGGATTCCATCTCTTATATGTGTGGTATGTGTGGGTGTGGGTGTGAGTGTGTTTGTGTATTTTATAGATAAGACATTTATGTCAATTTTGCTTTTGTCAATTAATTGATGGGTTACTCAAAAGGAATGGTTGAGGAAATTTTAATGAAGTTAAACTTTTGCAAAAGTGCAAGTACAGAAAATAAAGCACTTGAGGCATGTAATGATTACTCCACACCTAAGCCAGAAGGAGCAAGGAAATAATGTTTTTTCCTGGACTTAACTAGACCTGTAACTCAAGAAGACAACTCAGATTTGTTATGCCCTCTTCAGTCCTTCTCATGCCTACTTACCCCTACATGTAACAAATTTCATAAGTTTCTGATTTGCTTTTCTGTATTTCCATTTTGCAAAAATTTAGCAAATACCTGCATATTTTCTTATGCTCCTACTTTTTACAAAAAATATTACATAGTATGGATTCTCTTGTTTTTTCACTTAACAAGATATCTGAGACATTAATACATATACATTTATAAATATCTACTTATTCTTTTATATGGCTACTTAGCACAAAGTTGTGTTGATGGACCACAGAGTATTCAACATGTACAGGGGCATTTAAATTATATCTAACTTTTTTGTATCATAAATACTTCTACAATGAATAACCCCAGTTCTGATGTATTTTTACATTATTAGAAATTTATTCACAGGGTAAATTCTTAGAAAGAGGGATTGCTGAATCAAAAGGTAAAATCAAGCATATTTTTTAAAGATATTGACTAATTTCCCTCAAGAGTTGCACCACATTATATTCCCAGCATCTATGTAGTGAATACCAATGTTTTACTAGAGTTTTGTCAAAAGCGTACATTGTCAACTTTTTGTTTTGATAAACTGATAGATCAGATATTGTATCTCATTCTAGTTTTGATTTTCTTTCTGCTATTTTCTTGTATTCCCTGAAAATACTTTATGTTTACAAGTCATTTTCATATATTTTTTTAATATTCTTCTTCTGATTTTCTGCTTGTATCTTTATTTTTCTATCAGATTTTGGCCTCATTTTTTTCAATCTTAAAAGATGTTTTTATTTGGAGAGGTTTTTTCCCCCCCCTGTGGTTTATTTTACATTTTTAAAGTTTTAATCTGTTTTAAATTTTCCATATGGTGATGTAGAGAAACAGGTCATGTTATCTTCCAATTTTTTTTAGATTTATTTTTTACATCTAGATCTCCAGTCTGGGGGGAGTTCCATCCTCCATGTGATGATAAATGCACATCCATATTGTATGTGATACATATGTTTTTTTTTAAAATGACTTTCATTCAAACAGAAAATTATTCTATTTCCTAGGGATTAGAGATGCCAATTTCAGTAATATACTAAATACTCCATTGTATTTGAATCTATTTATTGAATTTCTATCCTATTCCCTCATCTATTTGCTTATTTTTGAGCTACTACCACACTGAAGCTATGTTTATGTATGATTTAATACCTGGTAGGGAATTATCCATCCTCATAGCCTTTTCCACTCAGTGATTTCCTAAATATTTGTACATATTTCACTTTTCATCATAACTTTAGTACAAACGTGTAGCTTCATGAAATAAATCAATAAAATACAGCACAAAAAATCTAACCAATATTTTCATTGGGATTATATAAACGTAGGAAAATTTAACCCTTACAATGTTATCATTTTACCTCAGAATAGGAGATAGCTTTCCATTTTGTTCAAGGTGACATTTGGTATGCTTTGTAGAATTCCAGTTTTCTTTATATAGATTTTGAATATCTTTATCATTACGTAAAATTATTGTTGCTATAATTTTATTTTTTGCTATTTAATCATTTTAGTTAATATTATACTTGCATAAAATATTTGAAAGATATTCTAAATTAATTTTGTTAAAAAATATGTGGCATAATATTATCTGGGCTTGGAAAGCTTGATGGAATTCACATGTGAAAAATTTTTGAGCATGATGCTTTAAGAGTATCCTGTGAGAATGGACTCTGACTTTCTGGGATGTGGTTTTTGTAGCAATAAGTCTCTTCAATAACTGGAATTATGTTGTCTTGAGACTACATTTAATAATTCCTAAGGACTTTTTCTTTACCTCATTCTAGGTTTTAGCCCTTCTGAAATTTTAACTGCAGGTTTGGAGTGTTTACGGCGGCCTCTCCTCCTTTGCAGACAATGAAATCTAATCTTTCTTTTCCTTTCTTCTTACTTTCTTTTTTCTTTCTTTCCCTTTCCTTCCTTCCTTTCTTCCTTTCTTTCTTTCTTCTTTCTTTCTTTCTTTCCTTACTTTCCTTTCTTTTGTCATTTAAGCACTGTGCTTTCTTTGTTCTGCTTGATTTCTTGGTCCCTGTAGCCTCTGCCTCTTAATCAATCTGCAAATGTCTCAAGGAGAAAGGCGTTGTGGAAAATCAGGCTTGCTTCAGCTTGTTTTCCTTCACATCAGGATCTTTGATTCTGAAGTTGTGGGTTCCATGGTAACCTTACTCTATCTTCAACGAGATGTTTATTTTGAATGTTATCCAAGTTTTAAGGTGATTTTGGTGAGAGCAAGCATAAACAACAATAAGCTATTTTTCTATTAGCAGATGCTGAAAAATAAACAGATATTAATAAAGTGTTTATATAAGAACATTCCTGCAATTTTCATGTGAAGATTTTTGTCAATATATTAACTGTGGTATATTGTCAATATAATTTGTGTCAATGCATTGCCTGTTCTTTATTTTCAGTCATATTGAATAATAGTCTGTGTAGAATAGAATAATTAGAAACAATCCACAATGTTCATATTTGTCTTCTACCCAATCAAAAAGATGAGATCTACACTGTATTTTGCTCCTTTCTTTCCTAGTTTACTTGAATGATCAGAGATAGACTGATATTGCTTGGCTGTTTCCCCACCCAAATCTCATCTTGAATTATAGCTTCCATAATTCCCATGCATTGTGGGAGGGACCCAGTGGAGATAATTGAATCATGGGGGTGTTTTTCCCCCCATACTGCTTTTGTGATCATGAATAAGTCTCAGGAAATCTCATGGTTTTATAAGGGGTTTTCCCTTTTGCTTGGCTCTCATTCTTCTCTTGCCTGGTGCCATTAAGACATGCCTTTGCTCCTCCTTGCCTTCCGCCATGATTGTGAGGCTTCCACAGCCATGTGGAACTGTGAATCCATTAAACCTCTTTTTCTTTACACATTACCCAGCCATGGGTATGTCTGTATCAGCAGCATGAAAACAGCTGAATACACAGATTTAGCAAAAATATCTGATGCCTTCCTGGAAATGTATTAGTTTTCTAAGGCTGCTTAATAAAGTACCACAAACTAGGTTGCTTAAACAACAGAAATGTATTGTATTACAGTTCTTGACTGTGTGCCTGGCTCCTTCTTAGGGTTGTGAGGAAAAGATCTGTTCCAGGACTTAGTCCTTGGTTTATAGATGGCTGTTTTCTCTCTCTATCTCTTCAGATCCTTTTCTCTCTCTCTATGTCTCCCTTTGTCCAAATTTCCAACTTTTAAAAGGACACCAGTGATATTGAACTAGGTCCCACCTTTATAACCTAATTTTGACATGATTACCTCTGCAAAGATCCTATTTCCAAAGAAAGTAATATTTTGAAGTACTGGGGATTAGGATTTCAACATGTCTTTTTGATGGGACAAAATCAACTGGTAACAAGAAGTAAATGTAACATAAAAGAAAATGTACATAAAATATATGAATTCATTGTAGAAAAATTAGCAAGTTATGAATTGCTGATCTGTAAAAAGCTTAACTTCAGGGAACCACTTCACAGTAAGCAGCCTAAATCAGCAAAAAGTATTAGTTAAAATAAGCTGAGCTCAGGTTTTCAGAGCCTCCTAACAGCTAGAACAAATAAACAGAGTATGTTATTAGCTCTTCCTAGGCAAATTCTCTACACAATTGGATTAATAATACGGGAACATCAGTGAGCCTATTGATTCTGTTTTTCAAAATTGTGAAGATTTAAATAAATACCTCTGGATCCTTAGCATGCGATTTTCTGACCATTCTATACTTTATGACAAAAACATAAAATAAACCACATAGAAAGTAGTAATATCTGAATATAATAAGAAAATTTGCCTATAAAAGAATATTAAAAAGTCTCATTAATCAGGCATCCTCTGCAGTGACAAGGTCTCTTCATGAGCTGCATAAAGTAATTTTGAGAATATTTCCACTTCTGCAGCTAAGTCTGAATTAAACAACAAAACAAATTTGAGCTCTTATCATTTTAATACCAAATAACTTTTACTTGGGGATATAAAACTTTATTCAGGTTTAATTTATCAATAATTTCTGGATGCATATTTTAATAATAATCTATTAAGAGCTAAAATGATTGTTTTCATACTATTTACTGAATGATTATTAAATATACTTATAGTGGTATATTAAATTAAAAAATATTAAATATTTTTATAGCGGTCTATACCTGTCAGGGTTATGTCAGGAAAGAGATGGCCTACCCAAGTGAGGCTATTCATAAGGTGAACATATCACCTACTGTCCAATCCCTGCTAATTTGACATTAATAAGTACACCAGAACAAGAGGCATAAACTGGAACTGTAATTGAGTAAGCCAATGTGCACAACCACTCTAGTGATTTAAAAAACTCAACAAAGGAATCATTAATACATATATAGTCAAAGTTAAGAATATCAACAAGACATGGAATAGTGATATCACAGAGCTAAATTTCGAAGGCATTATCATCTGTTCAACACTAAAGTCAATGAGAGAGAGTCATTACTCAAACCCATAGAGAGAATGGCTGTTGAACAGGAGTCAGGTCTTTCTGGAGAATAACACAGGTGATCCTTGTTAACCTGAAAGACATGTAGGAAAAACACACTAGTATCTCTTCCCTCTTAACATTCCAGTCTTGGGCTGGTACTCTCATTGCTTAACCTTAACTAGAAGCCTCACAGCAAGGAAATCTTCATGTAGTCCATGCAGGTGAGCTTCCCAGGTACAGAGCTGGATGGAAAAGAATGGAGTTGAGACAGAGAAAGCGCACAAAATTATGTGAAATTATTGTATATTTTTTATACATGTTCTGTCCACACACATATTTCTCCTCAAATCTTAATTCAATAGGTTAAGCATTTTCTCTAAATAAGAGTGAGAAAAAAGAGATAAAAGAAGATTGAGTAAGTTGCCTGCAGTCACAGACTGCAGGTAAGCATGTGAGGTTAGATTGTAACTGTATACTTTGGCCCACTACAGGTTGTTTTTCTGAATAATCGATTTCTCAAATTCTTTCTCTAGCACATATACATGTATGTGTGTGTGTGCATGTGTGTGTGTGTATCTATATAAATAAAAAGCACATGTGTGTGTGTATTATATATAGGCACACAATAGTTTCTGGGTGCTATTACCACAATGTGTCCTGTTTTAATGTTAAAGCTTCCCTAAATGTGTGACTTTGGAATATGCATAGATGCACATTGCTTTATGGGGTGTTTTGTTTTGATTTTATAAACTAATTCCTAAAATTATTAAATGATTATTTGTCTGTGAAATCAATGAGAAATACAGAGTCTACAACCAGAATGGGAACTTCTATCCACATCTTACCCTCTCTCTCATTCAATTAGTTCCTTCTGGATGATATTTTTCTTTCAACTAAATGAATGGTTCTTTTTCCAAAGACCACCCATGAACCACTCACCATGTAATTCCCCATTTCTGAGTTCATAAAAATCCTGAACTCAGCCTCCTGGGGCCTACTCACTTTCAGATCCCTCTTACCGCCAAGGGCTACCCCCTTTTGAGACCCCCTCATTGCAGAGGGCAACCCACTTTTAGGGTCCCCTCTTGCAGCTGATAGATTTCCCTGTGTCACTCAATAAAATTCTCTGCCTTACTCACTGTCTGGTGTCCATAAACCTTATTCCTCTTGGTCACAGGACAAGAATCCAGACCTCACTGAGCTGTGGGTGGCAGAAACAAGAGAGACATAACATGTCCCTATTTGCCATGGTGCCAGCATGAAGAAGTGAAGTCACTGTTCCCTACTGTTTACTGAGCAATGGGTGAGAAAAAGCCGCCAAGTGCTATTCCTTCTCACTTGATGAATTACAATGCTGCAACATTTCTTGGGGTTCAGACCTCAGGACTCCCTGAGCAAGAGATGTAGCATCCCTTGGGGCTCCACAATTGCTGGCATTTCCGAGTTTTGGAGCACCACCATGTTCCCCTCATCTAGACACTGGTGCACAGTGCAGAAGCTGCTTGTGGCACAGGCAGTTCAGCTGCAGGCTGTGTGGACACTGGGTGGGCATGGAATCTTGGCTGGCAGCTGCTGGGCCTAGTGAGCAGAGCATCCCTGGTAGGCCTGTACAAGTCCCTGCTTAGAGGTCATGGCAGCCACAGAGATTTCTGGGTAGTGAAGCAGAACTGAAGGAAAGAATCCTGTAACATGTGTGGAGTGTAATTGAGGATTTGCTTAAAAAGATTATTTAATTGTAGCTCTGGATACCTGTTGATATCTTTCTGACTACAGTTAAAGGATGGCAATGAAAATTAGCCCAAATGTACCCAGTATGCTAAGTGGCTTAACATTTTTGATTCATTCGTTTTTCTATAAATCAATATTCTGACTTCATGATTATATAACTCATATTTTATCTTTTGTAATTTTATATACCATTTGTACGGCATAAAAGATGATATCAAAGCAATTTTCCCTTTTATTCATTGTATTTAACCTAAATGCTATCAAATGAAAATTAATAAGGTATTATTTTGTTTTATGTAAAAGCAGAGTAAACTCAAATCTCAAGTTGTTATAAATGACACATACACTTTCCTTCTATTGTTATGAAGTCTTCACTGAAGTAAAAGTATAGAACTTCTGTGAAGAAGAAAGGTTTAATAGTAAGATGAGAGTAGAGTACAGGAAGAATTATTTTAAGAAGTAAAATAGATTTGAATTAATTACTTGGAGAAATAAAATGTACATGATGAAACGTATGCAAGAAAACAAAGCCAAGAATATATACTGTGGAAGCAACTCTTTTCAGTAGAATTTTATAGAAGTTCTAGGTTCAGTTTCAGGATAAGATGTCAGTCACATGGATGGAATAAATGGATCAAAATGAGGCAATTAAGTTAGATTAAATCAAAACAAATATAGTATGAAAGTATTTGTAAGCATCCCTCTTTCTCTGCAAGACACAAAAACTTGAACCCATAAAGCAAAGAACTAGTGGAAATAATGGATATTTTCTCTTGCATTCTTGCATAAATGTTACTCCCCATAATTGTTAGTTCTTTAATTTTATCTCTCTCTTCTTTCCTAATATGAGTGTCCACAGTGAGAGGGCTGATTCAGTGCTTCTTTACCTTAAAGCAAGTCTGCAAACTATCATTTCTTATTCCTCATTCTGTTTACTCACCTTAGCATGAGTATGAGAATCCCTATTGCTAACAGCTTCCCAACCTCACAGGAGCACAGTTTTGCTTCCATAGTATCAGCGGAGAGAAGGATGTTACACATATACTGGATTAAACTCTAGACCAGAAAAATGATACTTGGGACACAATTGGCTTCATTAATTATGTGTGTAGATTAGATCATATGTTACTAGTGTCCATATTAATTAACATTAGTATATTAATTTTTGATAATTTTCCATGGCTATTCAAGACAGTGTTCTTGCTTAATTTGCAAATACACATATAAGAGTGTGTTTTTAGAGATAAACTGACATCCAGTTGCAGCCTGCACTCAAAACTCTCATACAGAACAAAAATAAACTCTAAAGCGAGTGTGATAAAATGTTAACATTTGAAAATTTGGAAGAAAGGTATACAGAAATATTTCTGCTAATTTGTTAAAGTTTTATTTGTCTGAAATTACTGAGATTATAGAAGAATGTCTTTGGGGTTTTGTTTGTTTGTTTGTTTGTTTTGAGAAGGAGTCTTGCTTTGTTGCCAGGCTGGAGTGCAGTGGTATGATCTCAGCTAACTTCAACCTCTGCCTCCCAGGTTCAAGCAATTCTGCCTCAACCTCCTGAGTAGCTGTGACTACAGGTGTGCAGCACCACACCCAGCTAGTTTTTTTGTAATTTTAGTAGAGATGGGGTTTTGCCATGTTGGCCAGGATGGTCTTGAACTCAACCTTGTGATCTACCTGCCTTGGCTTCCCAAAGTCCTGGGATTATAGCCATGATCCCCTGCGCCTGGCCATCTTTGTTATTAACACATACACACTGAATTATTTCAAGGTAAAAGGACAAAAATTTCAGAAAAAAAATGTATATACAGCTCTATCATCTATCTGCATGTGAGTATAGTGTGTAGATACATGCATATGTATTTACCATATGCATATATGTATACCTTCATACTCTATTTGATGTAATTTAGCATTATTGCCTGATTTTAATCTGTATTTTCACATCTATATGATATCTTATATACTGAAACTGAACCCAGAACATCCACAAAATTCTAAAGGAAAGAGAAGACTCAACCTCATATACATATATACATATTTATATTTGTGGAATGCAGGTATAGGAACATGAAAATTCTGTATGCTAGTTCTTCAAATTTTATATGTCAAATTATCTCAAAATTAAAAGTGTTAAAATTTGAAAATGTACTCTATAGAGTTTACCTAAACACAGGCTCCTGTAATATCTCAACAGTAAAAGCTGGAGGATAGCTGAAACTGGCGTATTTGAGGATTTTTCCAGAACCTTGGATACAAAGCGACTACTAACTCTTCACTTGACATGTAACATCTTTGAGTCATCACTCACTTATCAAATGACCCTTCTCATTAGATTCAGACTATGTGAGAGAATCCTATAAAGTGAACTGAGCAATTATTATATAAAATAAGTAAGAAAATACAAACAAGCTTATAAATGTTTTCAATTTGCGTGATAATCTATAAATGTAAAATATAAAAAATAAATAATAGTAGAATAAAGATCCTGAAAAATATTATGCAAACATAATGCTATTTCAATGAATGAGTTAATGTGGGGAGCCAAATCTCAGGATTATTCAATAAAATATTGAATAAATACGGCTGGGTGCAGTGGCTCACACCTATAATCTCAGCACTTTGGGAGGCAGAGGCAGGCAGATCACTTGAGGTCAGGAGTTTAAGACCAGTCTGGCCAACATGATAAAACCCCAGCTCTACAAAAAATACAAAACTTAGCTGAGAGTGGTGGTGAGCACCTGTAATCTCGGCTACTTGGGTGGCTGAGACAGGAGTATCACTTGAACCTGGGAGGTGGAGGTTGCAGTGAGCCAAGATAGTCCCACTGCACTCCAGTCTGGGTGACGGAGCAAGAGTCAGTCTCCAAAAAAAAAAAAAAAAAAAAAAAAAAAAAAAAAAAAAAAAAAAAAAAAAAAAAAAAAAGAAAGAAAGAAAGAAAATATTGATTGCATAAATATTATTAGAATCCTGTTGAAACAGGAAAGCTGAAGTGACTAAATAATTCCACAAAGTTAAAATTAACAAAACTGTGAATACAATAACACAATCAAATACGTGAGACACATGATACACTTCACCTAATATTGAACTGGGGAACTAGAAGATCAAGTTGAAAATTATTACCACAATGGGAACAAAAATTCTAGCACTTTATTAAAGAAAAGGTAAAATATTTAGATAAATTATCCAGGTGATCATATGTTAATTTTAAAAGAAAGAATACAGCATATAGGAAAGAAAAATAAAGAACTAATGAAAAAAATATATATACCTGAAGGGAAGAATTATCAGCTTATATGGGACCACATGAATCATATTTAATTAATGAAAAAAACTCCTCAGATTTAAATGTATACTAGTGAATTATAACTTCAAAATTATAAATTCAAACCAATCACTGCTTTCAGAAGAAACAAAACAAATGCAGTAATGTGAACAAATATTATGATTTATATCAGATTTTTACCCCCAACTCTAATAATTCACTCATGTCTAAATATTTAATAATCCTACACAATATTTAAAAAGAACACAATATTTTAACCAGACTGTAGTCCCATTGCTTTATATTTGGTTGTTATAGGGAGCTATTTTAATTATATGTTCAAATTATAGAGAATTGAGAATTTAACTGGGTAAGAAATAGTTTTCTATTTGAAGCCATTAAGATAAAATGAACAACCTGAGCCTAGAGTCTCTTTGGGGTTTTTGAGCAGATTATTGCCTGAGTTCCTCATTAGTGACAGAGCAGGAACTAACTATAGCTATCTTGGACAAGTACTGGCATTTTAAGTTTCACCTTGATCAAAAACTGCCTAAATCCAAAGGGCATCGGCCTAATGACTAAAGTCAGCATGACCAAAAGCCACAAATAACATCTCCGACCAAATCTCTCCTTGATCAGAGACATGTTAGCCCCAAGATAACCTCCCCGCTGACCAGAGGCATTCGAATCATACCATAAACTTCTCTCTGACACAGAAACATTCCAAGCTCTCACAACACTCTTTGTCTGTAAAAGAGAGCACTGCTGTCCAAAATCAGCCAGAATCCCCTCTTAGGTTTATTCTCCAAAATAAGCATGTCTTTGACTGTTGAGCCAGTGATTGTGTTTCTTTCCCCTTTCCTTAACACTTACAGTTATGTGAACTGGATATCTACCATGTAAGATTTTCTTCTTAGTCATCATCTGGACACGTGTTGCTGCATGCAGCAGAAATCTTGCCTAGTGAATAACCGGTAGTCTTCCTCAAGTGACAAGGAGTGCAGACATATACATCCCATGGCTGGTGCAGCTACTCCACAAAGTCATCAAAGACCCAGGCACATATTAGCTGTGTCTTTACTTTCATTATGATGGAGCTTTTAGCCTTTTGGTTTAAAAATGGCTTCTCCACACCTGGGAACTCAGTTCAAAATTTAGTAAAAAATCGAATTGGAAGACAAAAACGAAAAGATATGTACACATTAATTTTTTTAACATTAGGATGACAATAACTTTCTGGAATCCCCAACCAGTATGTTTCTGTTTATAACACTGGTCAGAATGATAGAATGATGTCATATAGCTATATCTAGTTGCAAGGAAACCTAGGGAGATGGGAGATTTTAACTGGAGACTTTGCTGTCCTGAAAACAATTAGAGATCTGTTAGTAATAATTAAATAAAATATTAATATTATCAAATCACATATCAGTGTTGGTAACAAGTATACAATAAATAAAAACTATGCCATAATAAAATATTCTTAAATACATTTCTGGGGTGAGTAAAACCAATTGAGACAGATATATAGATAATTTTTTTGCTTTGATGAGGCTTTCATGACCAAGTTTGTGGCAATTCAAAACTGACGTTTAACAAAAATCAACTGAAAGCATTAACTGGTTATTTATTGAATGCCTAATATTAATTAGGGACTAAAATAATGAATAAGGAAGACAAGTGTACTGTTCTGATAGAGTTTACAATCTAGCTGGGAGATGAGGGAGAATTGGAAGAAAAACAGCAGTACACACATGAAACATAGTTTGAGATGGCGATGTTAATGGCAAACTTTTTCATTTCTATATCACAAATTCGTTTGGCCTCACATCCAGGGGCATTCATACTCCCATCAAAATTCTCCAAATATAAAAGTCAATTTTCCAATTTCTTCTCAGCAGACAACTCAATGGCTCAGATTAATCAATATCAAACTCCATTTCTCCTAGCCACAGAGTGCATTTACTAAATAGATTTGCCTGAGGTACACTAGCATGTTAGCATGTTTCTCTCAAATAAATTAGCTTGTAATGCCCATAAAGTATTTTACTATATGTAACTGGCTGACTCTGCTGAATTAGGGCAATCTAATTTTTCTGGTGCTAGCAATTCTGTCACTATGTAATCAAATAAACAGAAGAACAACGCAGGCATTTGCTTTGATCTGGAGGGTGTTTAGGAACATCTATTGTAATAGTGACATCTCTTAGAGTAGCAAGTATATGGATTTAAACATAAATACAAAATTTCTTTTTGTATTTAAACTTATACTTTAAAATTGTTTAAGATATATATTCTATTGTTATTGATGATTCTTGTTTTCTTGGTTTTTATTTTTACTACTTTTTAAATTATAGTTAAGTTTCTTTACAAATTGTTTTTGCGGTAGGTTGAATAATGTCTCTCAAAGATACTTATGTCCTAATCCCCGGAACGTACAAATGTTGCCTTACATGCTAAAAAGGACTTTGCAGATGTGACAGTAGGATATGTTATAACACAAATAAAAAGTTTGAGTGATGCAAGCCACAGGGCCAGGAGCTAAATAATGCAGGCATCCTCTCAAAGTTGAAAAAGGGAAAAAAGAAAAAAGCCCACAGACCTCCCATGTTTTATTGATTTTATTGATTGAAATCAAATAAAATGATTTATCAAAGTAAAATTAAATCAATAATTTAAAAGAGCACATTAAAAACAAATGAAAGTAATGTGTTGAATTGTATATCAAGGTGGTATATTGAAAATAATTAGTTCAAATGGAATCACAACACTGTGTGCTTGGTGAATGTTTAAAAAATCTTTTTGAATCATGTGAAAGTAAAAGAGAAACACACTTACATACATAAATTTGATTTTGGAGGTGTAGTTATGTGTATAATGTTATGTTATTTTGATTGCCCATTCAACAATTATATAAATAGATTCTCTTTTGGGACT
This sequence comes from Cebus imitator, assembly GCF_001604975.1. NCBI lineage: Eukaryota > Metazoa > Chordata > Mammalia > Primates > Cebidae > Cebus > Cebus imitator. The sequence continues at coordinate 3,170,956 of NW_016107491.1, forward strand.
AAAAAACAAACCAATATTCAGTCCAATAAAAGTAAAGAAATAAATGTAGACCACAGACTGTGACATACAGAAAATGGTGGAGTAGGGCACTCAGTGCAAAGAATCAATCCCTTCATTAAACATCAGCTGGCAAAGACTGATGGAATTAACTCTTTCAGAACTCTGTAATCTAATCTAAAGTTTGCAGTATACAAGGGGCTGTCTAAAGAGAAAAGGGGCAGCTGAATTTTGGTAAAAAGTCACTTATGAGCCTGACATCCTCCATTCCCCAGCCAGCAACTACATTCTGTGGGGACAGGGTCAGCATTCCTGTTGTGGCTCCTGGATAACTTAATTTTAATGTCTTAAAATTAAGTTCATGCCTTTGACCTGTCTGGTGGTTCCCTGAAGGACATGCAGAAGATGATCTTTGTTTCTCCCTCTTTAGGCTGGAGGTGCTTTCTGGGTATCTGTGGGAAGATTAAAGACATTTATTGCTTATTCTTGTCTAGGGATAGGGACAGGATACAGGGCAAGAGGAAGACAGATCCAAAGCCTAGAAAGACAGAGGTCAAGGAGGAAATTCCTTGGGGGAATAAGAGTTCAGAAGAGCAACTACGCTTATAGGAGAAAATAGAGCAACTTTTCCTCAAAGAAGATGGACTTGGCCGATCTGTAGGCCCTGCCCAAGCAAGAGGTGGAGGCTGACACAAAGTTGTAGGTGGCCTTGCTGAGGGATGAAAGGAGACCCAGCTCATATTCAAGCCTCATAGATGGAGAAAGAAGTGTGTTGTGTTGTGTTATGTTGTGTTGTGTTTTCCTGTAGGCATTTTAGATAACCAATCCAATCGATCATATTTCAGGATGCTGAATGCGGAATGTTTGCAGGCATTCCCAGAAAATAGCTGGGGAGGTTGTTTTTCTTCTTCCTCTTTTCATGTCATCAGTGCTTCTTCTCTATATGGATCACCTGAAGTGTAACATTTTATGATTCATGTTTGAGTGTGGGAAGCAGGAAATGTGATCCCTTATTGTTACATTTCAGTCTGTTTTACCACATTTTTTGCACCTGAGGGCAAGCTCAGCAACCACAAGTGTTTTTACTTTCCATGTCATTCTTTTCAAGTGGATCTTTAATCCACTGACATTCTGGAGAAAGTAGGCTATGGTTTGGGTAAAATTTTTGTATTTCTGAATTCTTGGGCCATACTACCATCTAATAGAGTTTAATTTGTTTGTATTATCTGGCATATTCAGGCCAAAACAAAACAGCAAAGAAACCTGTAAATATTGTAGGAGTATTGAAAAATGGAAAAACATTTGAAAAATGTTGTGCGCTAATGTCTAAGGTAAAATTAAGTTCATAGAACAATGATTAAAAGAAATGATATTTATAAAATGTGATCCAAATTTCTAAATATGTGGGGATTTTTTCTCCCTCAAATTATTTTTTATTTGTTTGTTTGTTTATTTGGAGGTGATCTCCCTTGGCAGTAAGGATAAAATTTCTAAGACGGTCTGTAAATATTTTAAAGGTAGAGTCCATGTATTTTCAGGTTAAGAGTACGAACCCTGGGGGCAACTACTTGTATTTTAATTCTGAACAATCCACTTTCTAACTGTACTGTCTTGGTCCAGTCACTTACCTATGTGCCTCAGCTTTCATATATTTGATATGGAGATAATTAAAATATCTACCTTGTAGAGATGTGGGAATTAAACAAAAAATTTTTGAAAAATGTGCCAATTATACAAAGTGTTCTCTAAATGCCACAAAAAATAAGACTAGAATCAGCAAAGAAAATAGTAGATATGAGATGAGGCAAGAAACAATGTCTTAGTTGTCATAGTTGTTGCACACTGGAAAATAAATTTGTTCACTTAAAATATTTATATTTTTAGGTATGTGGGATCACCTGGCCTACTAGAGACCATGCCCCATGACTTTACATGGGAAGAAAGCATTCTTCATGAGAGTATTTTTCAGTAGTGAGTATTCTCAATGTTTTAAAATCCCTTTGAACTTATCTCCAAACTCAGAATGCAAATCTATGCAGAATCAACCCTTCTACCAACATGAATGGCCAGCTAGTTCTCAGCTGAGTAGAAAATGATTGAATTATTTCATTGTCAAAGGGAAGAAACAGTTTACGTTTATACATTTTAATTATAGTTTATCTAAGCGTCAGAAAATATAGCATGATGACTCCAGAAAAATGTTACACAACAGTAATACTGAATGCAATATTTTATTTTATTCTTCTTATTTATTTATTTATTTGGCAGAGCCTCATTCTGCCACCCACTCTGGAGAACAGTGGTAGTCACAACTCACTGCAGCCTTGATCCCTCAGGCTCAAGCAATCCTCCCACCTCAGACCTCAGAGTAACTAGAATTAAAATCATGAGCCAACACACCTGGTCAGTGAACATATTTTATGTGCATCAATTTCCGTATAACTAAAGTTTAATTTTTAAGGAAAAATGTTTACTCTGACAATAGCCATATTTATACTAGTTACTTCCTAAACTGAGTATCCAAGCCATGGAATTCTAATATGTTTTCCATTCAAAAAAATGAAAATTATTTTTCAATCTATCCAGTGTCTATTTTACTGTTGTCAACAGGTCTGCTTCTCCTTACCCTTTATAAGTCACTACTTTTATTACGTTGTGTTGTATGAAACCTGATAACTTTATTCAAATGTATAACTCTTGCCTCATGGGCTTTTAAACATATAATTCAACTTTTTTTTCTTTTTTTCAATTGCAATTTAGGTTCTGGGGTACATGTGCAGATCATGCAGGACTGTTGCATAGGTACATACATGGCAAGGTGGTTTACTGCCTTCATCTCCCCATCACCTATGTCTGGTATTTTTCCCCTTGTTATCCATCCCCACCCTCCCCACCCCCGCTGTCCCTCCCCTAGCCCTCGCCCTACTGACCACAGTGTGTAAAGCTCTCCTCACTGTGTCCTAGTGTCCTAATTGTTCAAATAATCTGAGATTTCTGGTGGGGCCTGTTGGCTCATGCCTGTAATCCCAGCACTTTGGGAGGCTGAGGCAGGAGGATCATGAGGTCAAGACTGAGACCATCCTGGCTGACATGGTGAAACCCGTCCTTACTAAAAATGCAAAAATTAACTGTGCTTGGTGGCTGGGCATGTAGTACTAGCTACTAGGCAGGCTGAGGCAAGGGAATTGCTTGAATCCGTGAGGCAGAGGTTACAGTCAACCAAGATTGCACAGCTGCACTCAGCCTTGTGACAGTGTAAGAGACTGTGTAAAAAAAAAAAAAAAAGAAGCTGAGATTTCTTTCCAGTTTGTCAGCTGAGTCTGGATAGTCCATATTGTCAGATTAAGGGAATAGAATAAAAATCATCACATCATAAAGCCTAGAACTGTTGGAATAAACCTTGCAAATATTTAGTACATTGCTAGATAGGATTGTTTTTATCCTCTAATTTTAAAATGTGCAGGTGTTATTTCACCAAGTAATTAAGGCTTTTTTTCCCCAAATATATCTTAATAAGTACTTTTAATTAAAATGAGTTATTCTAATAGTGATTCCAAAGACGTCAAAGTGTGATTTAAACCAGAGGGCTCTCCAAATATCAAATCTATAATTATTTTAAATTTTATGGATTACAAGTTGTCAAATAAAGGCGGTGATGATCAATGATAATATAAGCTCAAAATCATCTAGAAATAAGTGTAAGTTCAATATATTTTATATTAACCGTTTTTGTGGAATGCTATTAATTAAAGTTTATATGTAGTATGAATTGTGCTTTCCTACCTCTCATTTACTAAGCTGGTTAAGTAAGAAGGCATATGGTATTCTTTGTACCCACCTCCCAAAACTCCAACCCCCAAAGTGAGAGGTTGAAAATATATTTCACTGTAGATCCATGTGAAGCTATTGCATTTGAAAATGAGGCTACAGCATGAGAAAGCGAAGACTTTTTTGTGCACTCTATCTCAATTTTTGTGTTCATAAAAACACAGGTAGAATTTTCTTTTATAGTTTATCTATTTTTTAAAATTTATTTATTATTGAGATGGATTCCCACTCTGCTACCCAGGCTGGAGTGCAGTGGCACGATCTCGGCTCACTGCAACCTCCACCTCCTGGGTTCAAATGATTCTCCTGACTCAGCCTCCTGAGTAGCTTGGGGTTACAGTGCCTGCAACCAAGACTGGCTAATTTTTGTATTTTTAAGAGAGACAGCGTTTTGCCATATTGGCCAGGCTGGTCTCAAACTTCTGACCTCAGGTAATCCGCCCTCCTTGACCTCCCAAAGTGCTGGGATTACAGGTGTGAGCCATAGCATCCAGCTCATAGGTAGAATATTTTATAAAATGTTCATTTTTCTATAAAAACCCACCATATTTAATTTAAAAAATCAATTAAACTTCCAATTTCATTAATCCTCTTAAGAGTTTGCTTGGCATACTTTCAACTTTTAATATATAGCTCTGGGGTACTATAAATTGGTTATATTGGAACACATTTCTCAAATAATAAAAATATTCATAGGGAATAGGAAATTACCCAATACTGTTTTGAAGTTCACATTTAACTTTTTTTTTTTTTTTTTTTGACAAACCAACAGTAATTCAGGCTTAATTTATTTTCTTCTTATTTGGCTATTACTTACAGTCTTTATATTACTTCTTACAGTATTTCTAAAATCGCAATGATATTGATATTAACTAACATTTTATCTCTCTCCCTTTCTTGTACCCATAAACACACACACACACACACACACACACACACACACACATTATCCTGACGAACTTTAACTCATACATAATCCTATTTGTTAACTTTTAAACATTGTTTTAAAGTCAGTAATTTAAATTAATGCTTTGCTTTTACTACTTAAAGTCTTAATGCATGTAGTTTTATGCATTTTACTCCAGAAAATTTATAGGAGTAGTGATTAAGAAATTGTCCAAATTTATAATAACAAAGTAAAATATAGTCTAAATGAACTCTATAAGGTCACCTCTCTTGGAAGTTTATTCTTAAGACCATTGTACAGCCAGGCACAGTTGTTCATACCTGTAATCCCAACATTTGGGATGCTGAGGTGGGAGACTCACTTGAGGCCAGGAATTCATGACCAGCCTGGACAATATGGTGGAAGCCCACTTCTGCAAAACTTAAAAAAACATAGCTGAATGTGGAAACACATACCTGTAGTCCTTTCTGCTCAGAAGGCTGAGGCAGAAGGATCACTTGAGCCCAGGAGGTGGAGGCTGCAATGAACTATGATTGTGCCACTGCATTCCAGCATGGGCGACAGAGCAAAACTCTATCAAAAACCAGCAAACAACTGGTGTAACTTTTAGATACTCAAATCAGAATATCTAAAAGTTAAAAGAACATCAAGTCATGGTGGGGATGTGGAAAAACGGGGTATTTCACACCTTTCTGGTAGGAATGCCATGCCTTTGACCCCTAGTCAAGGTATAAAAGCATCATTTAATGCTGTAGCTTTATAAACGTGTGCCTGAAGAGTTTTCAGGTGAATTGTAGGTATTATTTATTATGACTTACTTCGGTCATTAGTCAGTAGTTTAATAGATTTAGTTATACTAAGTCTCTTTTTAATTTTGTGATTAAATACTACTTGGCCATGCTGTATTATAGCTAATATAAAGGTTAGTTTTGATTTCCTTAGGTACTTCAGCATGACATGACAGGGGCCATAGCACCTATAAAATAACTGGCACGCTAGGCCTGAGACTTAAGTTATTCATTTATTTCACATCATTCAGCCTTTTATGAGCTTGCAAGAGTAGGGTTATCTTACATCTCCACTGACACAACTCTACGTTTATCTCCAGGGAAACTGAGACTTCTGTTACTGACCATTAGTAAAGGAAATAATGAGCTGTGCTACCTAATGATTTATAACATGTTTAAAATTCAAAACTCTCATGGGGCACATGGTTCTGACTTGTCTCCCTTGTTTGGAGAAACAGACATTAATCATTTGCTTCTGTCTTAAAAGAGAAAAAGCCTGGTTTTTAGCAAAGTGACAAATGGAATATAAAAGACTCCTCAGTAAAGTCATACATGGGCTCCCCTGGAACTGAAAATATTGCACATACCTTGGTGGTTCATAATCTGAAACCAAAGTATTTCCTGTGAGATGGAGAAAGGACCCTAGAGGAATAATTGTGGATTTTTTTGGAATTCTCTGCTGTTGCCTGTGTTTCTTTTCCCTGTTGTTCCATATCCTTTCCATTTATCAAGGCCTTCCTTGCATGAGTATGCCATGTGCAGCCTTGTCTTTCCACTCATGTAACCCAATGATTTATTGCAATGATTATTCCCCTGCAGAATTGTCTTCACTTCCTGAATTTTTATCCTTTAGGTTCTTGTACATATTTTTATCCTCAATAGTATTTACTAGTTTCATTTTGCACCATGAAACTAATATTGACTCTAAGAGCCTGTAGAATACTGCCATGTTTGAGGATCCTGCATGCAGAGGAAGAGAAGATAGCATGGTCTCGGGTAAGATTTTGACTTTTATTTTTAACTAGATATATATGGCTATTTTTAAAAGATGTTATGTTACATTTGCCACTGCCAGTACCCATTGACTTAAAATTGCAAGAATTTGGCAAAATATAAAATAAGAGCTCATACATTACCTTCCTGTAATAACATATAGTAACCTACAAATTAAGAGCCATGCTTTAATTACAGTTTAGTTTCCAAACATAGGGGAATAAGAATAGGAAATTTAAAGGAACAATTTTTTCATTATTATGCTTTTTATAAGAAATATTTTGTTTTCTTTTTTAAAATTGAGGTCTAAGTTACAAATAAAAATTACATATCCTGTCATATTTAAAAATATGAATCAATATTGAGGGCATTATGCTAAGCAAAATAATTCACATATTGAATGAATAATCTTAATACCTAAATCTAAAAAGCAAAAATAGTTTGTTAGTTATCTCTTTGTTAGGGGTAAGCTTGTTACACTAACTGATATTCCTGTTATTGAGCTAGGGCCTGTTTCCACTATCCAAGGAAGGCTAGAAAAAATCACTATCATATGTTTTCTACATTTCTTTTATAATCTTTTTTTTTTTTCTGTTTCAGTTGAACACCTTATGTTGGTGTCAAATTCTTTCAAATAATTTCAAATAACTTGCATTCAGGTCATAGAGGTAAATAATTATTCCATTTCTTTTAGGGTTGCATAACATTATTTTGACTCATTAACTACTGATTTTAGTTTTTTATTGAGAAGAAATTCTTCCAATTTTAACTTCCAACTTCTTGAAGCAGACAATAATAATGTAAGTGTATTTTTCTATGTATTGAAAGTCCCAGGTAGCTAGGACTATTAAAATGAATGTAGATGCATAGATATTATGAAATATTTTTCCCTTAAGCCAATAGAAAATACTAGTTATACTAAGAGATCAGGAAAGAAGCTTTTTGTAAAATTAGTCCAATGTTAAAAATATTTATGAAAACAGGACAAAGTATTTGTATCCAAAAGATCATAGCTATGATACTGAGAATCCTTTCTTTGAACATATTTTAAATTATCTCTTGCACTATCTTTACAAATATTATTTTTTAACCTCTCCTTTTACATTAAAAGTTTGGAATTTTTAAGACTATCTCAACTGCTTTCAATTAGCTTACGAAGCTGAAGCTAATACATTACTTTGTATGTTGGCTATTTAAAAAGTGAGTTGACTTTATACATACATTCTATAAAAAGCTATTACTCAACAATTTGGACAAATGGCTTCCTTGAGAATGCTTTCCTTTAAATCTGTAGGTGCCCAGAGAACACTTTAACAAATACAAAATGTATTTCAGTCTAACACATTTCTAAAAGTTTGCTACTTTTTCTCTCCGGAAGCATGAGTCATAGATTTGGTAGGTGAAAATTTGAGTACATAATCCAGGATTATTGAAAGAAGTCTTGAGTTTTTCTTTAAAAGACATTCTTTCTATATAAACACAGATATTCAAAATATAGTCAAATCTAGAATAATTCCCAGCTAAAAATGTGTACTGTGTGTGTGGGCAGGGTTGGGAGGGTGGAAAGGGTGGGTGTGGGTGTGATTGAGTTACCATCAGTTGAACAGTTTTTAAGTAAATGTTTTAAAACATGTGGCAGAACTCTTGGTACATCAAATGATTTTAGAAAACATATTGATAGATCATTAAGTAACATTAAATATAAGTTATGCTTTAAAAAATTACAAAGAATTGGGCTGGGTGAGGTTGCTCATGCCTATAATCCCAACATTTTGGGAGACTGAGGCAGGCAGATCACCTGAAGTCAGGAATTCAAGACCAGCCTGGCTAACATGGTGCAACTCCGTCTTTACTAAAAATACAAAAGTAGCCAGATGTGGTGCCACGCGCCTGTAATCTCAGCTACACGGGAGGCTGAAGCAGGAGATTCACTTGAACCTGAGAGGCAGAGGTTTCAGTGAGCTGAAACACTTCAGCGTTGACAAATAGAGTGAATTTCTATCTCAAAAAAAAAAAAAAAAAAAAAGATAACAAAGCATTTATTTTCTTTTTAAATCTCACTTTTCTGATTAAATCAAGGCAAAATAAGATTCTGTTAGCACATCAAAGGTAACTTTATTAAACTTGATAATTTCCATCCAAAAAAGATGAAAACTGTGATTTTGGGTCAGAGCTAATTGGACAATATTTCTCATTGTGCTTACTTTTGTAACTGGAAAATTTGCTTTTATTTATGGTGGGATTAGAATAGTTTTAAAAAAATAAATGTGTTTAAGTAAAAACATGAATCAATATAAATCAAATACTAAATATTTTATACTATGTTTGTTGCTCACATAATGCATATATTAAGAAGGCAATATGTATGAATTATACAAATTAAAGAAACCCAAGCTTGACCTGATTTATATGCCACTGACAGGTTTGTGCTAACCCAATCAATATTGTAAATTAAACTGAAGTACTCCTAGAATTTACTGAATCACTTAAGCTGTTATGTTAGTCACAACAAAGTTGGCAATTGACTGAGAATTAGATGCATAACCAAAGCTAGATAAAACTAATAATGAAGGATTTTTGAAAGAAGCAGTTATAACTCATTAAGCCATGTTTCACCAAGAGTTTTAAACTTGGCTGCTAGGGATTCAAAGGATTTGGGTCGTTAGTGAAGAAATTGGAGAGAATGATCAGTTCAGTCCAAAGGAAACGTAAGAACAGACTCCAGAATCATAGGTAGCCTGGTATAATTGAGAGTTTGAAGTTGTGTAGTGTGTAATATGCAATTAAACCATAAAAAATGTTGGGAATAGTATTTTATTTCTTTTTTTTAAATTATACTTTAGGTTCTGGGCTACATGTGCAAATCATGCAGAACTGTTACATAAGTGACAAGGTGGTTTGCTGCCTTCATCTCCCCATCACCGATATCTGGTATTTCTCCCCACGTTATCCCTCCCCAACCACCCCACCCCCTGCTGTCCCTTCCCTAGCATCCCCCAACTGACCACAGTGTGTGATGCTCCCCTCCCAGTGTCCACGTGTTCTAATTGTTCAACACCTACCTTTGAGTGAGGACATACGGTGTTTGGCTTTCTGTTCTTGTGTCAGTTTGCTGAGAATGATGGTTTCCAGATTCATCCATGTCCCTATGAAGGACACAAACTCATCATTTTTTATGGCTGCATAATATTCCGTGGTGTATATGTGCCACATTTTCTTTATCCAGTCTATCATTGACTGGATAACATTTTATTTCTAATGATTTTTTAACCTCAACTTCTAATCCAGTCATTTTCAAGTCTATTTCTTTATGAGGGAGATTTTAGAAAATGCTAATACATGGGCTGCATATCAGGCTAAATAAACCAAAATTTCTATGCTAAGGCTAAGGAATTATTGTTTTCTTTTTGTTGTTGTTGATTTTAATTCCCCAGACAATTTTATAAAGTGCAACTAGATTGTTCAACCACTGCTTTCAGGAATGAGCCACATTACAAACTTTTTACAAGGAATATAACATAATTCAAAAGTGATGGTTGATAGAAATATCTGTTTAATAATGAGTTATTAACTTTTCAGAGAAAGTCTAAAGGAACATTATACAAATAAAAGTTGTAGTTTAAGAAATAAGTTATAAAGATATCTTTAAATTAGGATAGTAGAATAGAAAAAAATAAAATGAAACATTAAAACATGATGAAGGTTTAGGGATGTAAGTTTAGCAACTCAATATTTAGAAGACATTGTGCAACGATTTGTTTTTCTTAAGGAGGTGCTGCATTTGGGTTAATATCAAACACTTTTTGTCATCTTTGACATGTTGACACACCCTTTTCAAAATGGACTACTATTGAAATAGATGTAAATATGTAAACAAAGACTTTACCACATATTGGATTATTTGTGGCTTTAAACAGAAAAATAGCTCCCAAGTTTAATTTATGAGTTAAATTTTACCCTTGACTTTATTATCTCATTAATTCAAACCATATAACTATTAATACTGGTTCATTTTAGAGGAAGAAGATAGATGATCTGATGTGAATTTTCACACCTAGTCTTACATATTTGTATTGAATTAATAGTATGATATTAAACATACATATGTATATATGTATATTTTACTTTAAGTTTAATATATATATATACGTGTGTGTGTATATATATATGTGTGTATATATATATATATAAGTGTGTGTGTGTGTGTGTATATATATATATCCTGGAACTTAAAGTTAAATATAAATATATATCTTTATAATAAATATATATTTATTAAATTTATTATATATATTATATAAATATATATGTATTATATATAAATTTATTATAAATACATATATTTATAATAAATATATATATTTATTAAATATATAAATATATATATTTATATGTAACTTTAAGTTCCAGGATACACACACACACACACACACACACACACACACACACATAAAAGTATATATACTTCTGTTGTGTGTGTGTGTGTGTGTTTATATATATATGTGTATATATATATATATATATATATATATATATATTTAACTTTAAGTTCTGGGATACATGTGCAGAGTATGCAGGTTTGTAACATAGATACACATGCACTATGGTGGTTTGCTGCACCTATCAACCCTTCACCTAGATTTTAAGCACTGCATGCATTAGGTATTTGTCCTCATGCTCTCCTTCCCCTTGCCCCTGACCTCCTGACAGGCCCCTGTGGGTGTTATTTCCCTCCCTGTGCCCATGTGTTCTCATTGTTCAACTCCTACTAATGAGTAAGAAGATGTGATGTTTGGTTTTCTGTTTCTGTGTTAATTTGCTGAGAATGATGGCTTCATCCATGTTCCTGCAATGGACATAATCTCATTCTTTCTTATGGGTTCGTGGTATTCCACAGTGTATATATACCACATTTTCTTTATCTGGTCTATCATTGATGTGTATTTGGGTTCGTTCCAAGTCTTTGCTATTGTTAACAGGGCTACAGTAAACATACGTGTGCACGTATCTTTATAGTAGAATGATTTATAATCTTTTCGGTATATACCCAGTAATAGAATTGCTGGGTCAAATGGTATTTCTGGTTCTAGATTCTTGAGGAATCACCACACTGTCTTCCACAATGGTTGAACTATTTACATTCCCACTAACAGTATAAAAGCATTCCCATTTCTCCACAGCCTCGCCAGCATCTATTGTTTCCTGACTCTTTAATAATCAGCATTCTGATTGGTGTGAGATGGTATCTCATTGCGGTTTTGATTTGCATTTCTATAATGATCAGTCATGATGACCCTTTTTCCGTATGTTTTTTGGCCTCATAAATGTCTTCTTTTGAGAAGTGTCTGTTCATATCCTTTACTCACTTTTTGATAGTGTTATTGCTTGTTTGTTTTCTTGTAAATTTGCTTAAGTTCCTTAGAGACTCTGGATATTCGACCTTTGTAAGGTGGGTAGATTGTAAAATTTTTCTCCTATTCTGTAGGTTGCCTATTCACTCTGATGCTAGTTTCTTTTTGCTGTATAGAAGCTCTTTAGTTCAATTAGATCCCATTTTTCAGTTTTGGCTTTCGCTGCAATTGCTTTTGGCATTTTTGTCATGAAGTCTTTGCCCATGCCTATGTCCTGAATGGTATTGCCTAGGTTTTTTTCTAGGATTTTTGTGGTTTTGGGTTTTACATTTAAGTCTTTAATTTATCTTGAGTTAATTTTTGTATAAGGTGTAAGGAAGGGGTCCAGTTTTAGTTTTCTGCTTATGGCTAGCCAGTTTTCCCAGCACCATTTATTAACTAGGGAATCTATTCCCTATTGATTGTTTTTGTCAGGTTTGTCAAAGATTAGATGGTTGTAGACGTGTGGTGTTATTCCTGAGGTCTCTATTTGTTACATTGGTCAAAATGTCTATTGTAGTACCATGCTGATTTTGTTACTATACTCTTGTAGTATAATTTCAAATCGGGTAGCATGATGCTTCCAGCTTTGTTCTTTTTGTTTAGGATTGTCTTGGGTATACAGGCTCTTTTTGTTTCCATACGAAATTTAAAGTAGTTTCTTGCAATTCTACAAAGAAAGTATAATGGTAACTTGATAGGAATAGCATTGAATCTATAATTTACTTTGAGCAGTATAACTGTTTTCACAATATTGATTCTTCCTATCCATGAGCATGAATTGATTTTCCATTTGTTCGCATTCTCTCTTATTTCCTTCAGCAGTGCTTTGTAGTTCTTTTTGAAGAGGTCCTTCATGTCCCTTGTAAGCTGTATTCCTAGGTATTTTATTCTCTTTGTAGCAACTATGAATGGGAGTTCATTTATAATTTGACACTTTGCTTTTCTATTGTTGGTGTAAAGGAATGCTTGTGGTTTTTGCATTCCTGTACACCAACAATAGAAATCAACCATGTTGATTTAGCATCCTAAAACTTTACTGAAGTTGCTTACCAGTTTAAGGAGTTTTGGGACTGAGATTATAGAGTTTTCTAAATATACAATCATATCATCTGCAAACAGAGACAATTTGACTTCCTCTCTTCCTTTTTGAATACCATTTATTTTTTTCTCTTGACTGATTGCCTGTCCAGAACTTCCAATACTATGTTGAATAGTAGTGTTGATAAAAGGGGATGTTTTGTCTTGTGCCAGTTTTCAAATGAAATGCTTCCAGTTTTTCCCATTCAGTATGATACTGGCTATATGCTTGTCAAAAATAGCTCTTAATATTTTAAAATATATTCCATCAATACCTAGTTTATTGAGAGTTTTTAACATGAAGCGGTGTTGAATTTTATCAAAGGCCTTTTATGCATCTATTGAGATAATTATGTGGTTTTTCTTATTGGTTCTTTTTATTTGATAGTTTACGTTTATTGATTTATGTATGTTGAACCAGGCTTGCATCCCAGGGATGAAACCGACTTGATCATGGTGGATAAGCTTTTGGATGTACTGCTGGATTGGTTTGCCAATATTTTATTGAGGCTTTTTGCATGAATGTTTATCAGAGATATTGGCTTGGAGTTTTTTGTTTGTTTGTTTGTTTGTTGTCGTGTTTCTGCTAGTTTTGGTATCAGAATGATGCTGGCCTTGTAGAATGAGTTATGGAACAGTCATTTTTCAAATGTTTGGAATAGTTTCAGAAGGAAAGGTACTAGCTCTTCTTTGTAGCTCTGGTAGAATTCGGCTGTGAATGCATCTGATCCTGGGCTTTTTTTTTTTGGTTTGTAGGCGGTTAGTACTGCCTCAATTTCAGAACTTTTTATTGGTCTATTCAGGGATTCAACTCTTCCTGGTTCAGTCTTGGAAGGGTGCATATGTCTAGGAATTTATCCATTTCTTCTAGATTTTCTACTTCATTTGCACAGAGGTTTTTATAGTATTCTCTGATGGCGGTTTGTATTTCTGTGTGATCAGTGGTGATATCCCCTTTATCATTTTTTCTTGTGTCCATATGATTTTTTCTCTTTTCTTCTTTATTAGTCTAGCTAGCAGTCTATCTATTTTGTTATTTTTTTGAAAAACATAGCTGTTGGATTTATTGATTTTTTGAAGGATTTTTCTTGTCTCTATCTCCATTTCTGCTCTGAACTTGCTTATTTCTTGTCTGCTGGCTTTTATTTGTTTCCTCTTTCTTCTCTACCTCTTTTAATTGCAATGTTAAGGTGTTGATTTGAGATCTTTCCAGCTTTCTGATGTGGGCATTTAGTGCTATAAATTTCCCTCTTAACACTGCTTTTGCTGTTTTCCAGAGATTCTGTCATGGGTGGAAGTGCCAAGATGGTGGAATAGAAACAGGTCTAGTCTGCAGCCCTCAGCAGGACCAATGCAGAAGGTGGGTCATTTTCCCATTTCCAACTGAGGTACCCAGTTCATCTCCTGGGGGCTGGTTGGGCAGGGGTTGCAACTCATGGAGAGTGAGCAGAAGCAGGGTGGGGCATCACTTACCCAGGAGGCACAAGGTGAGGGGGGACCTCCCTCCCCTAGCCAAGGGAAGTGGGAGGAAACCATGCTGCCTGCCCTGGGTACTATGCTTTTTCCACGAATTTTTGCAGTCTACAGTTCAGGAGATTTTCTCATGTGTCTATACCATCAGAGTCTTGCATTTCAAGTACAAAACTGGGCAGCTGTTTGGGCAGGCACTGAGCTAGCTACAGGAGTTTTTTCATACCCTAGTGGCACCTGGAACCCCAGTGAGACAGGAGAATTATCCACTCCCCTGGAAAGGGTGCTGAAGTTATGGAGCCAAGGTGTCTTGCTCAGTGGGTTCCATTTCCATGGAGCCCAGGGAGCTAAGAAATGTTGGCTTGAAATTCTCACTGGTCAAGCCAGCACAGCAGTCTGTACTTGACCTGGGATGATGGAGTTTGATGGAGGAGGGACATCCACTATTACCGAGGCTTTGGTAGTCAGCTCTCCCCTGACAGTGCTAAGTAGACTAGGAGATTTGGACTGGGCAGAATTCACCATGGCATGGCAAAGAGGCTGTGACCAGACTGCTTCTCTAGATTCCTCCTCACTGTGCAGGGCATCTCTGAAGGAAATGCAGCAGCCCCAGTATTCCATCAGTCAGGGGCTTATAGATAAAACTTTCATCTCCCTGAAAAAAAGCACCTGGGGGGAGGGGCAGCTGCAGGTGCAGCTTCAGCAGACAACTTTTCCTGCCTGCCTCCTCTGAAGAATACAGTGGATCTTGACAAAGGAGATTCTCCCAGCACAGCACAACAGCTCTGCTAAGGGACAGACTGCCTTCTCAAGTGGCTCTCTGGCCCCTATGCCTCCTAAATGGGGGAGGCATCCCAACAGGGTTCGACAGATACCTCATACAGGAGAGCTCCAGTTGGCATCAGGCTGGTGCCCCTCTGGAACAAAGCTTCCAGAAAAAGGAGTGGGCAGCAATCTTTGCTATTTTGCAGCCTCCACTGGTGATATCCAGGCAAACAGGGTCTGAAGTGACCACCAGCAAATTGAAGCAGACCTGCAGAAGTGTGGCCTGTTAGAAGAAAAATTAACCAACAGAAGGCAGCAACAACAACAACATAAACATTTATATTCTAATTTAATCATTTATTCTGGCTTGTCTTATATGTGAAAACTGTAATGACAGTAATTTTCAAACCGAAAAATTGTGAGGATTAAAAATTACAATTGTTTCTGTCAATTTGTAATCATTGAAAAATGTATACTTCTTGAAGATTAATATGATAGTAAGAAGGAATTTTGAATTGATTCAGATAAGAATCTTATAAAAGTAGGCACATATAAAGGCTTTGGATAAATTTAAAGAAATGAATAAAGTGGCAAGTAAGAAATAGTTGTGTCAGCATTTTATTATGATATATCAACTTCTCCTGATATATATGGAAGAAATGAGTTTTGCCTAAAAAAAAGATATATTGGCAAATTAATATTAGCATTCCCAGCCACAGATGTGGTGTTATAAAGAATAAACCACATGAATTTATTTGCTTGATGAAAACAAAAGAAAAAAATATGTTTACTTTAAAATAAACTATGGTTCTATAGGATTTCAGTAGCACTAGATAATATAGATAATTACCAGAAAAGGATAATGTACTTATCTATTTTCTTAATTTAGAAAATACAGTACTTGGAATGTTATACTTAGTAATTCGTATAGTTTCAATACTATATTACAGTATCATAGTGTGATTTTCTGAATAAAATACATTATTTACTATATCTTTTAAAATATGTTGTATATATATTTTAAAATATTTACATCTGATTTTTACTAAGATATTAAGCATACGTATATTTAAAATTACTAATACAGAAAAATAAATGTCATTTAAAAACCTTTCTAAAATATTACATCTTGCTTTTGTCTATTATTCATATATTATTTCTATTTTCTAGGCATTTTGTAAATAGTTTAATAAGTATCCTTTTTGTGCCTATGACAAATTCCAATCCATTAGTAGTCATTTGCTATTAAGAATCAAAACCCTAAAACAAAATTGTGGTGTTATACTGGTCATTTAATGAGCACTAGCTATGCTCACTATTACGTAGAATTGCCCAGGTGTCAATTCCTATTTTTCTGATTTTAAAAGCTTATGCAACTTGTGTTGCAAAAGCATCTTATAAAAATACTGACTTAAGCTGAACATCTCAGTGGGCAGAAGCTTCAGAGGCACTATACAGAATGACTGCAACATGAATAACTGTGTGGAAGAGATTTCTCTTTCAAATGTTGGATGCTTATACCATCCTCCTCTCAGCCTTTTTCTCTGACAGCAAATTCCCCCAAATCGTTGGAAAATTATCAATAATATATGGATAGAGGATAAATAGCTAGGCAGATAGGTAAGGAGAAAAAAGGAAAGACAAGTGGTAGGAAGAGAGAAAAAGAGAGAGAACAGCACTTTAAGATAATATGCATAATTGATTATTGATGAAAAGAAACTATAGAATCTATGTACAATAAAATATGATTGAGCAAGCAAAGCTACAGAAGTATGGGTAGGAAAGAGAATTGCTATAGAAAGTAGATGCACTACAAAGTGTGTTCTGTATCACAAAATGATGGTCAAGAAAGCAGGAAAAATCAATATGTTGAGAGATTTGGCATTGCCATAGAGCTTCCAGGCAATTCATTTCCAAACATTCACCATTGTTTCTTTATTACTGGAAGCAAGAATGAAAATTATGCCTTTCTATGAAAATATACAGCTTAGGTTGGCAATAAAGAACAGTGCCCTTAGGTCACTTGGGATGCCTGAGGGGAACAGGGAACACTGGAGTCCAGAAGACAATTGCTAGGGTTGCTTTCTTCAGCAATGTATGTCCTTTCCCATTGTGAAGAAATAGTCAATATAGAGGCTAATGTAGCATACTCAATTCAACAAAAGATGCATTTAACTACCATCTTTACCTGCAGCTTCCTTCTTAAAAATGCAAGAATATTTGAACTTCTTAATACTGCAAGAATATTTGAACTCTTTAACTTTGATTTCCCTCTTTTCTGTTTTCAAATTTAGAGATGTATAAATATTTATTTGCACTCTTTATTTTTAAATAAACTTTTAATTTTATAATACTTTTAGATTTGCAGAAAAGTTAGACAGTTTCTACAGAGATTCTCCTATTGTTGACAGCTTACATTACTGTGGTACATTTGTCATAACTAATGAGCATAAATTGACAAATTGTTATTAAAGTCCATTATTTTAATTTCTTGATTTTTCCTTAATGTCCTATTTCTGTTCCAGGATCCCAATGAATATACCCTATTCAGTCAATCATCATTTTTCCTTAGGTAACTTTTGATTATGACAGTTTCACAGACTCTCCTTGTTTTAGATGACTTTGACAGTTTTGAGAACTACTGATCTGGGCATTGACATCTCCATAATTAGATTTGTCTGTTCCCCCTTTCTGATGTATCAATGTTTCCTCATGTACTTTGACACTCTGTTTTTGGATAGTTACATGTCTAGGATTGTTATTTTTGTTGGAGATTACTCCTTTAAGATTATTTAATAGTGTGCTTGATCCTCAATAAATTTATTTGTTCTGCTTTGTCTGAAATCATCATAGCTACTCTAGCTTTACTTTGATTAATGTTAGCATGGTGTATCTTTTTCCATCCTCTTATTTTTAACTTATGTGTCTTTCTATTGAAGTGACTTTCTTGGGGGTGCATATAATTGAGTGTATTATACAGGGTTCTCCAGAAGAACAGAGCTAATAGAGTTATGCATCATGTCACACAGTCATCCAGTCATGCAATCATGCATTCATAGTCATGCATACATACAATCATACAGTCATGCAGTCATATAGCCATGCAGTCATACAGTCATGCAGACACACAGTTGTGCAGTCATACAGTCATGCAGTCATACAGTCATGCAGTCACACAGTCATGCAGTCATACCATCGTGCAGTCATATAGTCATGCAGGCATATAGTCGTGCAGGCATATAGTCGTGCAGACATACAGTCATGCAGTCATGCAGACATACAGTCATTTAGTCATACAGTCATGCAGACATACAGTCATGTCATGCAGTCATGCAGACATACAATAATATAGTCATACAGTCATGCAGTCATACAGTCATGCAGACATATAGTCATGCAGTCATATAGTCATGCAGACATACAGTCATGCAGTAATGCAAACATACAGTCATGCAGTCATACAGTCATATAGTCATGCAGTCATATAGGCATACAGTTGTACAGTCATGCAGTCATACCATCACACAGCCATACAGTCAGATATCACTTAATGACAGGGATTAGTTCTGAGAAGTGCGTCATTAAATTTCATTGTTGTACAAACATCACAGAAGGTACTTTGACAAACCTACAAGGCACGTGTACAGCCTGCTACACACATAGGTTATACATGATGTCAATCATAATCCTGTAAAGCAGTCATGAATGCCACAATTCTGAATGCTGAAGTCCTGAAAGATCAAAATTCCTAAAGATCAAAATCTCTAAAGTCTAAAATTCCTAACGTCTAAAATCCCAGAGATTATAATCCCAAACGATTAAAAGCCCAAATGTTGAAATCCTGAGAAGCCAAATTCTAGAGAAGGGATTGCGTTGTTTTTTGTTGTATGCAGCATAGTTGCTTCATGTTAGTTGTATCTGTTAGAGGAAACTAATACCTTGTTACTACCTTAATTTCTATCTGGCAGAAAATCCAGATGAATAAAATGGCCACAGGATAAGTCAATGACAAAAACTTCAGTTTAAAAATGTGTCATTTGTCTGCATTGGCATTCCTTCCAGGTGATGACCTTCCAGGAAATCTTAATGAATTAAAGCCACATTAGCCTGAAAGAGCCAGGGAAGTTACTGACTGGTTCAAAAATAATTATGGGCATGATAGAACAAGAAGATGCTAATGAAATGGTGTTGCTGTTCAATCACCAGCATTGTTTTCACCAATTTTGTGGTCTGTGTATGAGTATATGTAGAATGGAATGCCACATACCCAAACAACGGAAGCATGGCACAGAGGATTGGAAAATGTAATAGGGAATGCTCTTGTTGGTATATATTAAATTGTAGAGAGTTTCAAAAAGAACAGCCCCATATTCTTAGAAAATGAATGCTAACAAATTCTCTGAGGAGAACCATGCTCTAAAAAGCAGAAGGCAATTACTCCTTGTGATGCAAGACTGCAAAGTATAGTTAATGATTGTGAAAGCTGGCCAGCTCTCTCAGTGAAATTGCCTACAATTCCTCCGTAATAAAATTTGCTATGCTGTGTATTTCATTGTCATATCATTTCCAATATTTGAAGTATAAATCATGTGTAAAAACTTCTAGAGATTTCTAACTCATTTCATGCATTTTTTCTCACAAATCTGACTTCACAAAAGTGCATTGTCACAATGTTGACTTTGTATGTGTATGTAAAATTATTGGAACTTCTTCAGGAAAGGAAAATATGTCCTTTTTGTGCAACCAGATTTGTGAAACATACAATTTTTTGAGATCTTGGCTCTTTGAAACAGCACACATGCAGTGGTGAGCCATTATGGTTTTTGAGTAAGCTTTATGAAAGACTAAGTTTGGTCATCACGGTATTTCAGATAACTACATTTATAAAGTAGGATGCACACAATTACCGACCATAGTGAAATGTGTTTATACATTTCATTTTTTGACCTATTTCTGTATATATATGGTTACATCTGCTCATAACTCTTATACCCACGTGACTATTGGTATACCTGAGTGTTTATGCTTGAAAATATATATGTGTATATATATGTGCATGTGTGTGTGTGTGTGTGTGTATGTGTATGCATATACATATATATATAATTACCAATTTTATTGTGTAAAGTGGCCTATGAAGTGCTCTGTCATGTTTTTGTGTTTCTCAAATCTCCTTCTAAAAATGTAAATAAATGTCCTTGAAATAATTTTAAAATCTATTTTAGAATTATATTTTGAGGATTTTGAACTTTATGATATTTAGGATTTTAGACTTTTAGGGATTTTGATCTTTTCAGATTTTCACATTCAGGATTATGTCATTCAGGACTGTGTCTTTAGGGATTATGGCCCAAATCCAGCTATATGGCGTAGCCTATTGCTCCTAGGCTACAAATCTGTACAGCAAGTTACAGTACTAAATACTGTAGGTAATTGTAACACAATGGTATTTGTATACCTAAATATATCTAAACACAGAAAAGTAAGTAAAAATACACCATTATAATCTTGCAAGATCACAATATGTGGTCGGTAATTGGCCAAAACGTTGTCATGCTGTATGTGATTGTGTATATAGATATGTGTGTGTGTATGAAAAGATTCATTATGAGAACTGGCTAATGTGATGATTATGGAGGTTGAGAAGTTCCGTGGTATGCCATGCACAAGATGGTGAGCGAAGAAAGCCAGTGGTATAATTTATTCCAAATGTGGGGGCCTGAGAACCAAGATTGCAAGAGTCCAAGAACAAGATAATGTAAGTGTCCCAAATCAAAACACAGGAAGTAAATTTGACCTTTATTTGCTTTTTCTTCCATTGGACCTCAATAAATTGAATGATGTCCATTGCACATAGGTAACAGTGATCTTTTCTACCCAGTCTGCTGATTCAAATAATTTCTTTTGGAAACATCCTACAGACACATCCTGAAATAATGTTTTACCAGTGATCTGATCATCCTTAAGTCCAGTTACGCTGAGACATAACATTAACCATTACCTTGGGTCTTGATTTTTTAACTAATCTTTTTCTTTTAATTGATATGTTCACTCAATACATTTTAAGTGATGATTGATGTTGTTGGAATAAAATCTGTCATTTTCTGTTTGTTGCATCTGTTACTTGCTTCTTTCCCCCTTTTTCATTTCTTTCTCTAGTTTTAATTGAACATTTTATATTATTCTGCTTCCTTCCTAAGCGTATGTTTTATTTACACTTTTCACATTTTTTCAGGGATCGTTCAAGAGTTTATAATGCCATTTTTAATAATTTAAATTCACCTTCAAATATCACTATGCCATTTCGTATAATAAAGATACCTTTTTGCAGGTATCTCCTACAATTTTCTAGCTTTTTTGTCTCCTATTTTTCCAATTGAATGTGTGTGTGTGTGTGTGTGTGTGTGTGTGTGTGTGTGTGTGTTTTGTAATTACATTAACCAGTTAGTACAAGAATCTTAAAAGAGAGTGTTCTGAATTTCTCCCTCCTTAGCTCCTCATGATATTTTTTATTCATTTATTGTAGTTGTCCTTTAGATTAATTGACCCTTCTTAGTGTTTCCACCACTCTCTCTATATTAACCATCTGTATGTTTAGTTGTTCCATTAAAGCCCAATATCTGAATCATATCTGAATCTGGTTCAGCTGATGGATTCACCTTTTTATCTGTATTTCTTCTTGCCCTTTGACATGCTTAATCCTTCTTTTTCTTTTCTTTTTTTTTTTTTTTTTTTTTTTTTTTTTTTTTTTTTTTTTTTTTTTTTTTTTTGAAGTTGGACATCTATTAAGCAATAGGAATTGAGGCAAATAGCCTTTAGTGTGGAGATTTACATCATTATGGCTATGTGTTTGGCTGTGTTTAATGCTTGTTGTAGCTGTAAATACCAGACTTCAGATTCCTCTAGTGTGCTTGTTTTTGGCTCCTTCTTGGCTTTGGAATTTTCCAATATAATACTCCCTCCTTATCTTTAGATTTGCTTCCTGCAACTTTAGTGACCTGCAGTCAATCAGGGTTTGAAAATGGGTGATTATAGTTCAATAAGGTATGTTGAGAAAGAGAGCGAGAATGCCCATATGTACATAACTTTGATTACCGTATACAATTGACCATTGGACAACATGGGTTTGAACTGTGTGTGTCCACCTATGGGTGTACTTTTTGCAATATACGCATTGGATTATTTTTGGAGATTTGCAACAATTTGAGGAAACTCACAGAAGAACCATGCAGCCTAAAAATAATAAAAAATTAAAAATTAAATATATCATAAATGCATAAATTGTATGTAGACACTAGTCTATTTTATCATTTACTACCATAAAATACACAAATCTATTATAAAAAATTAAACTGAAACTTAAACACTTGCAAAGTATGCATCATACCATTCACAGTCAAGAGAAATGCAAACAAATGTACAGATGCAGCATTAAATAATAACTCCATAAAATTAACTATAGCATATAAGGTACTACTATAATTTTGTAACCACCTTCTAATGTTATTAGCGTGAGCTCAAGTGTTGCAAGTATTCACTGAAAATATCATGAGAAACTTGTGACATATTTCTATTAGTATGTGGTTACATCGGCTCATAACTGTTACACCCATGTGACCTGAGTGTTTATGCTTGCAAAATTATGTATATTATTATTACCACTCTTAGAGTGTATAGTGGCCTATGAAGTGCATGGTCATATTTTTATGTTTCTCAAATCCCCTTCTAAAAATGTAAATGAATGTCTTTAAAATAATTTCTCTTTTTAGTAAGTTGTGTATCACAGTAAAACTGATATCTCACAGTTCTTATGCAAATTTATTATGTTTAGCACAATATTATAAATCTTGAATAACACCACAGGTGACACTTACTACACGAAATGTCACTAGTAAGGATGGAAGCCCTTACAAGAAGAATAGAAGATTCATGGCATTACAAAGAAAAGTTGAATAGCTTTATGTGTATGTTAGATTGAGTTTCGCAACTATGGTTGCCTGCCATTTCAAGATAAATGAATCTGGCATAAAGAGCGAAAAGGAAATTCATGAAACCATCACTTCAGCTATGCCGGCAGGCATAAAACCTTGCACTTTTTGCTAAATACATTTTTATCTTGAATTAAAAATACAGCTTTTGTGTGAGTGCAGGATTGTTATAGGAAAGGCATATCTATAGACTTTAGTATAATTTTACAAAAAGCAAAGTCATTATTTCACAACTTAAGACAAAAGGAAAGTGAAATAGCTAAAGTCGGAGAATTTAATTACAGTAAAGAATGGTTTGATAATACTCTTCAAGAAAATCAATGAATCCAGGAACTGGTTTTTTTAATAGATCAACAAAATAGATAGACCACTAGCCCGCCTGATAAAAAGGAAAAGAGAGAAGAATCAAATAGATGCAATAAAAATGATAAAAAGAATATCACCACCAATTTCACAGAAATACAAACTAGCATCAGAGATTACTACAAACACCTTTATGCATATAAGCCAGTAAGTGTAGAAGAAATGAATAAATTCCTGGACACTTACACCCTGCCAAGACTAAACCAGGAAGAAGTAGAAACCCCGAGTAGACCAATAACAAGGTCTGAAGTTGAGGCAGTAATTAATAGGCTACCAACCAAAAAAAGTCCAGGACCAAAAAGATTCATAGCCAAATTCTACCAGACGTAAAAAGAAGAGCTGGTACCATTCCTTCTGAAACTATTCCAAACAATAAAAAAGGAGGGAATCCTCCATAACTCATTTTATGAGACCGAGTCATCCTGATACCAAAACCTGACAAAGACACAACTACAAAAGAAAATTTCAGGCCAATATCCATGATGAACATTGATACAAAAATCTTCAATAAAATACTGGCAAACTGAATCCAACAGTATATCAAAAACTTATCCATCATGATCAAGTCGGCTTCATCCTGGGGATGAAAGCCTGGTTCAGTATATGCAAATCTATAAATATAATCCATCACATAAACAGAACCAAAGATAAAAACCACATGATTATCTGAATAGATACAGAGAAGGCCTTTGACAAATTTAACAGCTAGTTGAATATTTTAGCTTTATCATAAACTAGGTATTGATGGAACATATCTCAAAATAATAAAAGCTATTTATGACAAACCCACAGCCAATATCATACTGGAAGCATTCCCTTTGAAAATTTTCAAGATAGCAGGAGAAGCATCTTCTGCTGACCAAGAGTAAGCAGAAGAGTTTCCAAATGCTATTAGAAAAATCACTGAAGTGAAAGAATATCTGTCTGAATGGATTTTTAATGAAGATGAAAGTGCTCTATTCTTGGAAAAAAAAAAAAAGATGCCACAAAGGACATTTTTAGCAGGGAAGTACAGCAAGCACTAAGATTTTAGGCAAGAAGGGATAGGCTAACTCTGCTGTTTTGTGCAAATGTAGTTGGGTTCATGATAAAGACTTCCCTCATCTATAAGGCTTTAGACACCTGAGCATTGAAGGGAAAAGATAAACACCAGGTTACAGTCTTTCATTTGTACAATAAGAAGACCTGGACAATGAGAACTCATTTTCTGGGTTAGATCCATAGATGCTTTATCCCTAAAGTCAGGAAGAACCTTAACAGTAAGGGACTGCCTTTAGAAGTTATTATGATAATGGACAATGCCCTTGGCTACCTAGAAACCCATAAGTTCAAACACTGAAAGCATCAAAGTGGTCTACTTGTCTCCAAAGACAACATGTCTAATTCAACCTGTAGATCAGGGAGCCATAAGGACTTTTAAGGCTCATTATGCACAGTATTCTATGTATAAAATTGTCAGTGTTATGGAAGAGATTCCTGATAGAGAGGGCATTATGGAAATCTTGATGGATTACATAATTGAAGATGCCATCATTGTTTAAAAAAATAAGTAATATATATAGTATATATTATATAACATATATATATATATATAAATTTTCCATATATATATTTATTAAGTTTATAAGTTTATTAAGTATTAACTCACATGATCACAAGAACTCACACTAGGCGATCTTCAGGCTGAGGAACAAGGAGAGCCAGTCTGAGTTCCAAAAATGAAGAACCTGGAGTCTGATATTTGAGGGTAGGGAGCATCCAGTACAGGACAAAGATGTAGGCTAGGAGGCTAGACCAGTCTCTCTTTTCACATTTTTCTTCCTGCTTATATTCTAACTGTGCTGGCAGCTGCTTAGATTGATTAAAGGTGAGTCTGCCTTTCCTAGTCCACTGGCTAAAATGTTAATCTGCTTTGACAACACCCTCACAGACACACCAAGGATTAATATTTTGTATCCTCCAATCCAATCAAGTTTACACTCAGTATTAACCACCACAACATAATAAAGGCCATATGTGATGAGCCCACAGTAAATATTGATAAGCAAACAGCTTTCCTTCTAAGATCAGCAACAGGACAAGAATGACCACTCCTGCTACATCTATTCAATAGAGAATACTCTGAGAGTCCTATCCAGAGTAATAGGCAATAAAAATAAATAAAATAATTAACATTAAAAGATTTGAAAGATGCACATTCTCGAAGAAAAGCAGCATAAAGTAGTCCCTTCTTATCCATGGGGATATGTTCCAAGACCTCCAATGGATGCCTGCAACCACAGATAATACCAAACTTTATATATACTGTGTTTTTTCATATATATATATACACATTTCTTTGATAAAGTTTAATTTATAAACTAGGCACAAGAGAAAATACATTTACTATTATATAAGAGGAAAAGTGTTATAAAAGTCTTTATCCTCATCACCTTCACATGGAGTAAGTGAGGAGAAGAAGGGAGAGGACGTGCCAGCCTTGTGTCTTAGGGTGGCAGAGGTGGAAGAAGTGGAAGGGTAAACTGGCAAGGCAAGCACATTTATTGTGGCTTTTTGGAAACACGTTGTAGTTTCTGTCCGATGTTTTTGCTTTTTAATTTCTCTAGATATCTTTCTATATAGTATAAATCTTCTCACACAATTTACTTTGGTTTCAATGACCATATGTAGAAAGAACCCATGTTATAAAAGAAGTCAAAAGCAAACTTGAATAACTAGAATATTTTTGCCAGAGTGTCTAATGTTAATTAATTTTATTTTTTTTTTGATGCTACTTCTATGTCTTCTTGCTCATCATCTGGCACTGGTTTGGAAATACTCATCTCCATCCTGTTGTCTTCTGTTAATTTCTCTGGTATGATGTGTATGTATACACACACACACACACACACACACACACACACACACACATATATGGACATGTATAGATATGTCTATTCCATTAGTTCTGTCCCTCTAGAGAATCCTGACTAATACAGGTTTTGGCGCCTGGAGTGGATCTAGGGGAACATAATACTAAGGATGCAGTTCTTTTGTTGGTTTGGGGGTTTCTGGAATTGACTACTTAGTATGATTAGACCCACAAATGCTAAGGACTCTACCTCAGTAGTACGGAGAACACTGATAGTCTTTAGTGTGAACTGTTTAGAGAGTTATGCAAAATAAATGCATTTGACACTCCCAATTCGTCGTTCATGACAGGCAAGAATTTTAAAGGCTCCATACATAATACCTTCGGCCATATGTGGAGAACTAAGGAACATAATGAAGCTGGTTGGTTCATCCTAAGTTCAGTGGACAAAGTGATGAAAGAAAATAATAAACTCAAAGATTCTACCTCCTGGCTTCAGGAGTAGATACTGAGCCTGAAATCTAAGACTGCTCTGAGAAAGAGTCTTAACGTCTGTAGAGAAATAACTGAAATTATGAAAAGACAGGCACAAGCTATTTTTTTTCTTTTGAGATGGAGTCTCGCTGTGTTACCCAGCCTGGAATGCCATGGTGCAATATTGGCTCTCTGCAACCTCCACCTGCTGGGCTCAAGTGATTCCCCTGCCTCAGCATCCCAAGTAGCTGGAATTGTAGGTGTCCACCACCGTGCTTGGCTAATTTTTGTAGTTTTAGTAGAGATGGGGTTTCACCATGTTGGCCAGGCTGGTCTCAAACTCCTGACCTCAGGTGACCCACTCACCTTGGCTTCCCATAGTGCTGGGGTTACTGGCATCAACCAATGCAAAAACTCATCATGCGAGTGACTGACCTGCAACAAAAGGTACATGCACAGCCTGACCAGATGTCTACTTCTAAACTAAGGGCATTGATTGGTAAAGAATGGGACTCTGCAACTTGTAATGGAGACATCTGAGAGGACACCGATGAAGCTGGGGACATTGAGTTTGTAAACTCTGATGAATCTTTTTTTTTTGCTGGAAGAAACAGCTTCCCCTCCTTAGTAGTGACAGCATTCTGAGGATTCTCCTCAGAAGCCATCCCCAACATCCATGCTTGCTTCTAGACCTATTAAGTAGACTAAAATCTCTTCTGGACCCTAGAGATGAGATTGAGAGTGTGACTCATGAGGAAGTGTGCTACACTCAAAAAGAACTGCTTGTGTTTTTTAATATATGTAAACAGAAATATGGAGAACAGGCATAGGAATAGAAACTAAGGGTGAGGGATAGTGGTGGAAGGAACACAGAGTTGGATTAGGCTGAATTTATTAATTTGAGCCCACTAAATGGGAACTCTGCATTTAATGTTGCAGCTCAGTGCCTTTAAACAAAGATTCCAATAGTTTATTTACTTGGTTAGCTGAAATATGAACTAAAAGATGGCGCACTGTGAGTGAACAGGAAATACCTGATCTCCCTTGGTTTAATATAGTGAAAGGGATCCAAAGGTTTAGGGAGATTGGGATGGTAGAGTGGATTATTCCCTTTAGACCTAATAATCCCAGCTGAGAGCGTCCAGAAGACATACCCTTAGCCAATGCCTTGTGAAATAGATTTGTGAGGGCAGCACCTGAATCTTTGAAGAGCCCTGTATTTGCTCTTCTCTGCATGTCAGATATAACAGTGGGAACCATAGTCACTCAACTACAAAGTTTAAATACAATGGGAATAATTGGATTCCAAGGTGGCAGGAGCAAGTGGCAGCACTGAACCATCAAAGGCAAAGTGGGCGTAACTACCATAATGAACAGCAGAGGCAAAGCAGCAATCAGAATTGTCTGAATCCTGTAGAGCTCTGGCATTAGCTAATTAATCATGGTGTTTCTAAGTGTGAAATTGATAGGAAATCTACTGCATTCCTTCTTAATTTATACAAGCAGAAAATGTTTAGGTCAAATGGACAAAAGACTAATTTAAATTATTAAAACAGAGAATCATAACTATTCAATTTCCAGACTTGAGCTAGTTGACAGACCCAGGACCCCTTTAATGAAGTGGAGGCCCCCTGAGAAAGGACCCCATTACATTACTGACAATTTATGCCAAATTCTCCCATTCTTCCCCAAGGAAACTCCAGCTTTTTACCAGAGTAACTGTGCACTGGGGAAAGGGAAATAATCAGACATTGTGGGGGCTACTGGACACTGGCTCTGAGCTGATGTTGATTCCAGGGGACCCTAAAGGTCATTCTGGTCCTCCAGTTAAAGGAGGGCTTAAGGAAGTTAGGTAATTAATGGAGTTTTAGCTCAGGTCTGACTTACAGTGGGTCCAGTGCGTCCTGAACTCATTCGGTGGTTATTTTCCCAGTGTCAGAATGCATAATTATCATAGGAAATCTTAGCAGCTGACAGAACCCCTATATTGGCTCCCTGACTGGTAGGGTGAGGGCTATTATGGTAGGAATGGCCATATAGAAGCCATTAGAGCTGCATCTACCCAGAAAAATAGTAAATAGAATACAATATCACATCTCTGGAGGGATTGCAGAGATTAGTGCCACCATCAAGGACTTGAAAGACACATGGATGGTGGTTCCCATCACATGGCTCTTCAACTCTTCTATTTGAACTGTCAGAAGATTGATGTATTATGGAGAATGACAGTAGATTATTTTAAGCTTAATCAAGTGATGACTGCAATTGCACCTTCTCTACCAGATATGATTTCATTGCTTGAGCAAATTAACACATCTCCTGGTACCTGGTATGTAGCCATCGACTTGGCAAATGCCTTTTTCTCCATTCCTGTCCATAAGGCCCACCAGAAGCAATTGGCTCTCAGCTGGTAAGGCTGGTAATATGCCTTTACTGTCCTACCTCAGGTGTATATCAATTCTCTGGCTTTGTGTCATAATCTTATTTGAAGACATCTTGATTGCTTTTTGCTTTTGCAAGACATCACACTAATCCATTATATTGATGAAATTATGCTGATTGGGTCCCATGAGCAAGAATTAGCAAGCACACTGGCCTTATTGGTGATACATTTGCATGTGAGAGGATGGGAAATAAATCCAACTAAAATTCAGGGAATTTCTACCTCACTAGAATTTCTATGGGCCCAGTGGTGTGGGGCCTGCTGAGATATTCCTTCTAAGGTGAAGGATAAGTTGCTGCATTTGGCACCTCCTACAACCAAAAAATAGCCACAACACCTAGTGGGCCTATTTGAATTTTGGAGGTAACACTGTCCTAATGTGGTTGTTCTACTCTGGCCCATTTATCGAGTGACCCAAAAGGCTGTCAGTTTTTAGTCAGGTCCAGAACAGGTGAAGGCTCTGCAACAGGTCCAGTCTGCTGTGCAAACTTCTCTGCCACTTGAACCATATGACCCAGCAGATCCAATGGTGCTTAAGGTGTCAGTGACAGATAGAGATGCTGTTAGGAGCATTTGTCAGGTGAATCACAGGAGAGGCCTCTAGAGTTTTGGAGCAAGGCCCTTTCATCTTCTGCAGTTAACTATTCGCCTTTTGAGAGACAGCTCTTGGCCTGTTACTGGGCTTTGGTGGAAGCTGAACGTTTGACTATGGGTCATCAAGTCATCATGAGAACTGAACTGCCTATCACCAACTGGGTACTTTCCTACCCATCCAACCATGAAGTAGGTCATGCACGGCAGCATTTCATCATCAAATGGAGTTGGTATATAACTGATTGGGCTCAAGCAGGTCCTGAAGGCACAAGTAAGTTATATGAGGAAGTGACTCAAATGCCCATGGTTTCCACTCCTGCCACTACTCTCCCCCATTCTGCACCAATAGCTTCATGGCTAGTTCCTTGTAAACAGTTGACAAAGGAAGAGAAGACTAGGGTTTTGTTCACAGATGACTCTGTACAATATGCAGGCACCACCTGAAAGCAGACAGCTGCAGCATTATAGCCCCTTTCTAGAACATCTCTGAAGGACAGCGGTGAAGGAAAATCTTCCCAGTTGGCAGAACTTCGAGCGGTGTGTCTGGTTGTGAACTTTACATAAAAGGAGATTTGCCAGCAGGAGAGACCAACACTTAGCCCTCCATATGTCACCATTCTTCAGGGTGATCAGTTAGCCACCTGGTTGATGATACTGGACTTTTTCCACCATGGAAAGGGCAGAGGTTTGTCCTCATTGAAATAGACACTGACTACAGGTATTGGTTTGCCTATCCTGCATGCAAAGCTTCTGTCAAGACTACCATCTGTGGAGTCACGGACTGCATTATCCACATCATAGTATTCCACACAGCATTGCCTCTGATCAAGGCACTCACTTTATGGCTAAGGAAGTGTGGCAGTGGGCTCATGCTCATGGAATTCACTGGTCTTACCATGTTCCCCATCACCCTGAAGCATGGATTGATAGAACAGTGAAATGGCCTCTTGAAGTCACAATTAAAATGCTAAGTAGGTGACAATTTTTTTGCAGGGCTGGGGCAAAGTTCTTCAGAAGACTATGTATGCTCTGAACCAGTATCCAATATATGGTACTGTTTCTCCTGTAGCCAGGATTCACAGGTCCAGCAAACAAGGGGTGAAAGTGGAAGTGGCACTCATAATCACCCCTATTTATCCACTAGCAAAATTTTTGCTTCCTGTTCCCTTGACATTGTGTTCTGCTGGCATAAAGGTCTTAGTTCCAGAAGGAGGAACACTGCCACCAGGAAACGCAACAACAATTCCATTAAACTGAAAGTTGAGATTGCCACCTGGATGCTTTGGGCTCCTCCTATGTTTAATTCAACAAGCCAAGTAGGCAGTTACAGTGTTGGCTGGGGTTATTGACACAGATTATCAAGAAGAAATCAGTCTACCTCTCCACAACAAAGGTAAGGAAGACTATTCATGGAATACAGGGGATTCATTAGGGCATTTCTTAGCATTACCATGCCCTGTCATTAAGGTCAATGGGAAACTACGACAGCCCAATCCAGGCAGTATTAAAAATTACCCAGTCCCTTCAGAAATGAAATTATGGGTCACTCCACCAGGAAAAATTCCACAACTTGCTGAGGTGCTTGATGAAGGCAAAGGGTTGGTCTTCTACTACCAAATACAGAATGGGTAGTAGAAGAAGGTAGTCATCAATACCAGCTACCTGAAGAACAATGATTGTAACTGTCATATTTCCTACTTCTTCTGTTAAAAACGTGTTTGTGAATGAATACACTTGTAGTAGAATATATTTTCATTTGATTTCTTTTATCCTTTATCATGTGACATAAGATTTACTGACTTCACATCAACATTTAAGCATTATTAACTTTATGTAATAATATTTGGGTTGGAGACTGTTGCCTTTCCAGTTGCACAAAAGATGGTTGTATTTTGTTAGGGATAATTATGACCTTATTATTATCTCTATTTTAATATTATATATAATCTCAGGAGCAGTGTATGGGTTCAAGTTGACAAGAAATGGACTTGTGATAGTTAATATTGAGTGTCAACTTCATTGGATTGAAGGATACAAAGTATTGATCCTGGGTGTATTTGTGAGTGTGTTGCCAAAGGAGAGTAACATTTGAATCAGTGGGCTGGGAAAGGCAGACCAACCTTTAATTTGGGTGGGCACAATCTAATCAGATGCCAGCCTGGTTAGAATATAAGCAGGCTTGGTAATACTTAATAAACTACCTTTATACCTAGTAAACTACCATGTGTGTGTGTGTGTGTGTGTGTGTTATATGTTATACTTACATATGTTGTATGTGTTAATATTAACTTATATAATATTAATTATTAATATGACAACATTAATAATAATATTAATATAGATAAAAGTATAACTTATATATAACATACAAAGGAAAGTTTATTAAGTAGTAACTCAATATATTAACTTATATATGTGTAAACTCCCCTTTATTCACACACACACACACACACACACATATATGTATTCCATTATTTCTGTCCCTCTACAGAGCCCTGACTAATACATATGTTAAGGTACCCTACTTCTATAACTAACATTTTGAGAAATTTTTTTATGAAAAAATGTTGAGTTTTGTTAAATGCCTTCTCTCCATCTATTGAGATACTATGATTTTTATTCTTTTCTCTGTTAATTAGGTGCATATCATTTATTAATTTGTGTATGTTGGCTCATCCTTTTGAAGTATGTTGAATTCAGTTTACTAACATTTTCCTGAGAATTTTTGCTTCAGTGTTCTTAAGGGATATTGGCATATAATTTTGTTTTCCATGTGCCTTTGGTTTTGTTATCAGTGTAATGATGGCATGGAAAATGAGTTTGGAAGTGTTCTCTCTTCTTCGAAGTTTTTAGAGAGTTTGAGAAGGATGGATATTAATTCTCCTTCAAATGTTTCATAAAATTCACCCATGAATTTATCAAGTTCTGATTTCTTTATTAATGGGATATTACTGATTCAATGTCCCTACTCATTAGTGGTTTGTTCAGATTTTTATTTCTTCATGATTCAGTCTTAGTAGGTTGTATATTTCTATGAATTTCCCAACTTTTTTCTAGTTTATCTAATTTTTGACATATAATTGTTCATAGTTGATTTTTTATGATTTTATTAACTTCTGTGGAATCAGTTGAAATGTGTTCTTTCATTTCTAATTTTATTTATTTGAACCTTTCAGTTTTCTTAAATAGTTTTGCTAGAGCTTGGTCAATTTTATCTTTTCACTAAAAATCCTTGGTTTAATTTTTTTCTATTCTTTTTCTAGTCTTTATTTCATTTATTTTTCTTCTAATTTTGTATATTTCCTTCTGCTAACTTTCAGCTTAGTTTTTTATTCTTTCTTCTAAGGTGCATATATATTTTTAATTTATAATTGTTATATCTTCCTGATGAATTGATTATTTTATTATCATATGATATTTTTTGTCTTGTGACTATTTTTATTTAAAATCTATTTTGTCTACTATATTAATAGTTAAAGCCACCTCTGTTCTCTTTTATTTACCATTTTCATGGAATGTATTTTTTTTCAATCCCTTCACTTTCAACCTGGGTGTTTCCTTAAAATCCAATAAGTCTCTTGCACACAGCATATAGCTGAATATTGTTGCTTCATTTACTCATTGATTCTATCACTCTATGTCTTTCAAAGGGGACTTTCATCTATTTAAGTTTAAAGTAATTATAATGGAAGAACTTACTACTGCCACTTTTTCATTATTTTTGTCTTTTAGTTACTGTTTCTCTTTTCTTTTGTTGCTGTGCTATTTTTGTTTTGTAGTGATACATTTGATTCTCTTCTGTTTTTTGGTGTGTGTGTATCTTTCATGAGAGTTTTATGTGTGTATGGTTACCATGAGGCTTACATAAAACATCTGACAGTTACAGTAGTCTTTTATAAGCTGATATGATTCAGTTTACATTTCATGTACACTTTTACACACTTTTTGTTATTGTTGTTAGGACTTTGAAGAGCTGGGGACATTGAATGTCCCACTTGCAATATCTTTCCCCCATGAGAAAAATCATGGACTGAAGGGACCTTTCTTAGTGTTGAGCTGCACCAACTGAGGGAAGGGAGTGATATAGGCAAAGTGAAAGTACTCTTACCTATTTCAATAAAATTGTTCTTAGTTGTACGCTCTTTTATGGTGTTAAAACATCTTACGGAGATTCTGGGATTTACATAAAGGCATTCTGGTCCGTGTATGGTTGCTAAATCTGTGTTTTTGTAAGGGGAGGAGGGCTGGGACTTCCTATTCCATTTTACTGACCTTCTCAGTTCTTTTATTTTTCTCTTATATATGAAACACTTTTTGTCCCGTTATAGTTTTGTAGTATATCACTAAATGGGGTTTTCAGAAACATTTGTAAATGTAAGTGTATATTTCATTATCCGAAAAGCTTAAGGTTATATGTTTTTCTTAACTTAAAAGCTTTTCAATTTTAATTTATCTAACAGTCCCAGCAGAGACTGCATCAACACACATATTCAAATACATCATTTTTTCCAGGAATATGTGTAAATATTCACACTGAGATGAATAAAAGCTACATACAGCTTTCCTCATTTCAGATAAAATTTTGCTGCCAAATGAAATGCCTAAAATCTTTGGAATTCATGAACACTATCATTCAGAGCTTTTTGAGTTTGAAATTGTGGCTGATGTACCTCATCACTTGATTAAAGACTTCTTTCTGAATCAGATGCTACTATCTAATATGAACTCTGAGAGCAAACATTTATCTCACAAGTATAATTAAAACACTAATGATATAACTATTTGCTTAATGTTTGTCACAGTTGCTATGAGTTCAGAGCTATACTCTATCTACTACTGGATGTTCAGAGACTTACTGAGTATCTTACAAATAGTTGTTTCCTACTAAAGGAAACTTGGGCTTATTCATTCCTCTGTCTGAAAGCCTTGTGCCAATTCTCAATATGACCAATTCCTTTTCATCCTTTATATCTCTTTAAATTCTATTTTCTCCAAAAATTTTTCTTATCCAATTATCTATGGTAGGGGTATTCTTAAATTATTTATCACAATATCATTGTTTTTCATAGCACTAAAGACACACCATAATTAATTGAAATGTGTGTGTGGGTGTGTGGGTGTGCCTACATTTTTATAGACCCAATAAACTCTGCCTTCTGATATTCATAACCTTTTATATTTTTCTCCTACATTAAATCTGGGCTGCTCTTATGAATTAAGTTAAATGATAAAATGAAGTGGAAGGGAATTTATGCAAGTTGCAGTCCTTAACTGATAACTGATTATTTTCTACTTAGGGAGCACAGACCTACTATGTAAACATCTGTCTATCCTGTTGAAAAGGCTGTGTAAATGAGTTCATAGGGCAGGACCTTAATCCAATAGGACCATGGCTTTCTAGGAAGAGGAAGAGAGTGCTCTCTCTCGGCCTGTGAGAACAGAACTAGAAGGTGGCCATTGGCAATCCAGGAAGAATTCCCTCCACTGGAACCACACCATGAGGTCATTCTGATGTTGAATTTCCAAATTCCAGGCCTGTGGGAAAATAAATTTCTGTTGTTTAAGCTTCGTCCCCTAACCCTTATCTGTGGTATCTCCTTATGATAGTGCAAGCTGACTAATAGAACATCTCATTCAAGCCCTGAAGCAGACTGCTGCAGCAACAACTGGCATTGCATGAAAGAGAAGAAATATCCAACTGTGTCCAGACAGCAACATATTTGTTAAACGTAATAGAATTTTTGTTTTCTAATGACACTGAGTTTTGGAATAATTTTATTATACAACATTAGGTAATTAAAATATATTGTCTGTATTGTCCTTTATCTTATCTATAAAGCTTTACACAAGCCTGTAACATGATAAGCACTCAAAAGCTGTTTGATGAAAAAAATGGATGGAAGAAGGAATGTATAAACATGTTCAAGATTATCAAAAAGAGTAAGTTGAAGAGTAATATTACATGGTAAAATAAAAATGTTCATATTCTCAAACTGCGATTTAATTACAATGCACTTTATTTTTTATTTTTATTATTTTTTAATTTTCGTTGATTTTTATTTTTTATTTTATTTTTTATTTTTTTCCATTTATTTTATTGCATTTTAGGTTTTGGGGTATATGTGAAGAACATGCAAGATTGTTGCATAGGTACACACGTGGCAGTGTGATTTGCTGCCTTCCTCCCCATCACCTACATCTGGAATCTCTCCCCTTGCTACATCTCCCCAAATCCCCACCCCCCACTGTCCCTCCCCTATTTACCCCCAACTGACCCCAGTGTGTAGTGCTCCCCTCCCTGTGTCCATGTATTCTCATTGTTCAACACCCGCCTATGAGTACAATGCACTTTAAAGACTGAAAATTTCATGATTTAAGACAGTATTTCTCAAGATGGGTTTCAAGGACAATCTAAATAGTAAACATCTAACATCTAAGATCATTTGGCTATGATTTGCATCACTCATTTGCATTACAGACTTGGTAAATCTGTGGGGGAGAAATTAAGGTATTTGCTAGGATTTTGTTTTCTTATCAAGACTTAGTGACATTTGTGCATGACAATTAAATTCATTGCTACTTCATTCCTATACAAACATATGTATCTACATAAAAGCACATAGAAAATAAATGGCAGAATCATTGCATTTGTTTGGTTAATAAAAGCAAAACTGGCTTCTGCCTCAATCTAGTCACTTCAGCTAAATTATTTTATTTGCTGAAGTAAATGTGCCTTATTGCTATTTTGAAATAAATTATTTTCATATCTGTAAAAATCATTATTTCCAAATTAATTTAGTGTAATATTAAAAGGTTTCAATTACCACAGTTGCTCCAGAAAAATCATATGTTTATTTACAACTTAATCAATTGTGATATTGCATTCTTTTACTTGAGAAAATTTCCTGTAAATGCTCACAGATTGTCTTGCAATTAAATGAAATACATTTTGTAATGTGGCTTTCAAATGCATATTTACATTTTAATAAAATTGGTCAGATTCATTGATTTTCTTTCATCTTTTTTTCTGTTTTTTTCAGTTACAACCTAAAATATAGCTTGACTTCAAATTTGATTATATTGAGAGGAAAATTTTTAAGAGAATTTATTTCATTTCCTATTTTCTCAATCAAAATGGTTGTAAAATTGGGAATTGCACAAATAAATTATAACAAGGGTTTGGGTGCAGCAGCTCATGTCTATAATCCTAGCGGTTTGGGATGCCAAGGCAGGAAGATTGCTTGAGGCCAAGAATTTGAGACTTCCTGGGCAATGGAATGAGAACCAGTCTCCAAAAAAGTTTTAAAATTAGTAGGGCATGGGGGCATACACCTGTAGTCCCAGATACCTGGGGGGCTGAGGTGGGAGGTTTAATTCAGTTCATAAATTCGAGACTACTGTGACTATGATTACATTTCTTCACTCCAGTTTGGGTACCAGAGTTGGGCCCTGATTCAAAAGAGAAAAATATTAAACCACATGTTATGTAGAACAGAATTTATTATATCACAAAAATAAACTCTTGTGTTCTCAATAGTAATTACTCTTCCTTATGTCAATGGATGCCTCTGACTATATGCAGTAGGCCAAAACACTGAAGTAATGTTGAATACTTTCTTACATTGATTATGTATATTCACACTAAACTTCTCATTTTGAAAAATGCTTTGTTTATTTGAAATGTAACTCAATTATCACTAGACCAAAAATTCTTAAAATTCTACATATTAGTATAGAAGCAAACTGAAAGTTATACAGTATATAAGAACCAATAAGTAAACTCTTAGTATATGATTTACATTTATATATGTATACCTGTATCTATATGTATTTATATACACACACATTCATATATTATTATAAAATTCCCAAAATGTTTTGTACAATGCATCTAATCTAGCATCCTAATAAATACCCCAAGAACAAATAGTAAAATATAAGCTAAGCACTGATTTCTTTTGTGTATACATTTCCATGTTGCCACAATAATAATTTCAAACTTTTTACATCAATAGATGCATCTGACTGGAAAACACTTAATGTTAAGATCTATAAAAAGGTGGCAGGCATCATTATTTAATACTTCAATATATTTCACTTTCACATATTTTCAACTAGGCCAGTGTATTTCTTATTATAAACTAGATTTAAACAAATAATAGAAGCCTCAAATCTATGAAAGCTAAATGTATGTGATTTAAAGATATTGATATTGTTAAACTACTTAAATTTTGTTACTATCTTTTAAACAGACCAGGTAGGATCTCAAAAATAAAAGATGGCCGCTATGCAAATAATGATAATAATAATACATAAGATAGAAAGCAGAAAACACATAGATCAATTCATATGCCTACATGGGTGCTCCCAGATGCTCTCGAATTTTAGAAATATCTGTATAAAATTATAATTGTAGGAAAGTAATTACATAAACTATATTTTAAAAAGATTGTTGTTGACTTTTAATAAATGGTGTTAACCATAAAATTACTTTAAGAAAAATAAAGCTGTTAAGATACTGATTTGGATAGGTAACTTAATGTTAATGCTAGTGAGTTTGCATTTGAGAATTTATAACATTTTATTTTAGAACTTTTATTATGAAGACTGCTGTTAATATAGAGAATAATAATTCTGCTTATTTTGATGACAAAATAAAACATAAGTAGGCAATAAAGTGAGAACAATTTTCCTTTTTTTCTCTTACTATGCTCAGGTTATATATGAATGTGCCATCTTTTCTGCCCTCAAAGAGATTTTGACTCGCCACAGGAAGCAAAGCACACATTAAAAATTAGCACAGGGAAGCTGAATACTCTAATGGGTATGAAAGAGAGGGGAATCTTAGTTTGCTTACATCCACGATTAATAAGAATCACATTTCCAAGGATAAGTACAGGCATTGTGGATAATTTATTAATATTGTCAATTTTTAAATCATATCCTGCTAGGAACAGGTGAGGAACCTGGACTGTGGTAACCACACAAGCAGTCTAAAAGAAATACTCATTTTTAATTCCTAATCCAATGATATGGTTGCTTTTGTAATTTCTAATGGATCTATGGATAGGAAAGGTTACAGAATCATGAGTCTTCTATTTCTTTAAATAATACTAATTTCTTAAGCAAGATTGTAATTTATAAGAAATATAGGTAAAGTTTAAATGATGTAATTTTGAAAAACAGAGAACAGGTTAAAGATGGTAGTGCCCAAATGCTTCCAAAATTGATAAAGATGTGAAAAATTAAACGTCACAAGCATTATACAAATGGCCTTGATAAAAATGATATGTGATGTTTTTGTGGCAAAATGCCTGTTGAGCAGGGAAAATTTAAAACATGTTATTTAAGTTTTCATCAAGACTATACATATAGCAAATGGGATGCATAGGTTACATGGAAATAGCATTACGCACATTTTAAAGTCTTGTATTCATCCATTCTTATATCATTATCAATAAATACTTGATACTGGGTAATATACAAAGAAAAGCCAACTAATTGGCCCATGGTTCCGCAGGCTATACTGGAAGCATGATGCTTGCCTCTGCTTGTCTTTAGGGGAAGCCTCAGGACATTTATCATCATGGCAGAAGGCAAATGGGGAGCAAGAACATCAAATGGCTAGAGCAGGAGCAAGAGACGTGCTACACATTTAAAAATGACCAGATCTCATGAGAACTCACCCACTGTCACAAGGACAGTACTAAAGGGATGGTACTAAACTATGCATAAGAAATCCACTGTCATGACCAGTCACCTCCCACCAGGCTCTACCTTCAACATTGGGGATCACATTTCAGTGTAAGATTTGGGCAGGGAGACACATTCAAAGTGTATTACATTTATTGTAGTTGATGACAACCTATAAGAAGGCATAGCTTTAAAAATATAACTATCACAGAGTAAAGTATTATGAGTAACTTGGAGAAGCCTTCAAGGTGATAGTTATCACATTTTCAGATGATAAGATTCTAGAAGGGATGCAAATGCAAGAATGCATATGATATCCAGAGAAGGAAATGATACGCTGAATTTATCAATATTTTATATATCTATACAAATATACAGATTACAACTATTTCCAGGTCCTTGAGGAATCGCCACACTGTCTTCCACAGTGGGTGAACTAATGTACACTTCCACCAACAGTGTAAAAGTGTTCCTGTATCTCCACATCCTCTCCAGCATCTGTTGTCTCCAGATTTTTTAATGATCGCCATTCTAACTGGCGTGAGATGGTATCTCAATGTAGTTTTGATTTACATTTCTCTAATGACCAGTGATGAGCATTTTTTCGTATGTTTACCTAAATTCAGTTAAGAATAGCTGCTATCTGCACATGGCTAGCCAGCTTTCCCAACACCATTTATTAAACAGGAAATCCTTTCCCCATTGCTTGTTTTTGTCATGCCAGTTAGAATGGCGATCATTAAAAAATCCGGAAACAACAGATGCTGGAGAGGATGTGGAGATATAGGAACACTTTTTTTTCCACTGTTGGAGGAAGTGTACATTAGTTCACCCACTGTGGAAGACAGTGTGGCAATTCCTCAAGGACCTGGAAATAGAAATTCCATTTGACCCAGCAATCCCATTATGGGGTATATATCGGAAGGAGTATAAATTGTTCTGTTATAAAGACACATGCACACATATGTTCATTGCAGCACTGTTTACAATAGCAAATATTTGGAACCAACCCAAATGCCCATCGATGATAGACTGGACAGGGAACATGTGGCATCATATACACCATGGAATACTATGCAACCATAAAAAACAATGAGTTCATGTCCTTTGTAGGGACATGAATGAAGCTGGAAACCATTATTCTCAGCAAACTGACACAGGAACAGAAAATCAAACATCACATGTTCTCACTTATAGGCGGGTGTTGAACAATGAGAACACATGGACACAGGGAGGGGAGCATCACACATTGAGGTCTGTGTGGGTAGGACTAGGGGAAGGACGGGGGAGTTAGGGAGTTGGGGATGGAAAACATGGGGAGAAATGCCAGATATAGGTGATGGGGATGGAGGCAGCAAACCACATTGCCATATATGTACTTATGCAACAATCCTGCATGTTCTTCATATGTACCCAGAACTTAAAGTGCAATAAAATATGTATATTTAAAAAAATAAAATAAAATAAAATAAAGAATAGCTGCTATTAGCATAAATAATTTGTGTTAGAAAACCTAAGTCAAAATTATGTTTTTTTTTACTTTATTTTATTTCATTTTATTTAATTTTTTTGAGATGGAGTCTCAGTCTGTCTGAAGCGCAGTGGCACACTCTCAGCTCATTGCAACCTCCGCCTCCCAGGTTTGAGAATTCTCATGTCTCAGAGTCCTAAGTAGCTGGAGCATGCCACCACGGAAACTATGTTTTTTTGTTTTTGATTTTTTTTTTTAACTCAGTGAACAGTATAGGAAACAGAGTGGCAATACCTTTGAAAGCAGTAACAGAAGAAAGAGGCATCAATGTACCAGGAATGTAGAGAAAATTTTCACCATTAAAATCTTTTACATTAACTGCATTTTTCTGTTTTAATAGATCAATGTCTAACTGGAATGTTATTGGTGGTTGGGTCAGTGTTCCACCCCTGGCTTTGCACTGTTCTACATTTTAACTGGTGATCCAGAGAAGCTCACCTGTGCTAGAAATCAACTGGAGTCTCCAGATCCACTCTATATTCATTCTGTTCTCTGCTGGGAAGGCTTACATGTATGAACTATACCTGTATTTCCCTGTGCTCCTTGGCTTTTGATTGGGTTTGGTCAATGGGGAGTTCTTGCAGGAGAGAGGATGGAAGAAAAGAATACATTCAGCTCCTCCACTATAGGACAGCACATGACTCCCAATTATTATCTATCTTTAAAAAAAAAAAGCAAATCCTTGTGCACAAATGTTCATAGTAGCCTGTTTATAATAGCCAAAAAGTGGAATCAACCCAAATGTCCTTCAGGAAATTAATGGATAAACAGAATGTGATATATCCATAGAATGGAATGTTAGTCATAAGAAGGAATGAAAGATTATCTGCTACAATGTGAGTGAACTTGAAAACTTAATGCTAGGTGAAAGAAGCCAGTCATAATTGGTTATATATTTCATCATTTTATTTCTGTGAAATATCCAGAGTAGATAAACTCATGGAACAGAAGGAGACTGATGGTTGGGTAATTTGAAGAGAATAGGAATTGACGGCCATTGCTTAATGGATAAGAAATTTGATTTAATAGCAATGAAAATGTTTTCAAACTAGAGGGAGATGACAATTGCACGACTTTGTGAATGTACTACAAATAATGTGAATAGGAATACATGAAATAGCACTTATTTGTTTTCAAACAATTAGTTGTTGATTATATAATTTTACCTTAATAAAAAATACATATTCTCTCTCCCAACAAAAAAAGGCTATTACTACATATGCCAGGAATTTGATTTCAAGAAGAAACATAGGTTGTATGAATGAATGCAAGGGTTTGGTTTGTTTTTGCTCACATCTGTTTCCACAGTGGCCAGATTCTTATCCATCGCTTTGAAGGCACTCAATTAAAAAATTGTACCATCAATTAATACATGGTATCAGCCACTGGGGGAAAAAAAAGAAGATTCAAAAAATATATATTAAGAACTTTTTCTAGGTCTATCAAATTCAAGTTGTGACACACCTCTCACCCAGGCAGCCCAATTCTAGAAATTTAATAGATGTCTTGCATAATGCAATTTTAAAAGTCATTATTAAAAGATTTGAAAAGTAAAAGTTTATAAAATATCATAGAGCAAAATTATGGTGAAATTAATCAGTTTTAGTTGAGACTTTTTTTTTTATAATTTTACAAGTTGAAATAAAGAAAATGAATTAAATTATATATGAATTTCATCATTAAAACTGAATATTATAATTGATGATCAGGTAAATTTAATGAAGTGCAAAATGGAACTCAAAACATGACATAATTTAATACCTAAACTAGATTTTTTTCTAAAGCAAAATCAAATGTCTATAATTATAACACTATCATGTTGTTGTACTTGTTTAGTAGAATGCTAGTTTTTATAGTAGTTGAAATATGCTGCAAATTCAGCCTATTTAATGCTTTTTTATAACTAATTGTTGGAAACACAAGGAAGGCTTCAGAAATTACAGAATTGTATTTAAAATTATATTACTTTCTAGTTAACTTTCATGGAAATTTAGTACTTAGTAATTCTACAGTTAGTAACCTAGATAACACATGGTTTGAAATTTTGAAGAATCCTATGACAAAAATGATAAATTTTATTATAAAACAAGAAATAACAACAATTAGTTCAACTAATACCAGATAAATTAAGATCATATTTTATCTTATGATAAAAAATTGGAGAAGAATTTTAAATAAAATCTCAAAAGTGAGTGCCTCTATGTATTTTTTTCTCTCATAGTTCTTTTCTCATATGTTTATTTCTCTTTCTTTCTCTAATAGCCAATATTAGTGTTTGGCTGGTGCCGGAATTATACACTGGGGAGTCAATTTCAAGTTGGGAGAGGGTGGAAAGTGATTAGTATACATAATTACCACATCAGTTCCATTTTTATTGTATGTATATATTCTTGTTTCATGAATAAAATAATAATTGCCACATAGTGTTTCCAAGAAGATAATTAATCAATATCTATAAAATACTTACAACTATCCACAGTACATGTGCTTTAAAAGAATGCGTGGCAGGTTGTCTTTAAAGAGGGCAGCCATCATTCCCTTCCCTCTATCTATAATCACGCTGTTACAACTATCTATAATG
Organism: Cebus imitator; assembly: GCF_001604975.1. Taxonomy (NCBI): domain Eukaryota; kingdom Metazoa; phylum Chordata; class Mammalia; order Primates; family Cebidae; genus Cebus; species Cebus imitator. Next base: position 3,214,692 of record NW_016107491.1, read on the forward strand.
TAGTGTCTACTTTTGTCTAGGTAGGTACGCAAGCTTCTAACTGAACCAGTGGGCTAATTTCTTCATTTATTTACCTTTATAAAAATTAGAATTACTCTATTAATATTGTATATTGGTCTGTTCTTATGCTGCCAATAAAGACATACCCAAGACTGGATAATTTAAAGAAAAACGGGTTTAATGAATTTACAGTTCCACGTGGCTGGAGACACCTCATAATCATGGCAGAAGGTGAAGGAGGAGCAAAGACACATCTTACTTGGCAGCAGGCAAGAAAGCTTGGGGAACTGCTTTACATAAAACCATCAAATTTTATTAGACTTATTCATTATCATTAGAAGAGCAGAGGAAAAACCCAGCCTCCTCGTCGAATAACCTCCTACTGGTCTCTCTCGCGACACATGGGGGTTATGGGAGCTAGAGTTTAAGATGAAATTTGGTTGGAAGCACACCCAAACCATATCATTCCACTCCTGGCCCCTTCTAAAGCTCATGCCCTCACACTTCAAAACTAATCATGCCTTCCCAGAAGTCCAATGCCTTAACTCATTTCAGCATTAACTCAAAAGCCCACAATTCAAAGTCTCATGTGAGACAAGGCAAGTCCCTTCTGCCTATGAGCCTGTAAAATCCAAAGGTAGTTAGTTACTTCCTCGATACAACGATGGTATAGGCATTGGGTAAATATGCCCATTCCAAATGGGAGAAATTAGACAAAATGAAGTAGCTACAGGTCCCACACAAGTTCAAAATGTAGAAGGGCAGTCAAATCTTAAAGCTCCAAATTCATCTCCTTTGACTCCATGTTCACATCCAAGTCACGCTGATGCAAGAGATGGGGTTCCACAGCCATGGGCAGCTCCACCCCTCCAGTTTTGCTGGGTACAGTCCCCCTTTTGGCTTCCTTCTTGGGCTGGCATTGTCTATCGCTTTTCCAGGTATATAGTGCAAGCTGTCATTTGATCTCCCATTCTGGGGTTTGGAGGACAGTGGCCCTCTTCTCAGAGCTCCACTAGGCAGTTCCCAAGAGGGAATTCTGTGTGGCTCCAAACTGTCCCACATCTTCCGGTCTTCTAAGGCCCCCAAGTCTCAAGGAAGTTCTAAATTTTCCCATCTTCTTTTGAGAGCTCCACACTGTTTCAGCCTTTGCCTGTTACCCAGTTCCAAAGTCCCTTCCACATCTTTGGGAATCCTTATAGCAGCACCCCAATGTACTGGTACCAATTTACTGTATTAGTCTGTTCCCATGCTGCTAATATACTGGGTAATTTATAAAGAAAAAGATATTTAATGGACTCACAGTTCCACATGGCTGGGAAGGCCTCAAAATCATGGTGAAAGGTGAAGGAGGAGGCACGTCTTACATGACTGCAGGCAAGAGAGTGTGTACCACAAAACTGCTTTTTATACAACTATCAGATCTTTTAAGAGTTATTCACTATCACAAGTACAATATGGGGAAAACCTGCCCACATTATTCAACTACATCCCATCGAGTCCCTCTTATGACCTGTGGGGATTAAAGGAGCTACAAATCAAGATGAGATTTTGGTGGGGACACATCCAAGCCATATCATATTAGTAAAACATTAACATTTTGCAGTAAAATAGCTTGTTTCCTTCTACTGTCACCAACTGTAGGTCACCAATTTTTGTTGACATAGAGGAGAAAAAAAAGGGTAAGATAAACTGGATATAGCTATGTTTATGCGAGTAAAGCTCTATGAACCACTGGGCTTTCATAGTTAGGGCATGAAATAAGCATTCTACTGGCTAAGGAGGTGGGAAGAAGCTAGGATTGCTCTAAGGGGGCAGCTGAACATTTTATTTGAGAAAACATCTCTTTTGTACTCTATTCAAATAATTTAATAGTTGTCATATCAATTGAGCACAGATGGTACAAACTTTAATTTAGAAGTAAAATAAATGGCATCACCCTGTATATTAGCACACATCTAAAACCTATGCAAATTGAATATTTCATATATTAATACTGTTTGGTCTGTAGTGTACCTCAAACCTAAATAAGCTAAATTTACCCATAAGACCCAGGTACGGGTAAACTGACATCAAAGGGATTTTCATAGAATCCAGAGAAAATGTATGATAAATATTGGACAGAAAGCAACAAAGTATTTACAATGATTTGATGGTAGCTGATTACATTTCCCTCTATATCTCTGTGATTTCTTTAAAAACTGCAAATAATATTTACTCTTTTTAAATTACAAACTACCACAAGAAGCTGAAAATGAAGTCACACTACTACATGTACAAAACCAAAAATTGAAGTTTATATTGATTTATTTTCATTTTACATTATTTGAGCTATGTATATATGTGCATATACATATATATCAATATTTGCTTACGTATATATACACATATATTTAATTTCAGTTGTTTTTATTTTTGCTTTTTGCTTCATTTTAAATTGTTAGGAAAAAATTGTATAATGAAAACTAACCTGAACAAGAATAAACTTGAAGGATAATTTTGAGTAAAAGCAAGATAAAGACAAATTTGATTATTTCTTTCTTAGTCTTCAGCCAATGAGAGATTTAGTGTAAGTAGAAAGGTGGAAAGTGAATTCCAGGAGGAAAACACTTATATCTGATTACTATAGCAATAAAAACAAGCTTGTTTTTTGGTGCATCACCAATTAAAATTCCCAAATATTAAACTTTATTCATTAGTAAATATATTCACTGACAAAGTAATGTAATTTTTCTGTAAGCATAAGCTTTTCAAGTTCTCTCTCAGAGTTGAGAAAATAATCTGTAGATGAATCTAAATTTTTCAATTTAATCATTTGCTTCAAGCTTCTATATAGAAATACATTAGTTATAAATGTTATTGTTTTTCTTTATAATTTCTTTTACTATACAAATCCTATACTTCTGATAAGTTTATAAATTGTTGACAAGAGAGAAATAAATCAATAACATGAATTTGTTCTGATTCATTTTTTTTCTGAATTTTATTCTGATATGTATACTAGGGATTGTGATATATATCTGTGTAGCCACTGTGTGACAAACTAACCTTGACCTACTTATAATGAAATGTTGTGTTGTCACTCAGGTTCAAGAAGTCATTAAAGCTTGACAGCATTGCTTCCTGTCAGCTTTTTCCAAATCCCAATTGAACAAATGCCTACCAGAATTACGACTTTGTTTCACTATTTTTTTCTTGAAGTGACATCTTAACTAATTAAAAGTAACCTGTTGGATTTCAGTTTTGGCCCTCTACAAGCTAAAGGTCAGTCTAGTAAGGATTTTCTCATTGACAAGGCAGCTTTGCTTCTGATAGATATATCTTCACAACAAAATAGGGTAGAGGAAAAAGAAAAAAAAAAAAAAAAACCGTTCATCATAGAACCTGAACTTTGGCTTAGTATATTTTTTTCCCTAAGCTTGTGGTTCCAGGCCAACAATCTATTAAATGTGAAGAGAAAAGCAAATACAAACCGTAATATAAATTCAGAGAAAACTTTTAAAGTAATTATGCTTATAACAGAGATTCTAAAATTGCATGCATTCATAATTACAATTGACATACTGTATTGTAAGTTCAAACTCGAGTCTAATTTTTAGAAGATATTTAGGTCTATAAAAAAGGTTTACATATTGAATTAGAAAAGATAAGACAAAAGGATGAAATGAGTTTTTTAAAAAGAGCAATTTAAGTAAATTTGGCTTTCTTAAAGATCAAAGAGAGATGAAGGAGGTTACCGTGAGTGTCTGGGAATCATAAGTCAAGCTCCAATTTTTATCCATTAGCTGTTCTCATATTTTTAAACATAAAAGAACTAGAGTGAGAAACAAAGGACAGCTTGAATTAATTCCCCCAGTAGCACTTTCATATGCTTTTTCTGAGAAACCTTCAAATTTAACTTAGTTTTTTGTTATTGGCCTATAAATATAGCTGAATATAATAAAGAAAATAAAGAAAAATAAAGAAAAAAGTCATCAAAAATTTATTCTTTTATGTAAAAGAAAATATGTAAAGCAGGTTATATTAATAATTTGTAAATAAAAAAATCCACCAAGCAAACTATTATATGCCATATTTGATAAGACATGAAGGCATCACTAAACAAAAATTAATTTAGATCCACAATTAAAGAAATAAATTATTTCTTAAAAAATAAATTATTTTTATTACATTATGGCCCTTGCAAGAGTTGGGAATGTGAGTCTAAATCCTCCCTAAATCTAATCAATGAAAGGAAACACAGATGATTGCCTACTGTGAATTTTATCTTTCCACCAGCCAAGATTTTTGAGAGGTTCTAAGAGTTCATGCCAGTTCTGGATCTTCATAAAATGTTTGTCTTATCCAACTGCACTACTAAGGTGAACTTTTCTAATAACTAAATATGTGTCCAATGTCCTTTTGAAACTATTTCTAATTCAAGGGTGGGTGCTGTACTGTGCACAGGGAGATAAGAAATGACTAGTCCTAACTAGGATTAATGAGAACTGGTAGAATAAGTCATTTATAAAAGCAACCATGGTTATTCAGAGGAAAGTTATCTAAGGGTGCAGGATAGAAAGCAGGAAAATCAGTTAGGAGAATACAATTAGAAGACAGGAGGAAAAATCCATACTGAGAAAGAAAACCTTTGGTAAAGCTGAGAGGAAGAATTGTCAAGAAATGATTAACTGAATATGTTTTATAAGGTGAAAGGGAGGGAAAATGAAGAGTCAACTCTAACCCAGAGATTTCAAAGTTGACTATCTGGGAAGTAGATGATGTTATCATTCACTGAGGTAAAATACTAAAAAGAAGAGAGATAATTTGAGATTTAAAATTACTGAGTTCAGTTTTGAGTGTGCTGAATTTTCAGTCTTCAGAATTCTCAGGAAAATATAAAACATGATAAAGAACATAAGCATATGAGGACACTGCCTGCATGTCATCATATAAAGAGAAATTGTATGAGGACACTAGTCTAAGCGCATTCTTGAGATGTAGAATTTTCATGAGAAGTTGAAATGAATAATTCTAAGAAATTCATACTTTAAATATAGGCTTTGGGTAATATAAACACTTTAAAATGTCAGTCTTCCAATCCATAAACACAGGCTATATCCCTATTTATTTGTGTCTTTAATTTTTTTCATCAAAGTTTTGTAGACTTCAGTGTACAAGCTTTTCACATTCTTGGTTAGCTTTACTTGTAAGCATTTTATTCTTTTTAAGGCTATGGTAAATTGAATTGTTTTGTATACAAACAGTGAACCATCAGAAAGAAAAATTAACTTCCTTTAATATAAAAATACAACTGACTATTGTATGTTGATATTTGTATTCTGTAACTGTATTGAATTCATTAGTTTCAGCAGTTTTTTTCTGAGTCTTTAGAGTTTGCTACATGTGACATCATATTATCTTCTGCCACTGATAATTTTACATCTTTCTTTCTAATTTAGATGTCTTTTTTTTTCTTGCATATTTGCCCTGACTAGGACTTCTAATACTAATTTGAGAAACGTGGCCAGAGTGTGCATCTCTGCCTTGTTCCTGATATTAGAGAAAAAGTTTACCATTTTTTTACCATTGAGTATAATGCTAGCTATGGGCTTGTGATATATGGCCTTCCTTATGTTGATGTAAATTCCTTCTATACCTAGTTTGTTGAGAGTTTTGCTATAAACTATATTTTGTCAAATGCTTTTTCTATTTTTTTGTTTTTTTGAGACGGAGTTTCACTCATGTTACCCAGGCTGGAGTGCAATGGCGCGATCTTGGCTTACCGCAACCTCCTCCTCCTGGGTTCAGGCAATTCTCCTGCCTCAGCCTCCCAAGTAGCTGGGATTACAGGCATGTGCCACCATGTCTAGCTAACTTTTTGTATTTTTAGTAGAGACGGGGTTTCAGCATGTTGACCAGGATGGTCTCGATCTCTTGACCTCGTGATCCACCCGCCTCGGCCTCCCAAAGTGCTGGGATTACAGGCTTGAGCCACCGCGCCCGGCCCAAATGCTTTTTCTATTGAGATAATTATGTCATTTTTATCCTTCATTCTATTTATGTGGTGAATCACATTGACTAGTCAAGTAAATACCAATCAGATACTCTAATAAAATAGTGTATAAAACATATAAATAGAAAATTCCTAAAATATCCACAAGTAATAAATAAAAATTTAAAAATCTAACATTGATGTTAATTGAAATTATAGAAAAAATAAATAAATATTGACTAACAGTATGTTGATTTTTTCTATAAAATGAGTTTACATATTCAAAATAGTTTCTACATTCAAAAATAATCATGTTACTTCATGTTACTTTAATATAAGCCAGTGGTATATTATGTTAACTGATACTGTGAAAATAATACCTCATAAAAAATGAGTCAGCTGATATTTTGAAAAGAGCATGATCAAATATACTTCATGTATGTCACTGCCAAATATTATATTATTTTTAAATTACATTTTTAAATCTAATTGCTGAACACGTATCAGGTGTGCTAAGCAAATATTAGTTGATATTTTAAAGTGGAAATAGGCACTGGTGTTGGTTTTAATAAAAGAGGTGACAGAAGGAAGCTCATACTGTATAACTCTCAATTCAAGTCTGAAAGTGTCAGGACTGAGGAAGCCCCTAGTATAAGTCTTATAGTCCAAAGCCTGGTGATTATGGCATCCTTTAGTCCAAGAGAGCAGAAGTAACATCTGTCCTAGCACTTAAAGAGACTAATTTTCCTTCTGTATCCATTTTATCTGGGCCCTAGGCTGACCTAATGCTGTTCTTCTACATTGAGGACAGATCTTTCCCATATGGTCCACTCAGACTCACACTAATTTTCTCTGGAAACACCCTCAGAGATACACTCAAAATAATGCTTTATCAGGTTTCTAGATATTTGATATGGTTTGGCTCTGTGTCCCCACCCAAATCTCATCTCAGCTTGTAATCCCTATGTGTCAGGGGAGGGACCTGGTGGATGGTGATTGAATCATGGAGGCAAATTTCCTGCATGCTCATCTCATGGTAGTGAGTGAGTTCTCATGAGAGCTGATTGTTTAAAAGTATGTGGCATTATTTCCTATTTCTCTCTTTCTCCTGCCACCATGTAAGATGTGCCTTGCTTACCCTTTGCCTTTTGCCATGATTGTAAATTTCCTCAGGCATCCTCAGCCATACCGAACTGAGTCAATTAAAGCTGATTTTTTTTTCTTTTTTTTAAATAAATCACCCAGTATCAAGTAGTTTTTTATAGCAGTGTGAAAATGTACTAATACAATATTCTTTAATCCAGTCAAATTGATACCAGTCCATGAGTCTATTCTTTGTCCACTTGGCACCCATATGTACTTTCTTAAACCTTACTTAATTTCAAAATAAAGACAATAATAAGGTAAAAGTTCTACCTAACATGATGCAATGAATATGATGCAACTGTCTTGCATACAACCAAAAACACAATAATCCCTTTTTTAGAATTCAGGTTTCAGGATTTCAACATTTGAGATTTTAATCTTTCAGAATTGTGACTTATAGGATTTTAAAAGTTAGAGATTTTAGACTTTAAAGATTTTGAACTTAAGGGCATTTGATCTTTAAGAATTTCAGTATTTGGGACTATGGCATTTGGGATTGTGTCTCTTAGGATTATCATCCATACCACAGAGAAAACTGTACGTAAGTTGAAGTGGACAATTTAGACAGAGGGAAGAACATATCTGAAAACATGAAATGGCATTGTGCATTTTGAAAATAGTGATTGTTTTATATATGTATGCTTATGGTACAGGAAATTTGATACTAATCTATTATTCCAAAGAAATATTGAGTGTTTATACTTCAAAAAAATTACATTTTAAATTAAGGAATTTGCACTTTTTATATGTATCCTTTTACCTATGGAAAGCCAGTGGTGGTATTATTGGCCCCAGAGGAAAGGGGAAAAATGAATAAATGATCAAATTTGCTTCTGTAAAAAGTTAACACTCCTGACAATGTGAAAAATGAACATGTGTGTAAACAGATTAGTAGCAAAAGAGCAGTTAGCAAGTTAACAATTGGAAACGGTATAAGAAAGTGCTAACATAAGGATTAGTGGGTTGGAGAGAAGAGAGAAAATAGTGGAAATTTCTAAGTTGTTAAATTTAAAGACTGAAAACCTATATGTTGATATTCTTAAGCCATATACTAAAATGTTACTAAAGATGAAATGTATAACATAAAGTTAAAATAAATGTGAAATTGTTAAAAAGATAATATTAGGAGAATACAGAGCAAGATAGCTAAATGGAACCCTCCAGTAATAATCACTCCTGCAGGACCAGCAAACTGAACAACTATGTAAACAAGGAAACACTCTCATAAAAAACAAAACTCAGGTGATCACAGTAGCTGGTTTGAACATCATGTTAAGGAAAAAAGCACTGAAGAGGGTAGAAAAGATAGTCCTGAATTGCCAACAACACCCCTGCCCCAGCCACTGGCAGTGACCACATGGCACAGAGAGAGAATCTTCTTGCTTTTGGTAGAGAAAGCAGTGACTGTGAGAATTTGCATTCAAATTCAGTGTTCCTTGTCACAGTGGAAAGCAACACAGGGAAGAGTTACTGGTTTCCACAGAGAGCCGTTTAGACCAGCCCTAGACAGAGGAGAATTGTCTGTCTTAGCAGTCAGAATCAGAGTTTCAGTTAGCCTCACCACCTCAGGCTAAACTACTCTGGCAGTCTAGGCCACAGACAAGTCCTGGGCAGGTTCTGGTGCTATGCTTGGTTTGGAGCGAGTGATCTTGGGCTTTATGTGATGTCATGAGAAACCACATGGGGTGCTCAAGGGAGTGCTTGCATTACCCCTCCCACAACCCTAAGTAGCATAGCTTGCAGTTATAGGAGAGATTCCTTCCTTCCACTTGAGGAGAGGAAAAGGGGGAGTAAATAGGACTTTGTCTTGCAACTTGGATACCAACTCAACCACTGTAGAAGACAGAAAAAGACAAAGTCCTAAGTCATACATTTCAGGCCTTAGGTCCCAGATGATGCTTCTAGACACATGGGCCAGAAAGAACCCCCTACCTTGAAGGGAAAAACCTAGTCCGGGCAGGATTCATCACCTGCTGACTAAAGATTTGGGCCTTAAATAAACATCAGGGGTTACCAGGCAATACTCATAGCTGGTTTTAGATGAGACCCAGTACTGTGCTAGCTTCAAGTGTGACAGAGTCCATTCTCAGCTGTAGTTGCCATGGGAGAGACTTTCTGCTTGAGCAAAGGAGAAGATAGAGAAAAGGGGACTTTGTCATGCAGCTTGGATACCAACTCAGTCACAGCAGGTTAGAGCACCAAGCAAGTTCTTAAGCTTCCCAATTCCAGGCTTTGGCTCCCAGATGGCATTTCTGGACCTGCCCTGGATCAGAGAGGAACTGACTTCCCTGAAAGGAGAGACGCAGTTCTGGTACCATTCACCACAAGCTGACTGAAGAGCCCTTGGGGTTTGAGTGAACATTGGTGGTAGCCAGGCAGTACTCACCATGGGCCTGGGACAGTGATGGCCATGATGAGAAACTCCTTCTGCTTCAGGAAAGGAGAATAAAGAATAGGAAGGACTGTCTTGCAGCTTGAGTGCCAGAACAGCTGCAGTAGAATAGAGCACCAAGTACATTCCTAAGGTTTTCTTTTCCAGGCCTTGGCTCTTAGATGGTATTTCTGCACCTGCTGTGGGCCTGACGGGAGTTCCCCACCATGAAGGGAAGGACACAAGTCCTTCTGGCTGGATTCTCCACCTGCTAACTGAAGAGCTCTTGTACCTTAGGTGAACCTTGGCTTTAGGCAAGCAGTGGTCACTCTGAGCCTTGGACAAGACTTAGTGCTAAGCTGACTTGGGTATAACCCAATACAGTGTTGTAGTGGTGGCCACAGAGGTGCTTGTGTCCTCCATCCCTCAGATCCAGGCAGCTCAACACAGAGATAGAGACTGTTTGTTTGGGAGAGAATAAAGAGAACCAGAGTTTCTGCCTGATAATTCTGACAATTATTCTGAATCTTAGCTAATATCACCAAGATACCTCCAAGAGTCTGCAAGAAACACAGCTTTGATGGGGGTGGCTCCTAATGCCCAGATAGCTGCAGTGACCAAAGAAGTAGTGACCTTTGAATACATGGGAAACTTTCCCAAGAAGGATAGGTACAAAGAAGCCCAGACTGTGAATACAATAATAAATACCTAACTCTTCAATGCCCAGACACTAACAAATATCCACAAACATCAAGAATATTCAGGAAAACATGACCTCACCAAATGAACTAAATAAGGCACTAGTGATAAACACCAGAATGACAGAGATAAGTGACCTTTCAGAGAATTAAAAATAGCTGTATTGAGGAAGATCAATAAAATTACAGATAAACACAAGGAAGGAATTTAGAATTCTAACAGGTAAATTTAGCAAAGAGAATGAAATAATTGAAAAAGAATCAAGCAGTACTTCTAGAGCTGAAAAATGTGAGTGACATACTAAAGAATGCCTAAGTCTCTTAACAGTAGAATTGATCAAATAGAAGAAAGAATTAGTGAGCTCGAAGACAGGCTATTTGAAAATACACGGCCAGAGGGTAAAACATAAAGAGGAATAAAAAAGAATACACATGACTACAGGATCTAAAAAATAGCCTCAAACAGGCAAATCAAACAGTTTTTGGCTTCAAAGAGGAGGTAGAGAACATAGGAGTAGAAAATTTATTCAAACAATCACAGCAGAAAACACTCAAAACCTGCAGAAAGACATCAGTATTCAAGTACAAGAAGGTTATAGAAACCAAGCAGGTTTAATAGAAATAAAACTACCTCAAGGCATTTAATAAACTCCAGAAGGTAAAGGGAAAAGAAGATCCTAAAAGCAGAACAGAAAAGAAACAAAATTCAAAGGAGCTCCAATCCATCAGATATCAGTTTTCTTAGTGAAAATTTTACAGGCCAGGAAAGAGTGGCATAACATCATTAAATTGCTGAAAGAAAATAATTATCCTAGGGTAGTATATTCATTTAACCTTTCAAACAGGAAAGAGGAATACACACTTTTTCAAGTAAACAAAAAGTAGGGAATTTCATCAACACTAGGTCTGACCTATAGGAAATGCTAAAGGGAGTTCTTCAATATGAAAGAGAAGGACATTAACAAGCTATTAAAAATATTTAATGGTAAAAAAAATCTCACTCATAATAGCAAATATGCAGACAAACACTGAATATTATAACACTGTAATTGTGATATATAAATTACTCACATCCTGAGATATCAAAGCTCTAATAAATGTCTCTCAGCAAAGAAACATAATAAAGTGTCTCCCAGCAAGAAAATGCACGAGGCTCAATGGTCTTGTTGCTGAATTTTACTAAACATTATAGAAGAACTATAAATGGAAGACGGTGGAATACTTCCAAAACCATAGGATCATTTCGATTAATGCTGAAAAAGCATTAGATAAAATTCAACATCTTTTCATGATAAAAACCCTCAACAAACTGAGAAGAAACAAACATCAACACAGTAAAAGCCATATAAAAGAGACCCACAGTTAGCATCATACTGAATGGGAAAAAACAGAAAGCCTTTCCTGTAAGATCTGGAACAAGACAAGGATGTCCACTTTAACCACTGTTAATTAATATAGTACTGTAAGTCCCAGCTAGAGTAATCAGAATGTGGAAAAAAATAAAGATCTTCCAAATAGGAAAGGAACAGGTCAAATTATTTTTGTATACAGATGATATAATTTTATATTTGGAAAAACTGAAAATCTCCGCCAAAAAACTATTAGAACTGAAAAACAAATTCAGTAAAGTTGCAGGATACAAAATCAACAAAGAAAAATTAGTAGCATTTCTATAGGTCAACAGTGAAAAATCTGAAAAAAAATCAAGAAAGTAATCCCATTGACAATAGCTACAAATATTATAAAATACACAGAAACTAACTTAACCAAAGAAGTGGAAGATTTCTACAATAAACCCTATAAAGCATTGATGCAAGAAATTGAAGGGGACAGAAAAATAGATTGATATTCCATGTTCATAGATTGAAATAATCAATATTATTAAAATGTCCTACTACCCAAAGAAATCTACAGATTCAATGCAATCCCTATCACAATACCAATGGCAATTACAGAAATCAAAAAAAAAAATCCTCAAATTTATATGGAACCAGGAAAGAACCAGAACACTCAAAATTACCCTAAGCAAAAATAATAAAATAGAGAAATCACATTACCTGACTTCAAATTATACTAGAGTCAGTAACCAAAACAGCATGGTACTGGCATGCAATGAATGGTGCTGGGAAAACTAGATATCCATATTTAGAAAAATGAAACTAGAAGCCTATCTTTTATCATATACAAAAATCAAATCTAAATGAATTAAAAACTTAAATCTAAGATTTCAAACTATAAAATCACTGATGCAAAACATTGAGGAAACTCTCCAGAACATTGGTCTTGGTAAAGATTTCTTGAGCAATACTCCACAAGCACAGGTACCAAAGCAAAAATGGACAAATGGGATCATGTCAGATTAAAAAGCTTCTGCACAGCAAAAGAAACATTCAACAAGGTGAAGAGACAACCTACAGAATGGGAGAAAGTATTTGCTAACTAACCATCTGCCAAGGGACTAATAACCAGAATATATAAGGAGCTGAAACACCTATATATAAAAAAGTCTAATAAACCAATTACAAGTGGGCAAAAGAGCTGACTAAACATTTATTAAAAGAAGACATACAAATTGCAAGTAGGATATGAAAAGCTGCTCAAAAATCACTGATCATCAGAAAATACAAATCAAAACTACAATGAGAGATCACCTCATTCCACTAAAAATGGCTTTTATTCAAAAGACAGGCAATAAAAAATGTGCATGAGGATGTGAAGAAAAGAGTACCCTGGTATATTATTGGTAAGAATGTAAATTAGTAAAGGTGCTATAAAGAACAATATGGAGGTTTCTAAAAATAAAATGAGAAATAGAATTGCCACATGATCCAGTAACACCAGTGTTATGTATAAACCCAAGAAATGAAATCTGTATATCAAGATTTCATTTATTTTATTATTATTATTATTATTATTTTTTGCATTTCTACATGTATTGCACCACTATTTAAAATATCCAAGATTTGGGAGCAGCCCAAACGACTATCAGCAGATGAATGGATAAAGAAAATGTGGTAGATATACCTAATTGAGTACTACTCAGCCATATAAAAGAATGAGATCCTATCATTTGCAACAAAATGGATGAAACTGGGAACTTTATGTTATGTAAAATAAAGCCAGTGCAGAAAGACAAACTTTGCATGTTTTCACTCATCTGTGGAAGAAAAAAATTAAAACATTTGAACTCATGGAGATAGATAGTAGAATGATGATTACCAAGGCTAGGAAGGGTGGTGTCTGTGTGTTGGGGGAGTAGAATTGGGATTCTTAATGAATACAAAAATATAGTTAGGTAGAATGAATAAGATCTAGTATTTGGTAACACAACAGGTGACTACAGTCAACAATACTTTATTACACATTATAAAATAACTTTATCTTAAAAACAATAAGAAAATTGCTTGAAGTATTAGATAACCCATATACTCCATTGTCATTATTACTCATTGTACTCCTATAACAAAATATCTCCTGTATCCCGTAAATATATACCTACTATGTGTGCATAAAGATTAAAAGTTAAAACTGAGAATTGTGATAGAAAATAATATCAGTGAAAAAATGAATTAATATAGAATGAGAAATTACTTGTCAAGAATTTAAAAATACTGCCAAATAAATGATGATAGATTAAGTACATGAAGTAAGAACACTTCTGAGTTAATCATCATATGTAGATTTTTGAAATGGTAAATAGTAAAGTGGCAAAATAACTGCATGGAAATATTTATAATGAATACTAAATAAAAATATTTAAATATATTTTAATATTTAAAAAAAACATGTACAAAATATATTAATGGACATGTCTTGAATGAACAACAAATGATGAATAAAAATTTTAAAAATGCTACTGATCAAAATTATAACATAAAACCAAGATTGATTGATTCTTTAAATTATTAGTTTGTTGTATTAAAACAATGTTTTAATAGTAGGAGTGTCATGGTGTTAGTAAACTTAGACCTCCAAATAAGTATTATTCAGTCATTATTTACTAACAGTCATTAATATTATTAGTTATGATATAAAAACTGCATCAAAATAATTTTAACTGCAACATGTACATATATATATCAGTGTTTAATCAGAAGGTGACTTATAAGGCTTTTTAAAGTCTAAAAAATCAAAAGTTGTATTTATAATGCAAATTAATCAGAAGTAACCTCGATATTTGATCAATGCTGAACCTGTAATACTTGATAAATTGCATAGTACATTATTTTGAGTCAAGTGCTTTCAAATATAATATGACAAGGATTTCCTTTCACAAAAAGCTCAGTATCCTATACTGATACAATCTTAGAGAGCTTATGTGAATAACTTCCCTTGACTTTTGCCAAATCATTATTTTAACTTCAACAATAATACATTGTTTATCTCATAAAAATAAATAAAAATTGCCATCCCACTTTGTGTTTTACTAATACAAGATTTAAGTTCAATTTGTTTTTTCCTATCAGTGTCTTATGAGTAGTTTGAGAAAATGAATAGGGGTTAATAGCCAATGCAGCGTTTATAAATCCCTATTACCTGTTCAAACGTTCTTGAATAATTTCTATATTTATCAGATAGTTTATTTTTATTAAGAAATTTCTGGTCAAATGGGAGGTAGTTGGGATATTGATAAATGTGTAACATATTCTTGGAATTGTTTTCCCAGCCTCCATGTCGTACTGCTACCACTGCTTGTGCACATGCAGAACATCCAAAGGCCTGAGGTTCAGCCTGCTGTTGCTATTGCAACATCCAGTGCTATGCATACCAGCCAGCAGCTTAAGAACTGTCTCACCCAGTGCACTGCTGCCACTGCCATGCAACCTGGAGGCCCAAACAACACATTCTGGTTTTCCACAATCACAGCCAGTGCAACTGTATGACACCTTGAGTCCTAGCACACCCTGCACCCAGCAGTGGTGTCCAAAGACTGTACTGGCAGCCATCCTTATGCCCAGCAAAACACTGTCATAGCTTTGGCCACTAAGGAACTCACAGACACCACTAACAGAGTACAGCCACAGAAATTATGTGGAAACTACATTAACACACCCACCCAGAATCAAAGGCAAAGCAATTTATACTACCAATATTATAGATACATCTACAGAAAAAAATATATATATATTTTTCCTAGGGAACCCAATCCAAAAAATTGGAAGAACTGACTGTTATACCAGTTGCACAGATATGAAATATGAATGTAAGGGCACAAGAAACACTTAAAAAACAAGGAAACACGACACTTCCAAAGAACAATGATTCTCCTATAACAGTTCCCAAGGAAAAAAGAATTAAATACCTGAAAAAATTCAGAATAATTATCTTAGGAAAACACTGAGATTCAAGAGAAGACAAAGATGTTAGTGGGAAAAAAATCCATAACCTGAATGAAAAATTTAACCAAGAGTTAGATACCTTAAAAAATAACCAAACAGAAATTCTGAAAGTAAATAATTCAATGAAATAAAATAAAAATATATTCAAGGACTTCCACAGCAGATAAGATGAAGTAGAAGAAAAAAATTGTGAACTCAATGATAAAGCTTTTTTGAAACAACTCAGCCAGAAAAAAACAAAAAAAGTACAAAAAGGCATGGAGGCAAGGCACAGTGGCTCACGCCTGTAATCCCAGCACTTTGGTAAGCTGAGGCCAGTAGTTCTTGAGTTTAGGCATTCAAGTCCAGCTTGAGCAACAGAGCGAACCTCTGTATGTATCAAAACCACAAAAAATTAGCCAGGCATGGTGGCACGTTCTTGTAGTCCCAGCTACTTGGGAAGCTGAGGCGAGAGGATCAGTTGAGCCTCAGAGGTGGAGGTTGCAGTGAACTGAGATCATGCCACTGCACTCTAGCCTGGGTGACAGAGTGAGAACCTATCTCAAAAAATTTAAAAAAAAAAGGAAAAAGGTGGGAAAGGGGATGGAAAAAGCCTATGTGACATGAGAACACCATAAAGAAAGTAAATATTTAAGTTTTTGGAGTTCTAGAAGGAAAATAAATGAGCAAAGGCACAGAAAACCTATTTAATGAAAAAATAACCAAAAACTTTCCAACTTTGTAAGAGATTAAGACACCTAGATACAGAAGGCTAAAATATCTCCAAGTAAATTCAATCTAAATAGATCTTCCCCAAGGCATATTAGAGTGAAACTGTCAAGAGTCAAAGGCAAAGAGATAATTCTAAAAAGACAGCAAGAGGAAAGCATCATGTCACATATAAGAAGATCTCCATTAGACTAACAGCAGATTTTCTGCAGAAACCATACAGGCCAGGAGAGAATGGAATAACATATTCAAAGTTCTTTTTTTTTTTTTTTTTTTTTTTTTTTTTTTTTTTTTTTTTTTTTTTTTTTTTTTTAATGGGGGGTTTCTCGCCTCCCCTTACCCCCGCCTCCTGCATTCAGGCAATTCTCCTGCCTCAGCCTCCTGAGTAGCTGGGATTACAGGCATGCGCCACCATGACCCGGCTAATATTTGTATTTTTAGTAGAGACGGGGTTTCATCATGGCTAGAATGGTCTCGATCTCTTGACCATTGGTAGAGCAGGTATACAGATAAGAATGAGAAACACATCAAATACACTACATAAAACCACCAGCTTTAAAGGTAAACAATAAAAATGAAAGAAAGGAAAAAATTATATACAAAACAATCATAAAAAATTAACAAAATGACAGAAGTCAGTCCTCAAATACAAATAACAGATTCAAAATAAATGGTATAAATTTCCCCATTAAAAGATATAGACTTGCTGAATGAATTTTAAAAATGATTAAACAGTGAAATCCACACAAAAACTTTCTTTGCTTAAAGACACATATAAACTGAAAATAGAATGATGGAAAAAATATTCCATGCAAAAGAAAACCAAAAGCACACAGAAGTAGCTATACTTATTTCAGAAAAAAATGGATTTTAAGTTAAAAACATACAATTATACAAAGAAAGTCATTATACAATGATAAAAGGCTCAATTCAGCTCCCACTCTCACCATGTGATGCACCTGCTCCCTTTTCACCTTCCACCATTATCAGAAGATTCCTGAGGCCCTC
This sequence comes from Cebus imitator, assembly GCF_001604975.1. Lineage (NCBI taxonomy): Eukaryota > Metazoa > Chordata > Mammalia > Primates > Cebidae > Cebus > Cebus imitator. The sequence continues at coordinate 3,231,933 of NW_016107491.1, forward strand.
ATCAGAAGCAGATGCCAGTGCCATGCTTATACAACCTGCAGAACCATGAGCCAGTTAAGCCTCTTTTATTTATAAATTACCCAGTGTCTGATATTTCTTTATATCAGAAAACTGACTAACATACATACCAAGATTTAAAGAAGAAATAAAACATCTAAACAGATCAATATTGAGTACAAGAGTGAATCAGTGGTAAAGTCTCCCAACAAATAAAAACCTAGGACCTGATGGTTTTACTACTAAATTCTACCAAACTTTTAAAGAAGAAATAACATTACTTTTGTGTAGGGAATCCATGAGCCCCATACATTGGTGTCAGAATGTAGGCATCCATGAACCCCACATTGGGCACCAGAATGTAGGGCTCCAGTCCTACATCACCCATGGGCACCAAGAGTTTGATGGCAACAAAGGAACGAGAAAAGGCAACAGTGGGACAAGGGGGCCATCACTTTATTACTCTGGAGGAAACAGTGAAGGCCCTGAGCTCTGATGATCCACACTATTTATTGATTACAATCACTTTGATCTACAGGGTAGGAATGGAGTGATGGTAGGGAGAGGGTGGTGGTGGAGTGAATCAGTGAGCCGGAAGTGAATCAGTGAGTGGGAACTGGTGTGTCATACTAAGGACTGGTAACAGTGGCAGTTTGAGAGTTTCGCAAAACAAGAACATGTGGTTATATTTGGCTTATTATCTATGTGCAGCTGATGAAATTCAGGACTTACAAGGAGCCTACAAGTCTGGCTACTTCATAATGCTACGAAGGGGTTTTATGTCCTTGAGCACAATGTTTATGGTAACAGAGGTCAAGTCACCCTGCACAGGAACATGAGACATGAAGAGGGCTTCCTCCTTAGAGGCCTCCTGCGGCCTTCTGCAGTTTGTTGTTCCTTGTTTATGTTACTCATAACCAATTTATGTAGGCATTCTGTAAATAAGCCCTTTCTCCTCTGCTGCTTTTACCAACACTTTTTCTCAAACTAGCCCCCAAAAACTTGAAAGGAGGGAATTTTTCTAGCCAATTCAATGAGGCCAGAATTACCCTGATACTCAAATCAGGCAAGGCCACAATGAGAAAAGAAAACTACTGAGCAATATACCTGATGGACATAGAATCAAAAATCTTTAACCCAGGAGGTTGCAGGGAGTCGAGATCATGCCACTGCACTCCAGTCTGGGTGACAGAGCGAGACTTCATCTCAAAAAAAA